>NC_086319.1:296749599-297054792 GCF_036172605.1 Pelobates fuscus
CCCTGGAGACATTTGACCAGCTCTGCACACTCATCAGGGATACTCTGCATAGCAGAGGAGCTAGTCGCCACCAAGCAGAAAGAACGGTGACCTCGTGGATACGGCCTGCAGCACGACGCAACTACTACAGGCAGATACCACAAGCATCCAAGATGGCCGTCCGGCAACACAGATACCGACGGGCCCTAAGAAGGAGAACGGTGCCATGTCTACCGGGCGCGCATTTCCACCCGCGACTTAAACCAACCAGGAATACAAAACAAGCAACGCAAAAGAGTAACACAACCGACCAAAATCCCGACATGCCGCGCAGCAGGAATCGACTCTACCCAAAGAACATCGCCACACAAGTAACTGTGCAGTTGCATGCTCCACAGGGCACCGCCGGAGCCGACCCCCAAGGCAGGGACAAAGGAGGGACAAATAAGGACAGCACCCGGGACTTACCGGCGCTAGGTATTGGCTGAAGCACCCACTATACCGCCCCACATGGGCATTCTTAGGACTGTTCTAATATGTGTAGTTGCATTTTTCAAAGTTTTACTCGGCTCCAGGTTTTTTCATAATAACATAATATTACTGGTATGCCTAGCGTACTAAGTGGAACCCTTGTGTTGAACCTCTCTATTTGTGATACCACATTACTACCTTGAAATGCTAAATTCAGGCTATCTCCTCCCTACGCTATGCAGTGTTATAATCTTACTATAATGTTCAAGCACATAACTGTTTAACTGTTTTAACTGCTTTACCTAGTTTTAACGACCAGTACATCCAGGTCACACTACGCATTTTGCTAACAAACGAGATACCAGCTTTATTTTATTGTTTTATGTTATTGCTAAGCAGTTAAAACCTTACTTAGTTAATCCTGTCAGTTGGTCACCCGTGATGTGCAAACCACTAGTGCTACTATATGGACCACCTACATTATCTTGACTAATTCATGTTTATTCTACAAAACGGTTCGGTTTAATCGTTTTTACTAATCTACCTAGCACGCAATGAAACCGTTTAGTCACGAAGACATTCTTCACCTAGCCAGCCAAGTGCTATGTTTCACTATCTCTATTACCCTAAATATAACATTTCGTGCTGTGTTCTCAAGATGCATAATATTATCTCTAACTGTTCTCAATGTCATCCTACATGTATCTCTGTATGTTCTACAGATCCTCGCGTCTGTTGTTGTGGCAACGCAGGATGTATTGTATTCTCAAGCACGACCAAAAAAAAAATAAAAAAAATATGACTTGAAGGAAATTCCTGAACCCCCGAACCGATCTGGGTGATTTTTGGATATGTTGGTCACCCCGACCGGGGCTATCAGTGGATGTAACTTTTGTAGGGATTTTGTGTGTTTAAAGGTATTTGGGGTTTTATGTAAAAATGTATGTGTTCTGTGTCTGGAGATAATTGAGTTTAATACAGTGCTGACTCCATTATCTCCCAGGCACAGGGGAGGGATTGACCTATTTTGTATGGGAGTGTCCTGGACCTGAGAGCCATTGTAATCGTGTGTATGTTTTTACTGTAGTCTACTCTCAGGTCCAGGGGGGAGTGCCCATTAAACAGATTTGTTTTACCCTTCATGAAGCCTAGGCTCATGTTTGGGGGCTTGGAGAGCTATATTCACTCTGGGGATTTCTATAATCACTATGCTCCCTTGGATTACAATGATTGCTCTTGTAAGAGCAGCCTGCTATGCTCTCTAGACTAGGAGAGGTCTACCCACTGGAAGCTAGATCCTGGTCTTGGGTCCAGGGTGGGTGGAGGACAGCGAGGCCCCAACCAAGCTGGGGTTAACGGTGGTTATGGTGTCCGGTGCTGTGCATATGGTACTCAAGGATTACTAGGAAGCGGCAATTGCCGGAGCTATCCGGTTGGGTTGCCAGGTGGTCCGTCACAGTGGGGGTCTGGCAACTCATGGCCTGGGGGCAAGAATAAACAAATTGCCTTTTTTGCACATAGAACTCAGACCTCACTATGGATGTCCCTACGTATATGGAGCATGCAATATATAGTGATATGATAGATTTTAGGGATGTGCATGGGCAAAAAATTAGGTTCGGTTCAGTTCGGAAATTCGGGCAAGTAAAAAATTCTGCAATTCGTTTTGGTTCAGCACTTCCGAAATTCGGAACTTTGGCAATTTGGGACTTCGGCAATTCGAGACTTAGGCAATTCGAAACTTCGGAATTCGGAATATCTGTAGGGCTCCCTAACCCTACCCCTAACCACCACAACCACTTACACATTTATAGGGCTTCCAGTGCCAGGATTGCCACCACAGCCACTTACACAATCTAATGGAATCCCAGTGCCAGGAATTAGCTTATTGGTCAAGATTCCTGTCATCAATCACGTAATTTTCCCTCCATCTCTTGTTTTGCCACTTTTCAGAAATCCGAAGCACTTCGGCACTTCCGAATTTTGGCAGTTCGTTTCGGTCCGGCACTTCCGAAATTCGGACTTTGGCAATTCGGCACTTCAGACATTCTGAAGCATCCAAATGTCCGCATTGCGCATAATTAGTAATTTCCATCAGTATATAGGATGAAAGACCAGTCAAAAGATCTGTGCATGTGAAAGAGACTCAGACACTGTTCGATGTCCTAGCAAATAATTTGAGGGACTTCATACATATTCATCCTAGTCTGGAAGCCGCTCAGCCTCCTAGTCCACCAGCCCATACACAAGCCCACACAGTGTTGGGCTAGCATAAACCTTGCACAATTCCTGCCTGTCACTTCACTACTGCAAAACTGTACTAACAGGCGTTCTTATACACCTCTCTCTCCATTTCAATGTTCAGTTCTCCCATGGCTATATGGGCTACAGTAAATCCATGATTCATCTGAAACCACTGCTTTCTTTACTTGTGATACATATTGTAGCTCAGTACTTTATCTTTTGTACTCTCAGGTTCTGGGCTACTACAATAGACGAGGTATTAACCCTGAAGCATTCCTGAATGAAATAAAATTCATCGCCAGTGACCCTGATGAAAAGCACTTCTTCAATGTAACCGATGAGGCTGCCTTGAAAGACATAGTGGATGCACTTGGGGAAAGAATATTCAGTTTGGAAGGAGGTATATATATATATATTTTTTTTAATTCTTTATTTTTGCAATGGCAGATCGAATGGTAAATTAACATTGTTAGGCTTGTGCAAAAGCCATATCATATCGTAAATATATCGACAATGTATTACAGAAAGAAAAAAGGAGGTATATTTTTAGTTCAATGCTCCAGTGTTTATTTTTTTCTAGCAACATTTTAAAACATTTTAATTGGTAATAATTGTGCCTTTAAACACCTTAACATTGTTATTCATTCTATGGACAACGATAACTTTGCATATCTCTATCATTTATCTTTTTATAGTTCCATTATGATCTTTCTTTCTCTGTTTAGATCTCCCCCTTGTTGTCATTATCACTTGTTAACAGTTTACTGGCTTGCAGCCAGTACTTAGAGTGCACCTGCAAGTGTAAGCCTAGGTCTTTTCTATCGCCTCCCTGCATTCACAGTTATTTATTTATGGTTTTTTTTTTTTTTTGCAATTACTCCCCACGGATCACAGAGGTGTATGAGGAGATACACTCAAAAATTATACGAAACCGGTTTTTTGTTTTTTTTAAAGAAAATGGCGTATGTTTACAACCATAACAGAAGCAAGCATCAAAGACATCTAATATAGATATAAATGAAGTAGGCTAGAAGATGACAGTTACGTAAATAATAACACCAGCATGTGAGCTATCTGTTACATAAATATTAACACCAAATACACTTCTATACAGCACATTGTATAGCACCCAGTAATTATGACAAAGGCTAAATATTGTCAGTTTGAACTCCGTCAACTGTATGGAGAAATTCTAAAAAACAATTTACTATCAGAGTCATACCTCACAGAATATGAAAGCTATGAGAACAGAATTAGAGTAAGTACCAATGCCAATACATATACAAACACCTAAATATACAAGTGTACACATATACAGTATCTTACAAAAGTGAGTACACCCCTCACATTTTTGTAAATATTTTAATATATCTTTTCATGAGACAACACTGAAGAAATGGCACTCTGCAACAATGTAAAGTTTACAGCCTGTATAACAGTGTAAATTTGCTGCCCCTTCAAAGTAACTCAACACACAGCCATTAATGCCTAAACAGTGTGCACATCCCTAAGTGGAAATGTCCAAATTGGGCCCAATTATCAATTTTCCCTCCCTGGTGTCATGTAACTCGTTAGTGTTACAAGGTCTCAGGTGTGAATGGGGAGCAGGTGTGTTAAATTTGGAGTTATCGCTCTCACACTCTCTCATACTGGTCACTGGAAGTTTAACATGGCACCTCATGGCAAAGAACACTCTGAGGATCTGAAAAAAAGAATTGTTGCTCTACATAAAGATGGCCTAGGCTATAAGAAGATTGCCAAGATCCTGAAACTGAGCTGCAGCACCGTGGGCAAGACCATACAGCGGTTTCACAGGACAGGTTCAACTCAGAACAAGCCTCACCATGGTCGACCAAAGAAGTTTAGTGCACGTGTTTATCGTCATATCCTGAGGTTGTCTTTGGGAAATAGATGTATGAGTGCTGCCAGCATTGCTACAGAGGATGAAGGGGTTAGGGGTCAGCCTGTCAGTGCTCAGACCATACGCCACACACTGCATCAAATTGGTCTGCATGGCTGTCGTCCCAGAAGGAAGTCTCTTCTAAAGATGATGCACAAGAAAGCCCGCAAACAGTTTGCTGAAGACAAGCAGACTAGGGACATGGATTACTGGAAACTTATAAACTTTTTGGTTCAGATGGTGTCAAGAGTGTGTAGCGGCAACCAGGTGAGGAGTACAAAGACAAGTGTGTCTTTCCTACAACCAAGCATGGTGGTGGGAGTGTCATGGTCTGGGCCTGCATGAGTGCTGCCAGCACTGGGGAGCTACAGTTCATTAAGGGGGGCCATGAATGCCAACATGTACTGTGACATACTGAAGCAGAGCATGATCCCCTCCCTTTGGAGACTTGGCCGCAGGGCAGTATTCCAACATAATAACGACCCCAAACACACCTCCAAGACGACCACTGCCTTGCTAAAGAAGCTGAAGGTAAAGGTGATGGACTGGCCAAGCATGTCTCCAGACCAAAAAACCCTACTGAGCATCTCTGGGGCATCCTCAAACAGAAGGTGGGAGAGCGCAAGGTCTCTAACAACCACCAGCTCCGTGATGTCGTCATGGAGGAGTAGAAGAGGACTCCAGTGGCAACTGTGAAGCTCTGGTGAACTCCATGCCCATGAGGGTTAAGGCAGTGCTGGAAAATAATGGGGGCCACACAAAATATTGACACTTTGGACCCAATTTGGACATTTCCGCTTAGAGGTATATTCACTTTTGTTGCCAACGGTTTAGACATTAATGGCTGTGTGTTGAGTTATTTTGAGGGGACAGCAAATTTACATTGTTATACAGGCTGTACACTTACTACTTTATATTGTAGCAGAGTGTCATTTCTTCAGTGTTGTCACATGAAAAGATATAATAAAATATTTGCAAAAATGTGAGGGGTGTACTCACTTTTGTAAGATACTGTGTGTGTGTATATATATATATATATATATATATTAAAATGTGACATTTATGATCATTCAGAACCCAACTAGTTCTCAAATATCATTCTTTACATTGTTTTTACATTACTATATACTGCATGGTCCTCTGGTTAGAACTCTGCATATTGTATAAAGAGTTACCATGTAACAGCCTGTTAGAAAATATTTTATTGGCCATCCAACAAGAACAAACTGTCAACGTTTCAACACCAAATGGTGAAAGATCAAATTAGGTGTTGAAATGTACCATGGTGTTCATGTTGAGTTGCTAATAAATGTCAAAAATACTTTTAACTGGCAGTTTTGCTGGGGGTAGTTTATTTATTCTGTAATAGAAACTTGGGGAGAGAAGTGTCAGCTTCATACGTCTATATTTAAATCAAGCTGCGTTACAAATGAGAGTGAAGGACAACTAATTTACTTTGTTACTGATTGAATATGTTTTATTATTGCAGACTAGTTCACCTCTGAAACATTTTATATTTATATGCGGACATTTACAATATCATAACTATACAGACACAAACGAACCATAAAAATAGGAAAAATAAAAATATTTCTGTAAAATGACTTTGATTAATATATGCTGGGTCAATTAAAAACTACCCGTCTGTTTATAAAGACCATGTCTGAAAAGGATATAGAACAGTAATCCCATGGAGATTTCAGTGTTAATCCCATTATATATTATTTTTATTAAATAATTTACCAAGTATACTTTGAGGTTTCACTTAATTTAAAGTATGTTGCTTTTTTATAACCCATCTACTATCTGCGCTTCTCTTCCATGAACATTATACCAGACCCCACTCTCCATTCATTATTTCATCTTGGGTTATTATGCAATGCATCCTGTTTTCCAAGAATCAGATCTAGATGTGATCACTAATTCCTCCTCTTCACATCCTTTTCCAAAAGCTCAACATGTCAACCACCAAAACAAATGTTTCTTGGCTCACCCTTTCTACATTGACATGTGCTATGCAAGTTGCACGCTTCAGTGACCCACTTGCACTGCTTGCGAGATACGTTGGCTCTTTGTAATGGAATCTGTGAATTTATCTTAATAATTTCAGGAACTAACAAGAATGAGACATCCTTTGGGCTGGAGATGTCTCAGGCTGGGTTTTCATCTCACGTGGTGGAGGTGAGTGCTACTTGTTTAATTTGAATGGAAAAGTCACAATCCCAAAATGTAACTATAAAAATACAAGAGTTCTTTTACATAGACATGCATTCTTCTTTGCCAGGTTTGTCTGGGAGGTATTAAAATGTGTCTGTACGCCCCCATGCTCAATAATAGTTGATGTGGTGAGATTTCTCGGACTCATCACCTTTCAGTTGCAAATGTTGGATTCTGTATGTGTGTGCGCAAATGAGGTCACCTAAGAAATTTAAAAGAGTGCTATAAACCATGCAGGACCATGCTAAATACTTTTCCACTGTCAGGAAATTAAGTTACTTAATATGGTTAAAAAAAAAAAAAAAAAGAACTTTCCATTTTAAGCAAAATACATTGGGCTTATTTCAATAAAATTGTATTTGAAAGTAATAAATCATAGGAAAGATGCTTCAAATGTTCTGGTTTATCTCTTAATTTTAATTTAAAACAGCTTATGAAAATCTTATTTATCACTTGTTTGTATAATAGCACATGTGGTCACAGGCGATAAAACAAGAGTGGAAAAAATTGACATCAGTTAAAGCAGACTATATAATGTGCAAGAAATATATGTGTCTTAAACCATTTATCAAAAACAACTAAACATATACAAGTAAACTGCCTAAAATATATAACATTATATATTTTATTTTTTGCTGAATTCTAAACTTTTTTTTATTTTCGAGGTGATTGGATTTGCGTATAGTCTTTTTTTAATCAGGCAATGCACCGTTTGCCTAATATTCTAATTCCCTGTAGTATTTATTTGTTATGAGTTGAAATTAATGGTTGTTTGGTTTAGTGAATAAAGTGTTAAAATCTTTTGAATATATACATTTTTGCAAACGTCTTTTGGCTGTGTGCGACAAAAATGTACAGTTGGGAAATAATGAGGTTAATGAAGTTACTTACGTTACCAAATTATTTTCTATAACAAATCATCAATTGCCGCAATTTGTGCCATGAAATATTTAATTACCAAAAGTTTGTAAATCAATCCCGTTAATGGTTTGTGGAGCCTTTTATAATACATAAATTATAAGTGCATTTTGACTATTTCCCAACCGATACAGGGATATTTTGAAAACAGTAGTTTTAACTTGGTTGAATTTTGAATGTGCTAAACACATAGTTGTAGCATACTAAGGTACAAGTAACAAACCAATATAGAATATGTTAAAATACTGTGGGCAGAACGGCATGGAGACACTAGCTGTAAACTTCCATCCCACCAGTAATAGGACATGACACTGGCAACGGGCTCTCCTTCCCTCACATTCTGCCGTTTGGCACAAAGTAAGTACTGCTGAGTTCACTAAGTAGTAGCTTTGATATCAGGTAAGGCCAATTCAGAATATCCAACATGGAATTACCAAGTAGAACTGTTAAAACTTTGTACTCTAAGCAAATCATGGGTCTGGAGTTTATAGATGGGAAGTGTATAATTGTTGCCTAGTATTTCATCTGCTATATTAAGACGTATAGCGAGCATAATCAGTGGCTGGTGGAGAACTTCTGAAGACTAAACAGGAAAACCCTTTTCAATAGTATCCCATCTCATGCTCTATTAATAGATGAGACCCTGGGATGGGAGAGGTTTTGAACTTGAGTGATCTGGTGGTACCAGGGCTGGTAACGAGAGAGGCTGCTGTTACTCGTAAAAATGTGTTACTGTTACAATTTAATGTCTTTTTCAGGATGGAATTTTATTGGGTGCTGTTGGAGCTTACGACTGGAATGGAGCCGTCCTAAAAGAAACCAGCAGTGGAAAGGTGATACCACGGAGAGAATCTTACCTGAAAGAGTTCCCGGATGAATTGAAAAACCATGGAGCTTACCTTGGTAATGGGAGGGACTGGGATAGGAAGCCATGTTAAAGCAAAAGGCTAAGTCATTGAGGCTTTTGATGTACAAAACTAAATTTCTTTTAGTTTCAAATAATAATTGTGAGTGTTGGGGGAAAATGTGTGTGTGTCAGTGAATGTGAGGGTGTGAGTGTGTGTCAGTGAATGTGAGTGTGTGTCAGTGAATGTAAGTGTGAGTGTGTGTCAGTGGATGTGAGTGAGTGTGTGTCAGTAAATTTTAGTAAGAGTGAGTGTGTGTCTGTCAGTGAGTATGTGTGTGTGTGTGTGTCAGTGAGTGTTTGTAAGTGTGTGTGTCTGAGTGATTGTGCGCATCTGTCAGTAAGTGTATGCGTCTGTCAGTGAGTGTATGCGTCTGTCAGTGTGTGTCTAAACGATTGTATGTGTGTCAGATTGTGTCAAATCAGTGAGTGTATGTGTGTGTATGTCAGTGTATCTGAGAGTGTGTGCTGGTCAAAATGTGTGTAAGTTAACAGGAAGAGGTGTGGCCTTGGCTGGAAGGGGCTGGTACATTTAAATTAGGGGGTGCCCAAGATCTTTCATGCCTATTGTAGCACCATTTCAAAATACACAACTGGTTGTCTGTGTCTGTAAAAGTATCGGAGGACCTGGGCCTAATCTCAGGGCTGTCGACTTAGAACAATTATTTTGAATGCCTGTTATTGAGGCATATCTGTCAAAAGGGCAGTTGTATTTGTGAGGCATATTGCAGGATCCGAGAGGTAAAGAAAAAGATCTACTGCAAAACCCGCCATTTTAATTGTGTGTGGGCCTAATTAAGACTAACATTTTATGAACAATGCAAATGTTTCAGAATAGAACCTTATGTTGCGCCCAGGCTATTTACAGATACTATTTCACTCTCCCAAGTCTCTATTATATTAGCAAAAATTTGCAATTGTGTTAATAACACTTACCAATATACAATGGGTCCTTCCAACTGGATATGAAACTTTTTGCACATTCATCCATCTAACATTATAAAAATATACACCGTTTACAATGCATATTGTGGTGATTAGATGTATACTCCATTTAATTAACTGTACACATTTATATTAAAGCTAAAACGGACAAGAAACCCTGTAAGAGACAGTGTTGGTACACATATGTGTTCTAATCCATTGATTTGAAAGTAAACAAATCTCTCTCTCTAGAAATCGGATCTAATTCAACTCTTTTTTAATGTGTGTGACTATCTGAATGCACAAACGTTCAGCAAAAGAGAAAAACACGCCAGTTTCCACAGATATTCAGGATGCCTGTTCGGCTCAAATGTGTTCAGATTTCCTGTATAGGACATGAAATCTATACTAGAGACAGGCAAGCTTATTTTTGTAAAGCAGTTGTTAAAATTGTAATTTTGCAAGCGGTCTCATTTAAAACTGCTGATTGGTACACAAGACAAATTATTAGGTAGTTATTACACAAACATATGCACAAAGTATGTTTCCCTATCCTTTTGCAAGATACATGTATTATTTCATATAAATAGCAGTATGAATTCATTTTCCAGGCTGTGAGATGATACTAATTATAAATTTACAAATGTAACTATGATTAATAGTGCAAATCCCTCCCTCCCTCCCTATTCATTGCATACCACAGAGATTTCAATATGTTAACAATAATGGGATTGAGGTTGCATTTAGATGCTTGGCAGGAACAACATCCACTATGGCTGAGACTGACGTGAATGTGCAAGTGACGAATGTATTTTGTGGTTTTGCCTTTAAATGTCAATTCTGTGTATATTTAGTGATGTTAGAGGTAACATGTTATTACTATTTAAGGTCACCTTTATAATGTATTTACCTCCATAACAAATCTTTCATTTTGCCCTCTAAGTCCACAGATTGTTTTTGTAAAAGAAATTGCATATGATGGCTGTTGCGTGACAGGAGACCAGAAATTGACTGTGGCACGTTCTCACAGTACTGGTCCTCGGGCAAATTGTTAGTTAATGCCCAGCTCTGTATCTTGATCCATGTCTTGGAAACCTGCTCGGAAAATAGTTGGGGGGAAAATAAGTGTTTTATATTCCGCAAGATTCAGGATGGATCCTATTTCTTTGGGTCTTGTGGAAAGGCAGCCTGGCCCCTTGCCCAGAGCTGCTCACCACACCACAGACCCAGCACTGGCTACAGTGGGAGTTATGAGAGCTACTCCTGGATTTAAGATTGTCTATTCCCCATACTTCCAGCTTGTACAATAATGTTTTGGAAGGCGTAAAGCCAGCAGCTATGAGCCAAACTAGTCATTGAAATACTCATTTGGCTCCTGTATCTGATCTCCAGTACTTCTCACCTCAAAATAACCCCTTCCTTTCCTGATATATGTTTCTCAATGCTACTAGGACCAGTTCATAGAAGGAAGGATCAGAGCATCTAATTATAGTTATAAACACAAAAAGACCTGACATTGTGATATTTCTTGAAAAAGCCAGTTATGTCACATTGATTTTCTTAGAAACAGACACCTTGCTTTTTCCATCGCCTCTTGTATTTGCCTCTAACTAAGAGCACTTAATGTCACGCTGTATGGATTCATGTAGAGGCAACATAGACTAAGACAATTTATAAGGTAAGGCAATAGGAGAAATATTAAAGCCCACTTATAACCCTGGGTCAAATGAATTGTAATGGTTCTAACCATTATAATGTTTATGGGGAGTGATGTAGATTAATTTAGAAATAAACAAATATGTTTAAATGTCTATCTGTTCCTGTCCAAATCTGAGATGATTAAATTGCGTATACGCAGAAGTAAGCTCACACTGACACATGGAGTTCAGGTTAAAAGCACTTCAGAAAATTTAATACAATCTGGTTGGAAAACAGTTGTGCAGATCTTTTTAAAAGCAAAATGACATCATCATTGAATATCAGATAATAACTAATAAACATCATTGATTGGATTAAACATTATGTGACTAACTTCGTGTCCACCCACCAATATTATTAATTGGCTCAGGGGTTTGAGTGACCAGCTAGGTGTCCTCCCACCGGGAGGTGGTATTGTTCTGGGCAAGGGTGTGGACAGAAGGCTCAGGCGCCATCTTTCCCAGCATGAGGTTTACTCGGTGGAAAGGGGGGCTTGAGCGTCATTTTACACAGTCAGTGATATCAGGCCTCATGTCCAGGTGCAAGGTCTCTTATGAATAGAACATTTCATTACTACTGTGTTCTCGTGGCCTTCAAATTATACTATGTTGCAAGTTAGGGGAAAGTCAGTAAAGTCAGCAGTTCCTGAGTTAATCATGTCTTTATAGAGAATACAGTCTTTGTCTATTGTATTAGATGTGCTGGGAAATTCTGTCATGTAATGTAGTTTTAAAATGAACAAGTTAGGTTATGAGGACAAAATGGAGGATTGAAGAAGTCAGGTTAGGAGGACAAAATGGAGGATTCACAGTATGCAGTTAAAATGGAGTTAGTACAATAATTCAATACAAGTTCAATAAAGATTTTTAATAATTCTACATCAGTCCCCCCTATGAAATGTTAATATTCTAAGAGATAAAAACTTTATTAAGTTAGTATCAGGAAGACGTGTTAACCCAAGGCACAGAAACCCTATGAAGTAACGGTTCTTAAAGTCTTCTTAGTTCTTCAGAGGGACATCATAAATAGACAAGCTTACATTACCATATGGACTTGTGTTATCTGGAATATAGGCACAAGTAGTCATGGTGACAGGTAAACGTTGTTGGTTGCAATAGGTATAATAAATGCAAATCAAAATATTATTATTATTATTAGCAGTGACGGTTGGGAAAATGGACTCAAACTTTCCTTTTACTGCAAAATCATCTGGTACCCCCCTTGGCACACCTATGGCATCAATATATATATATATATATATCAATCAAACTTTCCCTTTAGAGGGGTGCTCCTTTTTATGTTCTGAAGCATGAATGTGGTGTGTCAAGAGTACCTTGTCATGTATTATGTGTATTGACATAATAACCTTGGCTAGGGTGTAGTATTAAACCTGTCCCACGCTACATCAGCGTAGGTGGACTCGGATCATTTAGTCAATATTAATATCACCACAAACTCAGGATGGGCAAATAATCCTGAGGAAGCTTGGCATTTGGATCCCTTCAGCTTCACGAGGTCTCCTTTTGGGGTCCTCGGCTTTCCATCGATGGCAGGTGGTCAGGCATTATTATGGCCATCAAACACCTACTTGCTGGTATCTTTTTATTTAACAAGTCATTTTTTTCTTTAGAGTCAAAAGTGTGTCAAAATCAACAAATGTCACTTCTCATGTTGCAGAGAGAGTCTTGAATCTGGAACAATGAATCCACTGAGTGATCTCTGCAACTTTCACAATGCACTATTGGGTATATGGTCTTGGTTGTCACATTGATGACCGGCTAGGCTTCTGGCCATCCTGACAAAATGTCTATGATAACTAGTGCATATTTGACCCAGTAGCTCTTTGTCATCTGGATTCTTGAAAGGGATATTGAGAGTTAGCTAGGTGCTTAGGGGTATTTTAGAGATCAAAGAGTTCATGAGGGTCTTGGATAGGTATAAAGTTCCATGGGCTCACTGCCCAGTACATGTTTTTGGGTAAACAGAGCTTAAGAGCGTTGGAGTACAGCCCGTCTTCAAGGGTTGCCCCTTTCTGTTTTTCCAGCTTTGTATTTCTTCAGGGTCAGTAGCTGCTTGTCATTCTTTCAGAAGCTTGAGATCTGTAGGTAGGATCTACATGGTGAGTATGGAAGTTTCTTTAGCGGACACCATTCTGTCCACTTCCCTTGGTGCACTTGTGGCTTGGTTGGCAGCTTTTAGTCAGCTGAGTGGTGCTTCTTATCTTCCAGATTGATCCAAAATAATGTGCTGCACCCAGGGCATGTCTTGAGTCAGTGTAGATATTGGCATGTCTTCCTTCAGGCATTTTGTATGCCACTGAGAAGGCTGTCAATTCAGCGTCTTGAGCAGATGTGAGTGAGGAAAGTGAAGGTGCTTGACGTACCTGATCTTCTGTAGCAACAGCAAATCCAGTATGGTACCTTTCCTCTTTATCCGCAAACAGAGTGGAGTCAGGATCTGGTAAAGCTACTTTGTCTTTCTATTCACTGTTCTCTTGCTGACCCCCCTCTGTAGAGATTTGTAAATTGAATGTTCATGTTTTGTTCTAATGAGTCAAGTTCCTTTCATGAGATTTCTGGGGACTTAGTGAAGAAAAAACATGAGGGACAGCCACCTCCCTTACTTCCATGGGAATCTGGGTCAGGGCCGCACTATTTCCTTGAGAGTGCCCAAAACAATTCTTTCATGTCTGAATAATTTTTCGTTAGTGTGGTATTCCCCCCTGGGAAGTGGCGGAAGAGTGGCCAGAGCAACATCTCTTCAAAAATATAATGTCGTCAGGTAGAGGCAGAGTTGTCTATGGGTGGAGGAAATTGGTAAGGAATAAGAAGGGAGGAAGCATATAAGGGATATAGATATGGTGGTGGGGAGATGGAAGAATGAGTAGTGGATAGAGTGAGAGGGAAGAAGGTGGAGTAGGAGAAGGAGAAGAGGAAGGAGTAGGAGGAGGAGGAGGAGGAATAGAGGAGAAGTAGGAGGAGAGAGGAGAAGGTGGAGTGGAAGGAGAAAGTGGAGTAGAGGGAGGAGTAGGAGGAGGAGTAGAGGGGAAGTAGGAGGAGAGAGGAGAAGGTGGAGTAGAGGGAGGAGTAGGAGGAGAAAGTGGAGTAGAGGGAGGAGTAGGAAGAAGAAGAAGGAGGAGTAAGAGCAGGAAGAAGGAGTAGGAGGAGGAGAAAGTGGAGTAGAGGGAGGAGTAGGAGGAGGAGTAGAGGAGAAGTAGGAGGAGAGAGGAGAAGGTGGAGTAGAGGGAGGAGTAGGAGGAGGAGTAGAGGAGAAGTAGGAGGAGAGAGGAGAAGGTGGAGTAGAGGGAGGAGTAGGAGGAGGAGAAGAGGAGAAGTAGGAGGAGAGAGGAGAAGGTGGAGTAGAGGGAGGAGTAGGAAGAGGAGGGAGGAGTAAGAGCAGGAAGAAGGAGGAGGAGAAGGTGGAGTAGAGGGAGGGGCAGTAGGGGAAAGTGGGGGACTGCAGATGAAGGGGAGGGATCGGTGGGAGGAATAAGCGGGGGTGGGCAGGTAAGGGAGCAGACAGGTGATGTAGCAATGGAGGAGACATCAGAAATCAAGACTAGGTAGAAATGCAATGGAGGCTGCAAATAGCCCATGTACAACAACTTTTAACTGGCCCTAAGCTTTCCCTAGAGAAAAATAATAAAAGGCTAACATGCTCATCTCGTCTCCACAAGCCTCGAACGTTTCACTCCCATGGGTGGCCCATGATGGCTTGCCCACCACTTCTCCACACGGGGTCTTGTGCCCGCGGAGACAGACGCTATCCCTGACTCTCGTTCTTAATTTAATAATTTATATCTAACATCTCAAAATGTAATTTCTACTTATATCACAAATATACATTATCACAATTTTATGTCTCGTAAATGGGATAAAATTTATTCTACTCTTTACTGATAATGTATTTTTAAAACATACAAAATAGACAAATAACATTGCCTTCTGCAAAATAAATGGAAAAGATAATGGAGATTTTGTTAAGCTTATAAATGGCTATACATTAATTCACACTTCTTGTACTCCAGTTTCTGGCTGTTAATGACAATGTACAATGTAATAGAGCAGCAGGGAATGCTAGCAGAATGCTTGGTTGCATAGGGAGAGGTATTAGCAGTAGGAAGAGGGAAGTGCAGAGTACTGGATACAGTACTGGAGACCATATCTTCAGAAGGATATGGATACCTTAGAGAGAGTTCAAAGAAGGGCTACTAAACTGGTTCATGGATTGCAGGGTAAAATTCACCAGGAAAGGTTAAAGGATCTTGACAGGTATAGCTTGGTGAAAAGACGAGACAGGGGAAATATGATAAAAGCATTTTTAAATACATAAAGGGAAACAACACAGTAAAAGTGGAGACTATATTTAAAAGAAGGAAAACTACCATAACAAGAGGACATAGTCTCAAAAATAGAGGGACCAAGGTTTAAAAATAATATCAGGAAGTATTACATTACTGAGAGGGTAGTGGATGCATGGAATAGCCTTCCAACTGGAGTGGTAGAGGTTAACTCAGTAGAAGTGTTTTAAGCATGCGTGGGATAGGCATAAGGCTAAGCACTTGCTGCTAGTAACAGATCTAGAATTAATATACTATAATGCCCAAAGTCTCAATTCCTATGCATATGCAATAATAAAATATCTGGGCTTACAACAAAAATTATGTTAGTCAGTCTTTAAACTTGGCTTATTCATTTGTTCAAGAAATCTTGGTTTATTAGAACTTTCTTTTAGTAAATGTTCTTTAAGATAACCCTTCTTTCAGCATGTTATCAATCTTTGTACACAAAGCTAAAACACACTTGTTACTTATACGTGAAACGATAGACATATATATTCTATCTACATATTAACCATTACTTGTCACAGACACTTTCCTGATATAGGGAAACTAATAGTAGGATAATTCTAGTAACCGTAACCTTTTTGTTCATAATATATGGGAATTAAGGAAGACAGCATGTCTTTAAGATAGGATGAGCATGACACAATACACGGGCGGAAAATAAATAAATAAATAAAATAAATAAATAAACTCACGGAATGCAAACAATATACCTACAGCCATTAATCACTTTTCCTCTTCACAATCTAGCTTAACAACTTTGCATATTCCCTCTATCCACATTGCATAGCAATGCAACAAATCACACTTGCCTTTACATTTTTAACTCGTCCAAATAATTCTCTATTCCTGCATCAGATTCACTTTCCTAAACTTCGTAATAAACATTGAGCTACATCCCTGACTCCTTATCTTATACAACAGTCTTGGAGAAAATACTTTGTTCCATTGCTAAATCTTATTAGTTTCTGAATAATTTTACTGAACGCAGAACTGAAAAACCAGGAATGTCACCCCTCCCTCTCCCCCCTCGCGTCTCACAGAAGGCAAGGAGAGAGCCAGCATGAAGTTTTTTTAACCATGTCAGCGCTGGAAGGACAGTTACGTTACAATTATTGCAAGCAAAGAGACACAAAAACACAACATTTAATACTCTTCAGTGAAACTCAATACAAAACCCCCACCCTCTACCAGGGTAATGGCTAACACAAAATACAAAAACAATTATTATAATATACATACATTCTTAACCCTTTGTGATCTAGTTCTTCCTCAACCCTACCTTCCTGCTGAATAGCATTGTTACTCTGTACCAGTAAGCTTGCTTTCTTCTCTGTTAGTTATCTACCACATGAAGGCACAGCAATTTTACACACTTTAGCAATCTCTATCTTCAACTAGATCACACGCGCTAGCCAGCCCTTATTGGGCTTTTCTAACCCTGTTCCATTCCCCTCCTATACAGGCGTCCCAGATATAGGGGGAAAAGGTTTGAAACAGTGTCTACAATGGTGGACTGACACTCGAGAGGGGTGGGTCCCCCCCCAGTGCGTCTTCCCAAAACGTAGACTAGTCACTAATTGGAGGTGAGAAGTGTGTGACCAATCACTTCTCTCACAATAGAAATAGGAGAGGATAGAATAATAATATAGGAAGTATAGAAAAGGGAAAAGGCAAGGAAAAATCCTTAGAGACAGACACAGGAGTTCATGAGACTCCTAATTAAACAGACAAGACAACAATACAATTGAAATACAGTGCATGCATTACAGTTCAAATAAAATCAACAATAATTCCTTTCCTTTACTCGTGTGCTTACTCCAAAGTCACCTCCCTCAACCTCGTAGTGTCCCCGCTCGGAGAACGACTTTCATAAGTCTCACTACCAGCGGCCACGGAAAACAACTGACACCGGTCCGAGTTCCGTCAGCCTCCCTCTACTCTGCAGTCCACAAGAATGTGGCCACGTCTATCCTCACTCCCGTAGTGCCCCTATAAAACCCACTTTATAAGTCTCACTACCACGTGATGCGAAAAACAAGCAATGCCTGCCTGAATTCCCCCAGGAAACAAAGTCCCCTGCCACAAGGCTAAGTCTCCTACCACAATTAAATAATCAGTGGACCTTCAGCTCAACTAGAGCCGAAGGGTCCGGGTCAGGACGTCCCCAACTCAACTAGAGCTGGATGGTCCGGGTCAGGACGTCCCCAACTCAACTAGAGCTGGATAGTCCGAACGCGCACAGTGAAGCTAGCTAGGCTATCAAAGTGACACAAAATTGGATCACAGGAAACTATGATTCTACACAGATCCCACAGTTCCACAAACTTCTTTTTCCTTACAGCCACAGCCACGAGGCTCCTAAAAGAAGTAAACAGGCAACAGAAGACCCCCAGGAACACATCCACAGGTCAACCCCCCTTTTTCCCAAAAGGGGTAAAATACAAACAGATAGACAGACACACTGAAGACCCAGGCAAATCCCCTCAGGTCCACCCCCCCTTTATCCCAAAAAGGGGAAAACAAGCAAGACAGAACCCCAGGCAAATCCCCTGCAGGTCCACCCCCCCTTTATCTCAAAATGGGGAAACAGGCAAACAATTCAAACACACCCAGGCAACAGATAGACTAAAATGCAGGTAAACAAATGAGTAACGAGACACCGGGCAAGATATTACCTGTCTTTGATGTCCTCCCGGGAAGCAGTCACAGACACGTGGACGGGTCAATCAAAGGGGCTGGAACATACCGGTGGCTCTGCAGAAGTCTCTACCGTGTACTTGGAGGTGATCAGTCTCCCTTCCTACCCCCAGGATTCCCCCGTCCAACAGCATCTTCCTTAGGACGGCTCACCGGCCAGACATAGCCCGATGCCCCACGTTGGATGCGCCAAATTGATGTAGATTAATTTAGAAATAAACAAATATGTTTAAATGTCTATCTGTTCCTGTCCAAATCTGAGATGATTAAATTGCGTATACGCAGAAGTAAGCTCACACTGACACATGGAGTTCAGGTTAAAAGCACTTCAGAAAATTTAATACAATCTGGTTGGAAAACAGTTGTGCAGATCTTTTTAAAAGCAAAATGACATCATCATTGAATATCAGATAATAACTAATAAACATCATTGATTGGATTAAACATTATGTGACTAACTTCGTGTCCACCCACCAATATTATTAATTGGCTCAGGGGTTTGAGTGACCAGCTAGGTGTCCTCCCACCGGGAGGTGGTATTGTTCTGGGCAAGGGTGTGGACAGAAGGCTCAGGCGCCATCTTTCCCAGCATGAGGTTTACTCGGTGGAAAGGGGGGCTTGAGCGTCATTTTACACAGTCAGTGATATCAGGCCTCATGTCCAGGTGCAAGGTCTCTTATGAATAGAACATTTCATTACTACTGTGTTCTCGTGGCCTTCAAATTATACTATGTTGCAAGTTAGGGGAAAGTCAGTAAAGTCAGCAGTTCCTGAGTTAATCATGTCTTTATAGAGAATACAGTCTTTGTCTATTGTATTAGATGTGCTGGGAAATTCTGTCATGTAATGTAGTTTTAAAATGAACAAGTTAGGTTATGAGGACAAAATGGAGGATTGAAGAAGTCAGGTTAGGAGGACAAAATGGAGGATTCACAGTATGCAGTTAAAATGGAGTTAGTACAATAATTCAATACAAGTTCAATAAAGATTTTTAATAATTCTACATCAGTGAGCAGTTTATAATTTAAGATTTAATAAGTTGTTCTTTATGAAAACCGTAAAGCCACGTGTTATTGTGCCAGAGTTTGGAGCTATTGTTAATAAGCGTTAACTGGATAGGTTACATCCTTATCTTTATCCATTATCAGTACACCATATATAGGTACAAGGCAGAAAATGTCCACTAGAATATGGAATATTTTTCTCTGTCCCCTCTGTACTTTATTCGTGGATGTATTTTACACTATTCTTGAACCACAATTTAGTGGACATTTTCTGCCTTGCAACAATCGTTTTCTAAGAAATCATGACTTCTGTGGAGCTTCCTTGTGCAGTTTATTCAAGGTTTTTGAATGTTGTCTGGCCTACAGTAATTCCAGATTACCCTTGCATTGCCTGGCTTTCACCAGGGGAACTTATAGGGCGAATATGACTTTGGGAGCAGGTCAGGAAA
The DNA here is from genome assembly GCF_036172605.1 of Pelobates fuscus. Lineage (NCBI taxonomy): Eukaryota > Metazoa > Chordata > Amphibia > Anura > Pelobatidae > Pelobates > Pelobates fuscus. The sequence goes on from NC_086319.1 coordinate 296,769,353, forward strand.
CTGCTGACATGTCCAGACTAAATAGGCAGAGCTACCTGTAGGCATTACTTGTGCTTGCAGAATTAATATCATGCATTGAGTCATAGAACTTGCACTCCATCTAGTTTGCCTGTACTGGACTTGTGATGTTAGTGTTGTGAATTGTTGTAATATTGTGTCAACATGGCTCTCCAAAGGGTATCACATGACTTTTGTTTTTTTACCATTGCAGTGATTTTTGCATTTCAAATGATGAATAGAAAGGGATTCTCTATTTTTGAAGTATGTCATTATATAAAGCTTTCATTGTAACCATATATGCATTAAAGCCTCAGAGTTCTTCCCATTTTTTAGGTTACACTGTCACCTCTGTGATGACATCACAACATGGCAGACTGTATGTAGCGGGGGCTCCGCGGTTCAACCACACAGGGAAAGTAATCCTATTCAGCATGCACGGCATGGACAACCTCATTATCCACCAGGCTCTCCGGGGCGAACAGGTATATCTTACCTCTTGGGCACATTCCAAGATAAGAATCCAGCATGTTTGATACAATGAGATAGTTCTGCCATAATTCAAGCTCAGACAAAAGGTATTGGGGGAAATGTATTATGTTCTGTTTTAAAATATTGGGCCATCACCATGGAAACCAGTGGACTCACCAGGCACATCCCATTGGTATCTCCATCTCTTTTACATATTTTTTCTGTACTTTTAGAACAGAGCACTTTGTTAAATCTCCTCCAATGTATCTTAAAACATGACTTGAGAAAATGGATGAAAAAAGCTCTAAAACATTGGATGAAGGAAAGATCAGTAGCTTATTGTCATTTTGGAAGCTTTCTATCCGTATTAAGAATAAACTAGGTTTAAACGTTGCCATATTTGAAAAATCAATTTAACTATGAGGGCTATTCACTAAAGTCCAGATTGTAGCCAAATCGCTTTTTAATGGCAAATATTCTACTAAAATAGCCATGCAGTGACTATACCTGAATTAATTTTTTTAACTCAACAGAGCAGCTGTTTTAACCTTAATTTTGAAATTCTGATTTTAATTTGCTACAGTTCAGACTTGAGTGAATAAAGCTGTCAGAGTGAGAAATAAAACTAAATTAAAGAGGAGTTTCAAATCTAAAGTCGAAATGGCAGAAGTGGAAAAAAAACCTTAAGTAACCTATGCTTCCACTGCTTTGAATTCACAGTGAATTCTTACTTTCGTCCATAACCCTGTGTATGTCTATGCAATGGAATGTCAAGCTTGGCAACCAGAGGTTTGGGTGTGATGTGAGTTTGTGTGTTACCCTGTCACGAAGGTTAAAGAATTCCCTGTTCCCCTCTAGGCTGTTTCACTCGATTTCCTTCCTGGTTTGGTTAGCTCAGTGGAGCTAAGCTCAAGAGGCAGCAATTACTCAGAGCACCTGCCTTACAAACACTTCTCATTGAGCTGCATTGGGAAGTCTGTGATTGGGCAGTCACAGAAAGTTTGGGCGGGGTAGTAGGGGAGGGACTTGCAGAGGCTCCAGAAAAGAGATCTGCATCTTTTCCTCATTGTGTTTGGATATACAGCAAATTGGAAAAAAAATGTTTAATTAAATGCAAGCCTGTTATTATTGGAGGCATATCAACTAAACAGTAACTTTTTAATGCCTTTAAGTTATTGGGAATTGAAAATATTAGGTGACAACAGCTAAGCTAAAAAAAATATTGACTTGGGGTGTTTCTCTAGTTCATCTACTTTGACCTAGAAAATGCAGTTCCCTTGTAAATGCCTGTATTTTTGTGAAATACCATGTTGGTGAATTGTGAGGAACTAAAAGCCCAATCGCAATTCTTTTTTCCAGTTTAGCTGTTTTTCTAACCTGTCGTTTTTGCCCAAATTTTGCAATTTGATTTTCAAGTTCGCCATAATTCATTCTTTAATGAAAAACTCATAAATGTCAGTGTGTCAATCCATCTAATATTATCTGCTTTATACATTAATTTTATCACCACTTCAATACTTGATAATTACTACTCTGTGATTCTAATCTGTACTTTTGATTCATTTTCTTTCTTCTACTTAGTTGTTTTTCTTTTCTACCTCTCTCACTTTCTTCTCCAGATGCTATTTGCTGTCTCCTGTTCTCTTTTTCTTATTTCATGTGCACGAATGGTTCACTCACCTGTAAGAACATCAAACAAGGCACCCAAGAAGTCCACAGTTATCCTTACTAGTAGAATTTTGGCTAGGGTTTGTATGATAACGTAAGACAATTTATAATTTTTTAATAGAGCCGCTTGTTAAATTCAAAATAATATACTAGATTAACAATAGTCTGAAACCAAACCAAGTGAATTATGCGTAGTAAATAATGCAATAATGAACATGTGACATACAATATTGTTAGTGTAAACATGAATGAACTGTGGATAAGGCCAATATAAGAGTTTATGATGTAATAAATGTTTTGAGCTGTGAAAATAAAGGATTTGTAGTACAACAGACAATTAACCAAAGTATTCTTACTTTTCAGATTGGATCCTATTTTGGCAGTGAAATAGACTCTGTAGATGTGGATGGAGATAGGGTGACAGATGTTCTGTTGGTTGGAGCACCAATGTTCTTCAGTGATGGTCGAGAAAGGGGAAGGGTTTCTGTATATTTGTTGAGAGATGTAAGTATTTGCTCATCAGCCCAATATAGTAATGGGCACTCTTCTTCACATCCTGCAAAGGCCAATCTAATCAAAGTGGATGACATGTAATTATTATCCACAGAATAACCCCAGGATAGGAGGTTAGATAGAGGTCACAGAGGTATAACCCTAAACGTTGAACAATAAATATAGATAGTGAGGGTTGGTAGTTTCAAAATAAGAAGACCACCCTCCCTCACTCAGATTACCTCTAAACAGTAAAGATCAATATAAAATAATAAACTTTATTAAGCAAACCATATATACATACCTCACTAAATAACGTGTGGATGTGCAGTGTTGGTGATCAAAGTGAAAAGTTAAAAGACTGCTTGAAATGTTCTATGAAAACAATTACTACCATTAGAAACTCTTCAAGCTAACTCCAGATGATGAGTGATAAGGTCGGAGGATGAGGTTATATCGTCAGTGGGGATTTAGTACTGTTCCGCCAGTGCTCACTTAGTGAATCCCCTGCTACTAACACGGGGTACCTCTATACAGAGAGCACTCCAAGTATAACAGATAGCAGTGTTAGAGGATTATCTAGAGAGAAGTGAGTTAGAGAGGGTATACCAAAAGAGTGTCGATGTTGTACTACGAAGTATTGACCCCAAAACTCTCCTTTGTTACTGTGGTGGAGTGCCCTTAAATAGGGAGCACTCTCAACAAATAAAGTAACAAAAAAAGAAGGAGAGAATATGTATACCTAATATTGTATTATAAGATAAGTGGAGGTGTCTCCTCCAAGGTAGACTCTATTATATGTACTCCCAAACAGGACATAAACCCCACTAGAGGCACCCAAATTAGACAGGGTATTGGGTTTCTGCAACTAAAGTATGGTTAACACCGGGAGTGGTCCACAACAGTAGGTAGCCGTAATCTGGTTAGGACAGTAGAGGTATACCAGAGTAAAACCCTAGCCCTGCGTACAGGCTGATAAACACCCCCTTGATAGGTCTACTAAGCAAAATACCCCCCTAAAGAGAACTCAGAAAAAGTACTGCAGTCAAGAACGAGTGAATTTAAAAAAGTGCAGTAAAACATCGCCAACGCTTTAATTGGCTTATTATTCCCAGACACGACGATCTCAGATCTCGTTCATTTTTCACTTAAGACTACCGTTTATTTATCTCCCTCAATTTTTGTTTTCAGTGTTACACACAGTCAACTGGCATAATAACAAGTAACTCGTTACTTTTTTAACACATTTACTCTCACTACTTATGCTACATTGCTACTTTTTATAGCCAGATGAGTTTCCAATGGTAGTAATTGTTTTCATAGTACATATCAAGCAGTCTTTTAACTTTTCACTTTGATCACCCACACTGCACATCCACACGTTATTTAGTGAGGTATGTATATATTGTTTGCTTAATAAAGTTTATTATTATATTATATTGATCTTTACTGTTTAGAGGTAATCTGAGTGAGGCAGGGTGGTCTTCTTATTTTGAAACGACCAATCCCCACTAGCTATATTTAATGTAATTATTATAACTAGCTCTTCACTTTTCCAGAATATAGAGGTAATTAAGCTTAGAGCACAGGTTGGTGAGTCATCCCAAATCCAGAACAGGTGATTAACTTACATTCGTATGTGTTTTCTTTTTCTTTTAATTATGGCATGATAGACATATTGATTTCTAAAGACGAGGTGCAGTGCCTGGGTTAAGTTTGGTGGTGCTTCTTCATCAGAACAGAGTTTTATTAGCTTCTCAGAGGGTGCTGAGTTGTCTTAAGTCCTGGGCGGTGTCTCTTCTCACGGAGTGACCTATTTATCCAGTGTGTCTGTCTGTATGGGTCAGTGTGTGTGTCTGTATGGGTCAGTGTGTGTGTCTGTATGGGTCAGTGTGTGTGTCTGTATGGGTCAGTGTGTGTATCTGTATGGGTCAGTGTGTGTGTCTGTATGGGTCAGTGTGTGTGTCTGTATGGGTCAGTGTGTGTGTCTGTATGGGTCAGTGTCTGTGTCTGCATGGGTCAGTGTCTGTGTCTGCATGGGTCAGTGTCTCTGTAAGTATGTGTCATTGTATGGGTCAGTGTCTGTGTCTGTATGGGCCACTGTGTGTCTGCATGGGTCAGTGTGTGTGTGTGCCTCCATGGGTCAGTGTGTCTGTCTGTATGTGTGTGTCTGCATGGGTCAGTGTGTGTATATGAGTTTGTGTGCGTCAGTCTACATGGGTTAGTGTGTGTGTGTCAGTTTGCATGGTCAGTGTGTGCCTACTTGAGTCAGCATGTGTGTTAGTCTGCATGATTGGGTGAAGCAAATGGGGCGGCAAATTTGTTTTTGCCTAGAGCGCCAAAAATGCCTGCACTGGCCCCAGATAAACTACCTAGCTCTGTCTTATTATGCTCCATGACAACGGCTCGGTGCTCCCATTCAGCAAACCTTTAGTCTAAATATCTGTTTGGTATCTGATTTAATTTAGGTATTACTTAGCTATCGCTTCCAGAGGTATAACCTCTGCACACCCAAAAGCTTTCTAAGTTATTGGTAGACAGTACCGTAAGCCGTGCCCTGACACGTGTTTCGCCAGGCAGGCTCTTCAGGAGGAGTGGTTTAAATGTTGTGACTGATGAGTGTATATACCCAAATATTTTGATATTGAGATTGCAGATGTATGCTTACTTGATTATAGAAACGGCTTATCTATGATGGAGTATTGCGGGATTGGGACACCTCTCAGAACTCTCGCTTCGGATCCACCATTGCTGCAGTGCCAGATCTTAACCAAGACTCATATAATGATGCTGTGATAGGAGCACCTCTTGAAGATGACCACAAAGGAGCAATATACATCTTTCACGGTATGAAGAAGAACATTCTGAAGAAACCCAAACAGGTAAAATCAAAAAGTTTCTTAATAATACATATAAGGCAGAATACAGAGCTCCAGTCCTAACCTGATTTTTTTTTTTTTTTGGGATGCAAAGCTTTTCTGGGCACGTCACTACATAAAAAGTGTTGCCATTCCTTTTGTATCATTCATTCACATGCTTTAGCAGAAGGAATTAATCAGTCATTCATATACAGACCTTCAACGATACGACGTGATAGGTATCTAAAAAAACAATAGATCTGGCAGAAATAGTCTGCAGTGAAAAGGTTAAGTGTTTGCGCCAATGTATATTAACCTTTATTTTGATTTTCTTTCTCTTTCCTGCAGCGCATTGCTGCCGCAGACTTGGCACCTGGACTCGTCTACTTTGGCACTAGCATCCATGGGCAGATGGATATGAATGAGGATGGCCTTGTGGATCTAGCTGTGGGATCCATGGGCAATGCTGTATTGCTGTGGTGTGTTGATGACACTTATTGGTGCTAAACAACTGACACTTGAACAACGCCCAGCTTTTCACTAACTTATCAACTTGTGCAATTCTATTAGGCTACTTCTAATTCTACTAATTCTATTCGTTTAATATTGACACAAAACACAAAAATTGCACTATGCAGAGTGATTATAGTATAGTCTCCAAAGTCCTAGTGAGTTTTAATTCAACTATCAAACAATAGGCAACATTTAAAAAAAAATTGCATATTTTAACTAAAAACTGTTACCTTAAAATCAATTTATTAAGTAACCCGATAACCAATATTGGTCTCTAAACATACAGAATCTCACTATAAAACTCAAAACTGTAACTGCTACTTCATGGGCAGCACGGATGTCATCACACAGACAGAATAGATTTCCCTGCAGTTTTCTGAAAAGTCAGGTAAAAGCATTTTTGTTTCACCAGTATAGGAAGTCCACTCTGATATGCCGTGTTAGGCATATACACACACGACCTCTAATGTTGGTTATGAAATACAGAAGAATAGGTTACAATGAAATGCTAAATAGAACCTGAAGGGAAGACATTAGATTTGCAGTTATTTGTTTTGTTGTACAGATCACGACAAGAACAAATATGACCGTTAAAGTAACAATGGAGAAGACACAGATCGCTCAGCCCTCTAACAGAATATTCCACTTGCACCGGTTATTATGTGAAACTATCAGACTTTCATCACTGGGCAGATCCCTACTCAATTTCTATTTAACTTTAACTGGATGACCTCCAGTGATTCAGCTGTATGAATGAATGGCATCTACTTTCTCATATATAACATATGACTGTCATAATTAATCAGGCAGCTGTGTAAAATGTGTCTTTTGTCCTTTTTAGGACACGAAGTGTGGTACAGGTAAATGCCACCATCCGGTTTGAGCCACCGAAAATCAACATCTTCAGCAAGGAGTGCCGCAGGAATGGGCGAGAAGCAACATGCATGGCAGCCTTCATCTGCTTTGCCCCTATTTTTAAAGCAATCCAGTTCCAGGGGCAGAGTTTGGGTAGGTGCAGCAAGATTTGCAGCTCTCACCACAGCATTAGAGTACCATAAGTGGTGAATCAAGAAAGAGAAATACATGCAAGACCACTTAGTGAGGCTTTTGCAGTGTTCCCCCATATGCGTGTCCCAAGTGCAAGAGAAGAGTGGAGTTCATGGATACCCACCAACCCCTTCCCAACCCTTTGTTGCTGTTAAATATAAAAATTAACCCCTAATATCCAGGGGTGCACCATGGCCCCAGCCATACCCGCACCCTATGTTTAGCAAGTGACGTGATCATATAACATATTCTATTGCATTGAATGAATTCTCTGTTCTCTGTTCACTGGCATATCTAGATTCTTTTAATACTGTGCCAATCCTGTGTCTTAACAAAGCCCAGGATTTTGTAAAGCAAAATGCATTGGGTAAGAAGGGGGACCAACAGCTTTTATTGCCATTGTGGACTGCATTGTATGATAAAATGCACATTGGCATTTCATTTTATCATATGGTCTTTATATTGTTAGTTTGACTACAATTTCACAGGTTTGTGATAGCAGCACCATATTAATAAAGAGTAACTACTTAGCTTATATTAACATCATTAATGTTAATGACACACCTGGTTTGAGCATTGGTGCTTTATGTATTCCCAGCCATTAAGTACAACGTCACCATAGATGAGAGAAGATATACACCCCGGGCAGTAATTGATGACATCGGAGGAGACAAACACTTTGTAAAAACCATCAGAGCCACCAGCGGGCACAATCAGTGCCAACAGCTCAACTTCCATGTTCTGGTGAGTCAAAAAGTGGCAGCTTAGCATGCATTGCTACGGCTATTATGTTTGTCTTCTGTAGTGGTGCAGCAGTTTTAAATAGAGTAATGGCAAAATGTGAAACCAATGGAAAAAAAATAGCCCATAAAAAGTGCTATACCTCGTCCTTCTAGGATACAGCTGACTATATCAAACCAGTCACCTTTTCATTGGAGTATGAATTGGCATTTTCAGAGTCAGGTCCGGTGTTGGAAGAAGGCTGGCCAACAACATTGAAAGTTTCAGTAAGTAATCTATAATGTTCCAAATATCCTGCTCATTAACTAAGTTCATCTTGCCTTCATTAAAAAAAGGATTGATTATCCACACTAATCAGTTGTAAAATACACTAGATATTATAAACAGCACCAACATAATCTGCAGCTCTTTATGATTATAGAAAGGGGACATAGAGGTAATTGAGTTTATAATCTATTCGGATTTGAGATAGGCCGATATATGATATGATATATGGGTGTCTTACCCAAGTGTACGTACTGGTCCAACCAGGATTGGAACCTAGGTTTCCCTGTTCTAAGGCATTGACATTACCACTGCTCTACAACATCATGTTTAGGTTAAAAACTCTTTGAGAATACATCAAATACTTGGGTGTAGGTGAGAGGACTTGAATTACCATTGAGGACATATCACAATGTTTCTCTCCTCCTTCTCAAATCATAACTGGTCCACCTGTGTTTGCCTATATTTTACACTGGTAGTGGGGTCCTGGTCACTGGAGGTCCAGCAGTTATATTGGAAGGACACTGCATTTTCTCTTCTTTCTCACTGCCTTCTCTTTTTTCCTCGTTCATCTGTTGCCTGAAGCATGACCTAGTATTCATCTGTCCAAGGGTAGGATATCATCCATTACCATGTTCAAGGATGTAGGAAAACCCAGTTTTAATCGCTACAGTAGAGCTCACTAACGGTACAGATGATTGAATGAGATTATTGAAGAAAAAAATCGGCCTGCACTCTGGAATACCGTAATGAATATCATTTGAGAACTGACACGTCTCTCTAATGGTTGATATACTTTGAATATGGATCAAGAGGAACATAGTTCAGTAACATCTGGAAATAATACAGATATTCGTCTGTCTTTGCCTGAAAGTCATTTGAAATGTAGTTTAACTAGGCCCAGTGAGCCTTCAAGCTCAATACCTGTAGCTTGGGGAATGTTTTTCAATGACAGCTGGAGAGCAAAACAGTGGTTCCTGCTGCTGTATGCACTGTTTGTGTTATTCATTATTGCAAAGAAACCCCATCCTCCTTCCAGCATACCAATCCTGTACAGTGCAAGCTAGATGCCTCTTGTGGAACTATAGGCTTCCCACGAAACATCAATTTTATGTATAAAATATGCTGACAGGGGTCCAACCGCCTGCAACTGATTAATTTATTTCCAAATTCAATTTTCTACCATTTTATAAGATGTTGCCCAATTCTGGCAGAAGCTATAGTTTCCACATTGGGAGGGGGAAAGTTTAAAAAAAAGAGAGACATTTTTTTTTCTCTTATGGGAAAGAAGTTACCATTTCCTTTGTGCATAGCGTGATTTTTTAAAGTGTCCTTAGGAAAGCTCATCTTCCAGCAACAGCAATTAACTCCTTATATGTTATATTTTGTTGATATTATGCCCTAATTTTTCTCCTCTTCCACTAGGTTCCATTCTGGAATGGATGTAACCAGGATGAACGTTGTGTACCCGACCTTGTACTCGATGTGAAACATGATATTCCTACAGCTATGTGAGTGAATATATGGGTTTTCATGACTGTTCACCCATGTAGTTATGAGCATGGCTGTGCCTACGAATAAGCGAGCGCTTGAATTATTACCTATTCATTCATATTTTACTAGAAAATTTACCCAATGATACTTAAACTGGGGAAGTCCCATGTCCACTGTTGCCTTGGCTGGCTAGCTACATTATTACAACTGATTTGTGGGTTTGGGTTAGGGGATCGGCTGGTAAAAAAAAAAGGCAGGAACACACTGTCGGTTTCGTTGACCCTCAATATTTATGTTAATATTTATATATATATATATTGGTCAGCATGGCTCTTTAAGGTATGATTTGATGTACCGACAACATCTGTTACCCCGGTTCATTCTTAACTTATTGTGACATTTTCCCAAAACGGCTCTGTAACGTGCTCCCTGATATCTGATGTAATGTATTCTATGGTCAACAGTTAGCACATGTTGTGTGTTCTAATTTAACTTTAACCTTTCAGTTGCTGTTCACCTTGTGGAAGTGTCACGAGTGTGCAGTATATAGACATATATATCATACAGCTAAATGCATATGTTATCAGACAGCTATTTTGTCATTAATTAATAAAAGAGAGCAATCCATACTCCAAACACACAACTACTCAGAGCCCCTTAACCTTATCTCCCCAGGCATAGATCACCTTAATCATCAAACTAATCTGATTCCTAATCTGATTTTATCCATAAAACTCTCTAATCATTAGCCCCAAATTAGGAAACCAAACTCCAAGGCATACCCAGCCCTAATCCCAATTCGAAATATAAATCCACTAACTGTGTGGTATCTTTCAACACATTGCCATTGTGAATTGTGCTGTAGGGAAGCTGCGTTCTGACATGTGACACCAATGCTGTGTCTTCTCAAATGATGCTCAGTTATTTAAAACCCGACTTTTTAACTGCGAATTTTAAATGCATGCCCATTCGGAATGAAAATCGCCTATCATAAAGTACAAATAATAATTGGATGACTTCATTTCATCATTCATGCCATTCAACATTCTGGTAATTAGTTAATTCTGCAATTCATTATTCATTTTAAGCTAGATGCAAAGAAAAACCAAACATCTGTAAATTTATACATTTGTCTAAAAATGAATACACGTGTTTAATATTTTAAAAAAGTTAAACAAGTTTTCGTCTGACCCTGTGCTTAAAACCCGTAATTTAGTACCGTATGAATAACATCTAAAAGGGAAAAAAATGTCCAGTTCCCTCACGATCATATGTAACAACTAACAAGAAAAATACCTAATTTGTATTCAGTTACCTCTCTATAGTATACTGAATATAGAATACAGATTTGGGCCGTGTATTAGCGCCCAAGGTTTTGTGGGTGTCAGGATCCCGCGGGCGGCTGCGAGGGGAGGCTGCAGTCCGCTCGCGGCACTCACCCTCCAGCCGTCCGCGGGTCCTTTCCCGGCATACGCTCGCTGGGCGGCATCCTCCCAGTCTCGGATGCCGCCCGCGTCCTCCTCTCCGTCCCCCAGCGGCAGCATGCATGACGCTGAACGCTGGGGGACCGCCCACTATTATACACGCCGCGGTCAGCCACCTGACCCGGCGTTAAAGAAACAGTATGACAATCACAGTGGGAGACATAGATATCTCCCACATGTGATTGTTAATTCTGATTGGAAGTTATCCAATCAGAATTAACCACAGGGTTTAAATACTTACCTTTCCTGTTCCTCCCTGCCCTGTTGTGGTCTTTGCTTTATAGTATTGATACTGAACTTGTGCTTTCTGGTTACGTACTCTCTGGCTTGTTTATCTGACTTTGTGACTTTCTCCTACCCTTTGACCTCGGCTTGTTTCTCGTTATTCTGTCTTCTGGTTCCCCTTACTCGGCTTGTCTCCTGACTATTCTGTGTGTGCTTAGCCCGGCCACTCTAAGGTCCGGTACAGCACCTTTTCTCTGTGTGTGTGTGTGTGTGTGTGTGTGTGTTAGCGTGTTGGGTTCCCCGAATTGTGACATTACAACAGGGCCATAATGGAACCTGCTGACATACCACAGCTCCTAGTTAATCAGGAGGCTAGAATGGATGGCTTGGACCACCATATGGATCAGTTTGCTCAAGCTTTGCAAACCATACTGGCTCGTACTGCACACTTGCAGCCTGCCGTTCAGGAGGCTGCTGCTGTTGTGCCCGAGCCCATTCCCACTCCGGTACCCGTTCCTGCTCATGTAGTGCATATGACGCCGCCACAGCGCTACAGCGGTGACCCAGCATTGTGTCGTGGTTTCCTCAACCAAATCGACATCCATTTGGTGATGAATCCACGCTCCTATCCCACTGACAGATCTAAAATAGCCTCTTTGATAAACCACTTGTCAGGGAGAGCTTTAGCATGGGCCAACCCCATGTGGGAGAATACGTCTCCTATGTCCTTTGCAGATTTTCTGACAGCTTTCAAACGCACGTTTGATCAACCCGGTAGGGTTGCTTCTGCTGGCAAAGCTCTGCTTAGGGTCCGACAGGGTAACAGATCTGTAGCGGATTACACTATCGAATTCCGCACTCTAGCAGCTGAAGTGGTTTGGAACAATGACGCCCTCGTAACAGCCTTTCAGGAGGGTTTGGCCGCTTACATACTGGATGAAATAGCATCCAGGGAATTGCCTGTTCTTTTGGATGATGTTATAGACTATGTGATCCTTATTGATAACCGTATTAGAGAGAGGCGTAGTCAAAGACGGCTGGATACACGGGTGTTACCTGCTCTACCCATTACTGCATTACTAGCACTACCCGCTCCTAGGCCACCATCCCCTGAACCCATGCAATTGTGCGCTACGGGGTTAACTGAGGCTGAAAGAGCGTACCGTAGAAGGGAGGGGTTATGCCTTTATTGTGGAAAGAGTTGGCACCACTGTAATGCCTGCCCTAAGGTACAGGGAAACTACAGCACCTAAGGCCTAGAGAGGGGTCGGCCTCGGGTGTTATGACTTTGTCCCCTCATGTGTCCATCTCCAGACCGTTTATTACGGTTTCTCTTTTGGTCAATAAAACCACCATAACAACTAAAGCCTTGATCGATTCAGGTGCAGCAGACAACCTTATGAATGAGAACTTTGCCAAAACCGCAACCTTGACTTTGATCCAAAAGGCCACACCCTTGGCCGTTGAGGCCATAGATGGTAGACCGCTTGAGAAACCTCTGGTAACCCATGAAACCCAAGAAATCCTTATGTCTGTGGGTGCTTTGCACAAGGAAAGGTTAACCTTCCAAATAATTGACTCCCCTACTGCCTCTATCGTTCTGGGTTTTCCCTGGTTAGTTAAGCACAACCCGGTACTTGACTGGGGTTGTTTAGATATACTCTCCTGGGGGGAATCTTGTCAACGAGACTGTATGGCTCATGTACGTCCTGTTTGTTCGCTCAATGTGCCCACGGCTAAACCACTTTCTGTTTCTGTCCCTTCTGTATATGCAGACCTTGCATTGGTTTTTGAGAAACGGGAGGCAGATAAGCTACCTCCACATCAGGAGTATGACTGTGCCATAAACCTGTTACCGGGTACTATGCCTCCTAGAGGTAAGGTCTACCCTCTTTCTGAGAAAGAAAACCAGATCATGGAGGAGTACTTAAGTAAAGGTTTTATTAGAAGGTCCTCCTCTCCTGCTGGGGCTGGTTTCTTTTTTGTGGCAAAGAAGGAAGGCGACTTGAGGCCATGTATAGACTACAGGGGTCTGAACAACATCACGATTAAAAACGCCTACCCTATCCCCCTCATCACTGAGTTGTTTGATCGTGTGAAAGGTTCTAAGTTCTTCACTAAATTAGACCTCAGGGGGGCCTATAACCTTGTCCGTATAAAGGAGAATGACGAGTGGAAGACAGCGTTTAATACGCGCAGTGGGCATTACGAATATCTGGTCATGCCTTTTGGATTATGTAATGCTCCTGCTGTGTTTCAAGACCTCATAAACGATGTCCTTAGGGATCTATTGCATGCCTGGTGTACCTTGACGACATAATTGTGTATTCCCCTGATTTGAAGACACACCATAACCACGTTAGGATGGTGCTCAAGAAGTTATTACAGAACGGACTCTACTGTAAGTTAGAAAAATGTTTGTTCGATCAGACCTCTGTGCAGTTTCTTGGATACATAATTACTGTACAGGGTTTCAGTATGGATCCTGCTAAATTGGAAGCCATACTGTCCTGGCCCCTTCCCCAAGGACTTAAGGCTATCCAGCGTTTTATAGGATTTGCCAACTTTTATAGGAAATTTATAAAAAACTTCTCGCCACTTATCTCTCCTATAACGAAGCTGACTAAAAAGGGTCTACACCCTAGGGTTTGGACTCCCGAAGCCCTTAAGGCCTTCGAAACTCTGAAGAAGGCATTTGCCTCTGCTCCAGTGCTGCACCACCCTAATCCTTCTCTTCCCTTTGTTATGGAAGTAGACGCTTCTGAATCGGGTGTGGAAGCAGTACTGTCACAGAGGTTGTCGTATGACAAACCCCTCCATCCCTGTTGTTTCTTTTCAAAACGGTTGTCTGATCCAGAAAAGAACTATGATGTTGGGAACAGGGAACTACTAGCTATTGTGTTAGCTTTTAAGGAATGGAGGTACTTATTAGAGGATTCTAAACACAAAATCATGGTTATAACAGATCATAAGAACCTCTCCTATATAGCTGACGCTAGAAGGTTATCTGCCCGGCAGGCTAGATGGTCTCTATTTCTTTCACGTTTCCAATACGTTATTACCTATAGACCTGGTTGCCGTAATGCCAAAGCTGACGCTATCTCTCGACAGCATGAACCGTTAGAATTTGTTAACCCGACTCCTGTACCTATTGTTCCTGCGTCTCAGATAATAGCTGCTACCTGTTTGGTTGTTTCATCTCCTTTCCTTAATAGTATTAAGACTTACCAAACCCAAGCACCCCCTGAGACGCTGGCTGGTAAACTATACGTTAAAACAAAGGACAGAAAAAAGTTGTTAACTTTATTTCACACCGCCAAAACTGCTGGTCATCTGGGGGTTACCAAAACCTATAAGGGCCTCCTTCAACAGTTCTGGTGGCCTTCACTTAAGCAAGACGTAGTGGATTATGTACAGGCTTGTCGGGTCTGTACGCAGTGTAAGTCCCCTAATGTGAGACCCCAGGGTCTACTGATGCCTCTATCTATACCCAAGAAACCATGGACCCACTTATCCATGGATTTCATTGTAGACCTTCCTCTTTCTGATGGTCAGACAGTAATATTGACTGTGACGGATAGGTTCTCCAAAATGGCGCACTTTATCCCGCTTAAGAAGCTACCTTCTGCAGTTCAATTGGCTCAGGTGTTTGCCAAAGAAGTGTTCCACTTGCATGGGGTACCTCAGGATATTGTGTCTGACAGGGGCCCTCAATTTGTCTCTCGGTTTTGGAGGGGCTTTTGTGCTGAGATGGGGGTCTCCTTGTCATTCACTTCCCGCAATCTAATGGTGCGGCCGAACGTGCTAATCAGTCTGTGGAATTGTATTTGCGCTGCTTCACTAATGCGCACCAGGATGACTGGTCTCGCCTCCTTCCGTCGGCTGAGTTTGCCAGGAATACGGTGTCTCATTCGTCTACTGGCTTAAGTCCTTTTGAGGTTGCTTATGGGTTTCGACCTACTGTCCTTCCCGGTGCGTTCTCCGACAAGGGAATGCCCGCCTTGGACCAGCACCTCGCTTCTTTGCGGAAGATGTGGGACCAGGTCCATATAGCACTGTCTCGTTCAGCGGCTGCTCAGAAGAGGTTTGCTGATCGCCATAGAGGTGCGGCCCCTTCTTATGCTCCGGGTGATGGGGTGTGGTTGTCCTCCAGGAACCTCCGACTCAGGGTTCCCTCGATGAAGTTTGCTCCCCGGTTTCTTGGCCCCTACAAGGTGTTGCATAGGGTTAACCCCGTTTCCTACTCCCTGGACTTGCCTCCTTCCATGCGTATTCCGAACACGTTTCACACCTCCCTTTTGAAGCCCTTACTGTGTAACCGGTTCTCTCGTCCCCTCGGACGGCCCGTTTCCCCTCGTGCTGTCTCTAGTGACGTGTACGAGGTGGCTGCCCTCCTCGACTCTCGTGTTTCCAGGGGTGGGTTGCAATATCTGGTGGATTGGAAGCGGTACGGTCCCGAGGAGCGGTCTTGGGTTTCAGTCTCTGATTTGCACGCTCCCTCTCTGGTCCGCTCCTTTCATGCCCGGTTTCCTCTGAAGCCTTCTGCTTCCCGCCCTCCGGGCGGTCTTCGAGGGGGGGGGGTAATGTCAGGATCCCGCGGGCGGCTGCGAGGGGAGCCTGCAGTCCGCTCGCGGCACTCACCCTCCAGCCGTCTGCGGGTCCTTTCCCGGCATACGCTCGCTGGGCGGCATCCTCCCAGTCTCGGGTGCCGCCCGCGTCCTCCTCGCCGTCCCCCAGCGGCAGCATGCATGACGCTGAACGCTGGGGGACCGCCCACTATTATACACACCGCGGTCAGCCACCTGACCCGGCGTTAAAGACACAGTATGACAATCACAGTGGGAGACATAGATATCTCCCACGTGTGATTGTTAATTCTGATTGGAAGTTATCCAATCAGAATTAACCACAGGGTTTAAATACTTACCTTTCCTGGTCCTCCCTGCCCTGTTGTGGTCTTTGCTTTATAGTATTGATACTGAACTTGTGCTTTCTGGTTACGTACTCTCTGGCTTGTTAATCTGACTTTGTGACTTTCTCCTACCCTTTGACCTCGGCTTGTTTCTCGTTATTCTGTCTTCTGGTTCCCCTTACTCGGCTTGTCTCCTGACTATTCTGTGTGTGCTTAGCCCGGCCACTCTAAGGTCCGGTACAGCACCTTTTCTGTGTGTGTGTGTGTTAGCGTGTTGGGTTCCCCGAATCGTGACAGTGGGCCTCTGTGTCATTTGGGTAAGTTTAGAAGTCTGTTAGTTTAGTTAATCCTCACAAAAGTGTATGTTTTTGAAAAGACAACCCTAGATGTTTTACCTGGGGCATTTTCTTTTATCGAGCCATTTTATCATCATTCCGTCATGGACTCTACATTGCTACGCCAACTATAAGACCCCAACAATAATGAACCATTATTAAACCATAACAAATAATAAAATAACTTTCGATATACATATAAAATGTCTAGTCTTCTGCCCAATTTCATACTAATTTTCTACCAAAATTCCCAACCAGCATACAGTACTTTACTTAGTAACCCAAATCACCTTTACATTATGAAAACTTACATAACTCCCTGAAACCAAGGGAAACAAAACTACAGAATCTTACTGTCATATTCAATTCTGCAAAATATAGTGATTACAGAAGAAGTTGAGGTTTTTAAAATAAAAAGCTTTTGGTGAGGCTGGGAAATGCTCTGATCATACTGCTCTGTATATGTGGACAATAGTGATACTTTCACACTGTCCTCATTCTGCTATGCAATGTCTGATTCAGTTTTCTATATATAGGACTACCATTGACTCTCATGGTTTGTTGTTTACAGGGAGTTTTGTCAGAGGTCTCTCAGAAAAGCTCATTTAGACTGCACCACATTCATTAGCTCCTTCGATAACTCTGTCTTTGTAATTGAGAGGAGCAGGAGACGAGTAGTACTGGAAGTGACTCTGGAAAACAGAGGAGAGAATGCGTACAGCACTGTGCTCAATATTTCCTACTCGCACAACCTGCAGTTTGCCAACCTTATTACCAAGGTATGTACCACACATAGGTCCAGGTACTCCTAAAACAGGAATGCGAGTGTGTTTGAAAAGATTAACATCTAACATGGTGCTGAGCAGATTGTAAAATATAAAAATATGCAAATTATACCTGCCAAGTGTCCTGCTTTAGAAAGGATAGTCCCTCTTTTCTATCCTAATGTCAGTGGAGAACCTCCACAGATTTGGTTGTATATAAATGTGTAACACAACCTCACAGTTTTAAAACTCACAGCAATGTATATATTTACCCTATAAATATGTTGTTCAGTTGAGCACTTTGACAACGTCTAGCCGCACACCCTAAAATTAGTGTTCCCTTTCCCATATGACATTTTTCTATGTAAAACCAATATTTTAAT
This sequence comes from Pelobates fuscus, assembly GCF_036172605.1. NCBI lineage: Eukaryota > Metazoa > Chordata > Amphibia > Anura > Pelobatidae > Pelobates > Pelobates fuscus. The sequence continues at coordinate 296,787,001 of NC_086319.1, forward strand.
CTGGATTTATTACAGGATGAATCAGATGTCAAAATTGACTGTATGACTGATGTACGAAACCCATACTCCAAGATCTGTAATGTCAGCTTCCCCTTCTTCAGGGCAAACGCCAAGGTAGGCAAATGCCAGGCTGTGCGAGAAAACCGCTGTGTATGAATATATTTGTGTCTGTGCTTATGTCTGTATAAGCTATCTATCTTTTATTATTTATTTATTTATAAAATATTTTACCAGGAAAGATACATTGAGATTTCTCTCGTTTTCAAGTATGTCCTGGGTCCACAAATCATTGCAGTGTTACAGTTAGTGTACAATAAAATACAAAAACAATATTAATATACAAAATTTAACATAGAACAGGTAGGAAATATATAATCAACCATGACAGGTGCATTCTGTTTTGAGGTATGTAGAGAGGGATCTCTTAAATGACTTTAAGCTTAGGGAAGATTTTAATTTGTGCGGGAGGTCGTTCCACAAATGCGGTGCTCTGTAGGAGAAGGAGGATCGGGCAACTTTCTTTTTGTATTGAGGTAGACTAAGTAAAGCGTTGGTACTGGATCGGAGGTTATAGGAAGTGGGAACAGCCGGGGAAAGCATTGCGTTCAGGTAGGGTGGGAGTTTCCCAGAAAAGCTCTTAAACACAAGGCTGGAAAGATGAAGGGTGCGTCTGGATTCCAGCGACAGCCAGTTTAGTTCTTTTAGCATGTCACAATGGTGGGTCCTGTAATTACATTATAGCACAAATCGGCAGAACGAGTTATACAATGTGTTGAGTTTATTAATGTGGGATTGCGATGCAGATGCATATACTACATCCCCATAATCAATGATTGTCATCAGCATTTGCTGTACAATCTTTTCCTTTACTGAAGGGCTTAGGCAGGATTTGTTTCTGTACAGGGCACCTAGTTTTGGATAAAGTTTAGATGCAAGCTTTTCTATGTGCAGGCCAAAAGATAGATTGGGGTCTAACATCATACCCAAGTATTTGAAAGAGTGGACTGCGGTCAGTGTGCCATTTGAAATTGTTTTGATGGATAGGTGGGAATTGTGTAATTTATGTACTGTTCCAAAGATCATTGTGACAGTTTGGCAGTGTTCGGGAACAGTTTGTTCTTTGTGATCCACTTTTCTACCTCTGTGAACTGGTCTTGGAGCACAGCCTCAAGCTGCGGTACATCGGAATCGCTCGCATAGATTACTGTGTCATCTGCGTACATGTGTACATTTGAGGATTTGCAGACATTAGGAAGATCATTTTTGACGATTGTAAATGATTATTATATGAAATTCCGAATTGTGGCATAGAAATAGCACAGGGTGTAAATGGATTCAGTCTCAGACTTATCAGTTTACACAATATAATCGTATGACATATCATCTGCATTCATTCCTCACGATTACCTATCAGTCCAAAAATGCAGATTAAAATATATAGTTACCTAAAGCAGTACCAGACTTAGCATTTACAGAACCTTGGCAAGAAAAATTTGCTGGCCTTGCATCCACCCTCCCCCTTAACATGCTATGAGTTCCTTGGTAATAGGGCAAACAATTTAGTTAGAGTTTGCCCTCTTACCGGAGTCTCTGCCAGGGTGATGTGACAATCTAGTCGCCATTCATTGGCTGAGGTTGTCAGCTGACCTGAATGGCACATTGTGTGTGAACATTTGCACAGAATTCACTTTAGCCAGCCCAGAATTCATACTCCATAACGCAACTGGAGGTGAATTCATACCTGCAGCAACAAAGAGGATAAACTCGGTATATACAGCGTTTTATAGAGAAACACCGCACATACAGACTCTAGGCAACATGACCATTTCAAGTCGCTGAAGTGGTCATAGTACTTTGAGTAACCCTTTAACAGACACACATTAACAAATAAACATAGACACACATTAACAAATAAACATAGACACACATTAACAAATAAACACAGACACACATTAACAAATAAACATAGACACACATTAACGTACAGTATCTGTTAGGTTCACCATCCCAATGTACATGGCGCTTTGGTCCCCATACTATCCGTAAACGCTTTGCTTAGGGCACAAACCTATAATTCTTATTGATTCTGCTTTCATCGTGGTATCTAGTTGCCGCTGAGCTTCACACATGTATTATTTGTTGGATTTTAACAGGTGGTTTTCAGGCTGGACTTTGAATTCAGTAAAGCTCACTTTCTCCCAGCTCTTCAAATCCACATCACAGCTAATAGGTGAGTTCAACTTTAGAAAATATTCTTCTATTTATTGATCAAACCCCTGCTGCCCCCTAGAGTATGTGCTAGGTTTATTCACCCAGCAAGACATTATTGTTCTAAGCTTCTCACTTAAAGGGACACTATAGTCACCTGAACAACTTCAGCTTAATGAGGTTGTTTAGGTGAGTGCTACAGCTACCCGGAGCCTTTTTCTTGTAAGCACTGTATTTTCTGAGAAAATGCAGTGTTTACATTAGAAGCTTGGAACACCTCTTGTTGCAGTCAATCAGACGGCCACCAGAGGGACTTCCGAGTTCAGAGGCCCTAAAAAGGCCTCTCGTCCGATGCATTCTGGGTGAATGCATCAGACGGGCTATCAGCACACAAAGCACTGTGAACGCGCTTTGTGTGCTGACAGCCTGTCAGCACTGCTGTGGGCGTGGCTTCAGCTCACAGCTGAAGCCCGAACCCACAGGGATGCTGTCCGGCCACAATAGTGGTTGAAGGGGGGGGGGGGGGGGACCTACTCTCCTCCCCCCCCCCGGCCCCCACCCCTGAGCGGTGGGTGGGGGCCCTAAAAATAAGGGGGGCACATACTGCCCCCCCGGCCCCCACCCCTGTGCGGCGGGTGTGGGCCCTAAAATAATCAATAAGGGGGGACCTATTGTTCCCCCCCCGGCCCCCACCCCTGTGCGGTGGGTGGGGGCCTTAAAATAAAAAATAAGGGGGGGACATACTGCCCCCCCCGGCCCCCACCCCTGTGCGGCGGGTGGGGGCCCTAAAATTCACAATAGGGAGGGGACCTACTGTCCCCCCCCCGGCCCCCACCCCTGTGCGGCGGGTGGGGGCCCTAAAATTCACAATAAGGGGGGGGGGGGCTACTGTCCCCCCCCCCGGCCCCCACCCCTGTGCGGCGGGTGGGGGCCCTAAAATAAAAAATAAGGGGGGGGACCTACTGTCCCCACCCCTGTGCGGCGGGTGGGGGCCCTAAAATTCACAATAGGGAGGGGACCTACTGTCCCCCCCCCGGCCCCCACCCCTGTGCGGCGGGTGGGGGCCCTAAAATTCACAATAAGGGGGGGGGGCTACTGTCCCCCCCCCGGCCCCCACCCCTGTGCGGCGGGTGGGGGCCCTAAAATAAAAAATAAGGGGGGGACCTACTGTTCCCCCCCCCCCCGGCCCCCACCCCTGAGCGGTGGGTGGGGGCCCTAAAATTCACAATAGGGAGGGGACCTACTGTCCCCCCCCCCCCGGCCCCCACCCCTGTGCGGCGGGTGGGGGCCCTAAAATTCACAATAAGGGGGGGGGACCTACTGCCCCCCCCCCCGGCCCCCACCCCTGAGCGGTGGGTGGGGGCCCTAAAATTATCAATAGGGGGGGACCTATTGTCCCCCCCCCGGCCCCCACCCCTGAGCGGTGGGTGGGGGCCCTAAATACAAAGGGGGTGGGGACCCTAGTTAACCCTCTCCCCCCCACCCCCCCTCCCCAAAAAAAAACTTATCTCCCTACCTACCCCCCTCACCCTAAAAATAATGAGGGGGACCCTTTAACTAAAAACCTGTAAAGAAAAAAAAAATAAGATAAAAACAACTTACCATTCGATGTTTTCTTTCTTCTAAAATCTTCTTTCTTCAGCCCCAAAAAAGGCCAAATAAAAATCCATAATAACCGACGGAATAAAACAAAAAAAAAAAAACCCGAGCGCAAATAAAATAATCCATCTTCACCCATGGAGGGCTCCGCGCAGACTGAGCTCCGCAGGGCGGGGGAAGGCTTATAAAGCCTTGCCCCGCCCTGCAATTAGGCTAAGAACACTCTGATTGGTGGGTTTAAGCCAATCAGAGTGCTCTTTGTCATTTTACAAGCGTGGGAAAATTCCAAAGAACTTTCCCACGCTTGTAAAATGACAAAGAGCACTGTGATTGGATGGCTTGAAATCCATCCAATCACAGTGCTCTTTGTCATTTTACAAGCGTGGGAAAGTTCTTTGGAATTTTCCCACGCTTGTAAAATGACACAGAGCACTGTGATTGGATGGATTTCAAGCCATCCAATCACAGTGCTCTGTGTCATTTTACAAGCGTGGGAAAATTCCAAAGAACTTTCCCACGCTTGTAAAATGACAAAGAGCACTGTGATTGGATGGCTTGAAATCCATCCAATCACAGTGCTCTGTGTCATTTTACAAGCGTGGGAAAATTCCAAAGAACTTTCCCACGCTTGTAAAATGACACAGAGCACTGTGATTGGATGGCTTGAAATCCATCCAATCACAGTGCTCTGTGTCATTTTACAAGCGTGGGAAAATTCCAAAGAACTTTCCCACGCTTGTAAAATGACACAGAGCACTGTGATTGGATGGCTTTAAATCCATCCAATCACAGTGCTCTGTGTCATTTTACAAGCGTGGGAAAATTCCAAAGAACTTTCCCACGCTTGTAAAATGACAAAGAGCACTCTGATTGGCTTAAACCCACCAATCAGAGTGTTCTTAGCATAATTGCAGGGCGGGGCAAGGCTTTATAAGCCTTCCCCCGCCCTGCGGAGCTCAGTCTGCGCGGAGCCCTCCATGGGTGAAGATGGATTATTTTTTTTTGCGCTCGGTTTTTTTTTTTTTTTTTTTTTTAATTGCGTCGGTTATTATGGATTTTTATTTGGCCTTTTTTGGGGCTGAAGAAAGAAGATTTTAGAAGAAAGAAAACATCGAATGGTAAGTTGATTTTATCTCATTTTTTCTTTTTTTACAGGTTTTTAGTTAATGGTCCCCCCTCATTATTTTTAGGGTGAGGGGGGTAGGTAGGGAGATATTTTTTTTTGGGGGGGGGGAGGGTTAACTAGGGTCCCCCCCCCCCCTTTGTATTTAGGGCCCCCACCCACCGCTCAGGGGTGGGGGCCGGGGGGGACAATAGGTCCCCCCCTTATTGATAATTTTAGGGCCCCCACCCGCCGCTCAGGGGTGGGGGCCCGGGGGGGGACAGTAGGTCCCCCCCCCTTATTGATAATTTTAGGGCCCCCACCCGCCGCTCAGGGGTGGGGGCCGGGGGGGGGGACAGTAAGTCCCCCCCCCTCATTGATAATTTTAGGGCCCCCACCCGCCGCACAGGGGTGGGGGCCGGGGGGGACAGTAGGTCCCCCCCTTATTGATAATTGTAGGGCCCCCACCCGCCGCTCAGGGGTGGGGGCCGGGGGGGGGACAGTAGGTCCCCCCCTTATTGATAATTGTAGGGCCCCCACCCGCCGCTCAGGGGTGGGGGCCGGGGGGGACAGTAGGTCCCCCCCTCATTGATCATTTTAGGGCCCCCACCCGCCGCTCAGGGGTGGGGGCCGGGGGGGGGGCAGTAAGTCCCCCCCCCTCATTGATAATTTTAGGGCCCCCACCAGCCGCACAGGGGTGGGGGCCAGGGGGGACAGTAGGTCCCCCCCTTATTGATAATTGTAGGGCCCCCACCCGCCGCTCAGGGGTGGGGGCCGGGGGGGGACAGTAGGTCCCCCCCTCATTGATCATTTTAGGGCCCCCACCCGCCGCTCAGGGGTGGGGGCCGGGGGGGGCAGTAAGTCCCCCCCCTCATTGATAATTTTAGGGCCCCCACCCGCCGCACAGGGGTGGGGGCCGGGGGGGACAGTAGGTCCCCCCCTTATTGATAATTGTAGGGCCCCCACCCGCCGCACAGGGGTGGGGGCCGGGGGGGGACAGTAGGTCCCCCCCCTCATTGATAATTTTAGGGCCCCCACCCGCCGCACAGGGGTGGGGGCCGGGGGGGGACAGTAGGTCCCCCCCTCATTGATAATTTTAGGGCCCCCACCCGCCGCACAGGGGTGGGGGCCGGGGGGGGACAGTAGGTCCCCCCCTTATTGATAATTTTAGAAAGCGAGCTGAGCTGTCAGTCAGACAGCTCAGCTCGCGAACGCGCATTCCGCGCACATGCGCGGTAAAGCGCTCAGGTTCTTCATAGGGCGGCATTCAATGCCGCTCTATGAAGAACGCGATTGGTCCAGCGCGAAGCCGTCCCATTGGGCCCCGCGATTTCGTCATTTTGACGAAAAAGGGGGCGCGGCCTAGCGGGGAGCTCGGCGCTGGAACGGAGGTAAGTTTTTAATATAAAAACACCTCGAAATTTATTTTTAATAAATTAAAGTACATATAAAAGCAAGAAGGAAGGCTGGGGGACCTGTCTTTCTTGCTTTTATATGGTGACTATAGAGTCCCTTTAAAGGGACTCTATAGTCACCATATAAAAGCAAGAAAGACAGGTCCCCCAGCCTTCCTTCTTGCTTTTATATGTACTTTAATTTATTAAAAATAAATTTCGAGGTGTTTTTATATTAAAAACTTACCTCCGTTCCAGCGCCGAGCTCCCCGCTAGGCCGCGCCCCCTTTTTCGTCAAAATGACGAAATCGCGGGGCCCAATGGGACGGCTTCGCGCTGGACCAATCGCGTTCTTCATAGAGCGGCATTGAATGCCGCCCTATGAAGAACCTGAGCGCTTTACCGCGCATGTGCGCGGAATGCGCGTTCGCGAGCTGAGCTGTCTGACTGACAGCTCAGCTCGCTTTCTAAAATTATCAATAAGGGGGGGACCTACTGTCCCCCCCCGGCCCCCACCCCTGTGCGGCGGGTGGGGGCCCTAAAATTATCAATGAGGGGGGGGACTTACTGCCCCCCCCCGGCCCCCACCCCTGAGCGGCGGGTGGGGGCCCTAAAATGATCAATGAGGGGGGGACCTACTGTCCCCCCCCGGCCCCCACCCCTGAGCGGCGGGTGGGGGCCCTACAATTATCAATAAGGGGGGGACCTACTGTCCCCCCTGGCCCCCACCCCTGTGCGGCGGGTGGGGGCCCTAAAATTATCAATGAGGGGGGGGACTTACTGCCCCCCCCCCGGCCCCCACCCCTGAGCGGCGGGTGGGGGCCCTACAATTATCAATAAGGGGGGGACCTACTGTCCCCCCCCCGGCCCCCACCCCTGAGCGGCGGGTGGGGGCCCTACAATTATCAATAAGGGGGGGACCTACTGTCCCCCCGGCCCCCACCCCTGTGCGGCGGGTGGGGGCCCTAAAATTATCAATGAGGGGGGGGGACTTACTGTCCCCCCCCCGGGCCCCCACCCCTGAGCGGCGGGTGGGGGCCCTAAAATTATCAATAAGGGGGGGACCTATTGTCCCCCCCGGCCCCCACCCCTGAGCGGTGGGTGGGGGCCCTAAATACAAAGGGGGGGGGGGACCCTAGTTAACCCTCCCCCCCCCCAAAAAAAAATATCTCCCTACCTACCCCCCTCACCCTAAAAATAATGAGGGGGGACCATTAACTAAAAACCTGTAAAAAAAGAAAAAATGAGATAAAATCAACTTACCATTCGATGTTTTCTTTCTTCTAAAATCTTCTTTCTTCAGCCCCAAAAAAGGCCAAATAAAAATCCATAATAACCGACGCAATTAAAAAAAAAAAAAAAAAAAAAACCGAGCGCAAAAAAAAAAAATCCATCTTCACCCATGGAGGGCTCCGCGCAGACTGAGCTCCGCAGGGCGGGGGAAGGCTTATAAAGCCTTGCCCCGCCCTGCAATTATGCTAAGAACACTCTGATTGGTGGGTTTAAGCCAATCAGAGTGCTCTTTGTCATTTTACAAGCGTGGGAAAGTTCTTTGGAATTTTCCCACGCTTGTAAAATGACACAGAGCACTGTGATTGGATGGATTTAAAGCCATCCAATCACAGTGCTCTGTGTCATTTTACAAGCGTGGGAAAGTTCTTTGGAATTTTCCCACGCTTGTAAAATGACACAGAGCACTGTGATTGGATGGATTTCAAGCCATCCAATCACAGTGCTCTGTGTCATTTTACAAGCGTGGGAAAGTTCTTTGGAATTTTCCCACGCTTGTAAAATGACACAGAGCACTGTGATTGGATGGATTTCAAGCCATCCAATCACAGTGCTCTTTGTCATTTTACAAGCGTGGGAAAGTTCTTTGGAATTTTCCCACGCTTGTAAAATGACACAGAGCACTGTGATTGGATGGCTTGAAATCCATCCAATCACAGTGCTCTGTGTCATTTTACAAGCGTGGGAAAATTCCAAAGAACTTTCCCACGCTTGTAAAATGACAAAGAGCACTGTGATTGGATGGATTTCAAGCCATCCAATCACAGTGCTCTTTGTCATTTTACAAGCGTGGGAAAGTTCTTTGGAATTTTCCCACGCTTGTAAAATGACAAAGAGCACTCTGATTGGCTTAAACCCACCAATCAGAGTGTTCTTAGCCTAATTGCAGGGCGGGGCAAGGCTTTATAAGCCTTCCCCCGCCCTGCGGAGCTCAGTCTGCGCGGAGCCCTCCATGGGTGAAGATGGATTATTTTTTTTGCGCTCTGGTTTTTTTTTTTTTGTTTTATTCCGTCGGTTATTATGGATTTTTATTTGGCCTTTTTTGGGGCTGAAGAAAGAAGATTTTAGAAGAAAGAAAACATCGAATGGTAAGTTGTTTTTATCTTATTTTTTTTTTCTTTACAGGTTTTTAGTTAAAGGGTCCCCCCTCATTATTTTTAGGGTGAGGGGGGTAGGTAGGGAGATATTTTTTTTTGGGGGGGGGGGGGTGGGGGGGAGAGGGTTAACTAGGGTCCCCACCCCCTTTGTATTTAGGGCCCCCACCCACCGCTCAGGGGTGGGGGCCGGGGGGGGGACAATAGGTCCCCCCCTATTGATAATTTTAGGGCCCCCACCCACCGCTCAGGGGTGGGGGCCGGGGGGGGGGGCAGTAGCCCCCCCCCCCTTATTGTGAATTTTAGGGCCCCCACCCGCCGCACAGGGGTGGGGGCCGGGGGGGGGACAGTAGGTCCCCTCCCTATTGTGAATTTTAGGGCCCCCACCCGCCGCACAGGGGTGGGGGCCGGGGGGGAGGACAGTAGGTCCCCCCCCTTATTTTTTATTTTAGGGCCCCCACCCGCCGCACAGGGGTGGGGGCCGGGGGGGGGGACAGTAGCCCCCCCCCCTTATTGTGAATTTTAGGGCCCCCACCCGCCGCACAGGGGTGGGGGCCGGGGGGGGGACAGTAGGTCCCCTCCCTATTGTGAATTTTAGGGCCCCCACCCGCCGCACAGGGGTGGGGGCCGGGGGGGGCAGTATGTCCCCCCCTTATTTTTTATTTTAAGGCCCCCACCCACCGCACAGGGGTGGGGGCCGGGGGGGGAACAATAGGTCCCCCCTTATTGATTATTTTAGGGCCCCCACCCGCCACACAGGGGTGGGGGCCGGGGGGGCAGTATGTGCCCCCCTTATTTTTAGGGCCCCCACCCACCGCTCAGGGGTGGGGGCCGGGGGCGGGGGAGGAGAGTAGGTCCCCCCCCCCCCCCCCCCTTCAACCACTATTGTGGCCGGACAGCATCCCTGTGGGTTCGGGCTTCAGCTGTCAGCTGAAGCCACGCCCACAGCAGTGCTGACAGGCTGTCAGCACACAAAGCGCGTTCACAGTGCTTTGTGTGCTGATAGCCCGTCTGATGCATTCACCCAGAATGCATCGGACGAGAGGCCTTTTTAGGGCCTCTGAACTCGGAAGTCCCTCTGGTGGCCGTCTGATTGACTGCAACAAGAGGTGTTCCAAGCTTCTAATGTAAACACTGCATTTTCTCAGAAAATACAGTGCTTACAAGAAAAAGGCTCCGGGTAGCTGTAGCACTCACCTAAACAACCTCATTAAGCTGAAGTTGTTCAGGTGACTATAGTGTCCCTTTAATCTCAAATAGTGTATAGGCGTCTGGTTCAGCATGAGTGCACATGGCTCAGAGCACTCCTAAAATTTACTTACAAAATCACCCTGGACAAGATCTAAAGCAACTGCCAAAATGTTATCCTATCATTCTGTCTGAGTTAGGTACTGAAATGTGAATTGTTAGGAATTACAAAGAAATGAAACATGTTAGAGCAAAATAGCCAAAATGTGAAATTCACTTTGGGTTTCCAGTAGTTTACACTTTAATGAATAACCTTGTATGTCCCTCTAGGATTAACCCTTTTTTTTTTATAAACATAGCAGTTTCAGAGAAACTGCTATGTTTATAATAGGGTTAATCCAGCCTCCAAAATCCTCTAGTGGCTGTTTCACTGACAGCCGCTAGAGGCACTTGCGTGATTCTCACTGTGAAAATCACAGTGAGAGCACGCAAGCATCCATAGGAAAGCATTGTAAATGCTTTCCTATGAGACTGGCTGAATGCGTGCGCAGCTCTTGCCGCGCATGCGCATTCAGCCGAAATGGAGGATCGGGGGCGGAGAGGAGGAGGAGAGCTCACCGCCCGTCGCTGGAATAAAGGTAAGTTTTAACCCTTTACTCTCCCTAGAGCCCGGCGGGAGGGTGTCCCTGAGGGTGGTGGCACCCTCAGGGCACTATAGTGCCAGGAAAACGAGTATGTTTTCCTGGCACTATAGTGGTCCTTTAAATAAGCTAACATGTCAAAGTTCTCAAATAATAAAAAACAGAGTTATCTTTAAACATTTTTTTCCTGTCCCGAATAGTCCAGTACCTCTGAATTCAGGATCTTACGATACTTCAATCAATATTACTGTTAACCTCTTCATGACTGGTTACATGTCGGGACTGTCCTAATAATGAGGCATCTGCTTGCACTTCATCTTTAAGGGATTTAGAGTGGCAAAGATGTTTAACCCCTTAAGGACACATGACATGTGTGACATGTCATAATTCCTTTTTATTCCAGAAGTTTGGTCCTTAAGGGGTTAATCTTTTAAAAAAACTTTTGTTTCTTAAATTGAAGCCATAAAAACTTTAGAGGAAAGTGTCACTTTACCCTGAACACGGCACCTCTATACTTTTATTCCAGAGTGTAGAATGGAGACACTCTTCTGTATTCTGCCATTCTGAATGTCTTAACTTCCATATTAAAGATAAATCTATATTAAAGAGATCGTGTGCAAAAATACATTACAATGGCAGTTCTACTGATACACCATTTCTGTTGGCAATTCCAATCACCTTATAAAACCTTCTAGATGTTCAACCACCATATGCCATGGAGACTCATTGGTAGAATAGAGCTTGTATCACTTGTTGTCATTTTTTTCATGTCACTTAAGATCAACCAGGCTTGGGGGGGAGGGGGGGCTTCCAGCGCTGCTGACAGGTTGCATGGTGGACGAGCTCCGCAGAATTTTGGGCCGAAAGCAACTATAAAGCAGTTCCCACCCGTGGAAACAAGCACCCGGGCATAGGGGAAGATACCACAACACCAGGAGCAACGAATGGCACCTCAAAGGCTCAGAGAGCGCAAGATTTCTTGCGCTCCAGGAAAAAAGAAAAAATGTGGCCTATCCAAGATAGCGACGGCGCGGCATCACCTTCAAGAATGTCAGAAACAGGCTCAGATGCAGAGTCAGTGCACACACATGGGGAAGATTTACCAATTACGGAGCGGAGAATGGGAGATATGATGCAGCAATAATGATCCTCAGTGATAGAGGACTTTCAAAAAAATAACAAGACCTCAGGAACGAGGTACAAGGCATTGGGGCAAGGACGAAAGCACTGGAGAGCAAAACAGATGACTAAAGATGGCAGACAAGATTACTAAAATTGAAGCTGACCACAAAGCCTTGATGAGCAAATATGCAGATCTGGAGGATTGCTCACCTAGGAATAACCTCAGGGTTAGAGGGGTACCTGAGAAGATCTCCACAGAGGAAATACCACAATACCTGCTAACCTTGTTTTAGAGCGCTCCTTGCTACAGCCGTACAATCGGAGATGTTGATGGACAGAGCAGACAGGGTGCCCAAGCCTCGTAATCTCGCGGCTGGTATTCCAAGAGATATAGTGGTGAGGCTTCACTATTATCATATCAGGGAAGCCCTACTTCAAGCGAAACGCAAGTTCCCAGATCTACCAGACCACCTAGCTGATGTCTTGCTTTTTGTGGATTTGTCGGCCGCCAAAATGTCTAAATGCAGGGAATCCATAAACACCACTAAAGTGTTGAGGAACAAAAAAATTACTCATAAGCCTAAATGGGCATATATCAGTGGTGACCAATCCAGACGACGGGATCAAGCTGTTGCAGCAATGGGGCTTTCTAAAATGCACAACGACGTCCCCAGCGTTTACGTCTCGAGGAGACTACAACCCGATTGGGAAAAAGTTACGAAGAAATTACTCTTTTCAAGACCGCTACCTACAGGGCGCACCCAGAAAGTTAGTTACTTTGGGTAGTGTGCAAAGTTAAGATGTGCAAGTTGTTCAGTTAAGCTCTGTTCGTATACCACATACCGCAATTCAGTTAAAAAGGGATACTCAAATAGTTCACATAACTAGGCCCTAGGCGGAAATAGAAGTGGTTTCAGTTCCACCATACCCATCCCCCACCCATTGGGTTCATACGTTTACAAATCACAAATGTCAAGAGTACTACCTAATGGAGATGGGAACCCAATCGTAATATCGCTAGGAAGATATTCATGTATATACTTATGTTTAAGTTATGTTTTATATTCTTTGTTTTCTCTCACTGCAATGTATAGAATGATAGCATTACATAACCTATGTTCGCCTAGCCTGATACAATAGATGGAGGGCTCCCTACGGTATTGTCCTGAACAGGTTGTGATAAGTATGACTGGTCGGACATAACAGGAGAATTCACAGTACTTGAACTAAACTCAAATGGCTTGAATACCCCTCATAAGAGAAGGCTAGCTCTAACACACACTAAAGCGAAAAATGTAGCAATAGCATGCTTTCAGGAAACCCATTTCTGTGTCCAAAACCCACCCACCCTTACCACCAGACAACACCCAGAAGCATACCGTGCATTTGCTTCAAATAGAACAAGGGGTGTTAGCACATTGATAGATAAAGATTGGATGTATACATGCGATAGGGAGTTTGCAGACAAAGAGGGAAGGCTCCTGATACTAGCGGGCTCCCTTAACGATGTGCCTATGACTATTGCCAATATATATGTACCCAACAAAAACCGGATAGATTTCCTTACCAAAACCTTTTGCAAGATAAACTCAATGAAACATGGACAGCTCATTATTTGTGGGAACTTTAGCTGTGTATTAGACCCACAACTGGACATTTCCAGTAGCGTCACTGCAAACAATAGGAAGAGCAGGGAAAGTAAAAAGCTGACATTACTGTGTAGCAAATACGACATATACGACACGTGGCGCACCCTCTACCCCATGTCCAAAGATTATACATATTACTCCGCAGTACACGCCATGTATTCCAGACTTGATATGTGTCTTGTGGATAGAATGAATCTACACAATGTAAAAAATTTAACAATAGACACGATGACTTGGTCAGATCATGCTCCAGTACGGACAACATTTCAAACATTGCACCCTGCACAGGGGGAGTGGACTGTGGCGATTGAATGAATCAGCTTGACATAACGAAGAGATGATCAGACTCATAGCACAGGCTCTGCCTACTTCTCTGACAATACACAACAGCATATGCAAATTTCAACCACATGGCTAGCCCGTAAGGCGGTAATAAGGGGCCTGTTCATACAGATAGGGTCTAGGGCTAAACGAAAGATAGGCGTCGATACGTCCACTATAGAGAGGCAGATAGCGGACCTGGAATCCCATGACAAAGACGCACCATGTAAGAAAATAGACAAACTAATCAAATAGGCAAGAATTGATCTGGAGCGAATACAATTGCAAGCCACAGAACGTGGCCTGATAAAACTTAAATATACCCACTACACTAAAGGCAACAGAGAAGGCAAAATATTGGCTTCAGGGGGGCGGGGCCTGACTGCCAAGATGGCCGGACGCAATCTTTGCTAGCTCCGGCACCAGCGGGCGCAAAAACATAAACCATGTTCTACCACACACTGTCAGCGGTGCATGGTGCCCGGAAAGCGACACAGAACCCTGAACGGAACATGCCGATACCAAACGAGCATCGAAACGCAAAACGAGCGCTGGAACCGGCCATGAGGCCCAAACAGAAGCGGAGCCTACAGCCTGGGGGAGGCGGCCGATCGCCCGGCAAGGGAGCCGCTCCGAAGCACGACTCAAAAGCTGCCCTGCTACCCCCCCCTCTGGACCGGCGGGGGACATCCCGGTCCGTGCTGGGGGTGTCCACCCCCGCAAAGCTACAAAAACGAGAGACAAAAACTACGGTGAGACAAAAATGCCAGGGCTCAGGCAAGATGGCGCCAACGACGCAACACATCCGTTTAAGGCCCCCCAAACATACCTTGGACTTCTTCGACCAACTCTGTGCAAGCCTCTGGACGAAGCTCAGTGCCAAATATCATGCCTTCAGGCTAGCGAGAAGATTGGCGGCGGCATGGATTCGCCCAGCAACCCGGCGACTCCTGTGTGGACTCCGGCCAAGCACCGCTGGGGCGGCCTCCAGACGGCGCCGAAAAACAAGATGGCGGGAAAAGGCGACATGTCCAGCGGCGACAGCGCTCACTCCCTCTCACACCAGGGTGAGACCAGCCAGTACACCTAAGATGTCTACCACACTAACCTCACCAGCCACCCGAACCCCAACTTGCGACACCAAGACTCGCCAGAACGGTGAGCGCCACACAGGTACCTCGGGAAGAGCCCGGCGAGAGGAACAGCCGAAAGCCTTAACCCCTGGTGCGCTGGCGATCGAGGGAGACAGACACCTGTACACCTGCAGCTTCACAGTCCAGGGCATTGGCTGAACGGACCATATGGATGCCCACAGCACGCACAGGACACAGGTCCTTTTGTGTCTGAACTGCTCGATACTAACAAACATATCCCTTGTATGCAGCATGCTCCTTATTAATAAGCCTGTTTTACATGAGTACACCAGCTGACTTAACCTTATCATTACTGTTATATGCATCTCATAACTTGCCTAGCCTGTACTTAACGATTTGTTTAAGTTTGAATATGCAAACATGATTCAATTAAGTCTAGAGTAGAATATCTCACCTGTTCACTATTGCGCAAAAGCCTGTAATTTTATAATTTTATAATCTTACAATTAACCATTCAGCCTGTTTAACCCTTAACGAGCACCCGTCTGATATTTGTTCATACCTGAGCATGTACTTACCTAAACCAAGCATACTACCTGCATGCAACCATATGATTCTACCACTAAGCTACCGTCCTATATGTTTCCTTGTTGTCTCGTAGAATCTCATTCTAACCAACACCTACTCAGCATGCCCTAAGCATAACCATACATATGTATTGCTAACTCAGTATATAGCTAGTTTAACCTATCTCATCACACGTATGTTTTATTCTGAACACGCATAGTTACCCTAGCATACTACGTAAATAATCTATACTATGCCTAACTATCTTGATTTAAACCTGTTCATATATATAAAAATAGTGCATTGTCCTAACATACCCTAATGCTTTCCATGTTACCACTCATTGTTTTGCACAAAGCACGCGGATTGCCTCTGGGGTACCGTGTGCCTGAATGTTATCACCATATGCACTGCAAAAATAAAGAATTAAAAAAAAAAAAAAAAAAATATTGGCTTCAAAGCTGAAAACTAAATTTGCCCAAACAAAAATAGCATTTATCTACAACAAGGAGGGAATCAAGCTGGCGAACTCTACCCATAGATTAAACGATTTGCCAACTACTACAATTCCCTTTTCAACTTAAAAGAGAACAAGGAACTTCTGACAGGGTCATAGACAGGGTAATATCGAACTGCCTGACATCTCCGCAGAAAAAGCTAATGGGATGGACGCTCCGTTTTACTGAGGAGGAGGTCTGCAAAGCGATAAAAACGCTGCCAAAACAGAAACCCCTTGGGCCAGATGGCCTATCCAATCTTTATTATATAGACCCTGTGTCAGGATTACAAGTTGACCCAGCACGCAGAACTGTGTCACACCTAGGGCTAAAGATAACGTATAAACCGGACCTTAGAATGGGCGGAGTTAACGTATCCAAGAATATTCAAAATACTTGCCGAGGTCAGGAACACAGAATCAGACACCACAATGAGGGAAAGCCAAAAGTCAAGGATATCAGAATTCAGGGAAATCAAAACAAAGCCAAAGTCAAATACCAGAAAATCAAGATCAGGACCGCACTCTTGGATTACCATCAAGATGAAACCACGACAGGGCAATGAGCAAAAAGAGAATTCGGTTTAAATACCCCTCCTGTGGATCCGATTGGCTGTAACTGCCCTTTGACCCTTAAAGCAATTACCAGGTTTCCATGTGCATGATTGCTGCTCAGCACAAACCCTCCTGTGGATCTGATTGGCCATGACCGGGCCTTTGACCCCAAAAGCAATTACCAGGTTTCCATGTGCATGATTGCTGCTCGGCACAACTTTTCCTGTCATGACGGTAATGTTGCTCGGCACAACTTTTCCTGTCAGGACATTAAATGCCATTAACCACATTTTTATGTGCAGGTGAATACGTGACATTACCCCCCACCTGAAGACCGCCCACGGGGCGGGCAGGACCAGGTTTAAGAGGAAACCTGGCGTGAAAAGAACACATTTTACGGCCAGCATGGATATCAGAAGCCGAAACCCAAGGTCATCAGGCCCATACCCCCTCCAATCAACCAAATACTGTAAGGAAACACAAGAAAACCTGGAATCAATGATGGAGGAGACTTTGTTCTTCTCCTTTCAAGAAACAACCAAAGGAGGGGGAACAACCAAACTTTTGTACTGATTGCAAACAAGCGGTTTGAGCAAGGACACATGAAAAGTATTAGGTACACGTAAGGACGCTGGAAGGGCCAGAGAATAAGAAACAGGGTTGATTCTCCTAACCACACGAAAAGGACCAAGGAACCAAGGAGCAAACTTCATCCAGGGAACCTTTAACCTGATGTTGCGTGAGGATAACCAAACCCGATCACCCACCTGATAAATTGGATTGTCACTCCGACGTTTATCCGCATGAAACGAGCAGCCGCAGTTTTTAAGAGCAGAGTGAACCTTAGTCCAGGTATCACGAATAGAGGTAAGGTGATCATCTAGAGTAGGGATAACCGTATCAGAAAACACAGCAGGGAGAACAGCAGGATGACAACCCGTATTGACAAAAAACGGACTATGCACAGATGAGTCATGGGCGTTATTCCTTGCAAATGCGGCCCAGGGCAATAATTCAGCCCAGTTAGACTGTGTACTATTCACGAAGCAACGTAAAAACAGCTCAAGTGATTGGTTAGCTCTTTCAGCCGTACCATTAGTTTGAGGATGGTAAGAAGAGGAAACTGACAATTCAATGCCCAACTGTGTATTAAATGCCCTCCAGAACCGTGACACAAATTGGGAACCCCTGTCAGACACAATATTTTGAGGAATACCAATATCGCGTATAAATATGTGCACCAGGTCCTGAGACGATGGCAATTTTTTAAGTGGAGTAAAGTGTGCCATTTTGGAAAAACGGTCAACTACCATGAGGATGGTTGTATACGCATTGGAACTAGGCAGTTCAACAATGATATCCATCGATAAATGAGACCATGGGATACTAGGTATTGGAAGTGGCTGTAACAATCCACACGGATGTTTATGAGGAACCTTCGAAACTGCACAGACAGAGCAAGCTGCTACATAATCTTTAATATCCCTCCTGAGTGACTCCCACCAAAATGACCTGGAAATGGCGGATGCAGTTTTTTTAATACCCGGATGCCCAGCAGTCACATTGTCATGGAGTACCTTCAGCACCTCTTTCCTGTCAGGCAATGGAATAAACAATTTATCTTGAGGTTTATTGCAAGGTGCCTGGGGCTGAGCCGCCATGATAGCACGGAGCAAAGGGGACAATAAAGAAAGCAAAGTGGATGCAATCATAGGCGTGCGCACGGGGTGTGCCACACCCTAATCCCCGCGGCACGCCTATGGATTGAGTCCTGCAGGAACGGAGTTCCTGCACTTTTTTTGTGCAGGAACGCCGTTCCTGCAGGCACTCAGCGCCCCCCTTCCTCCCCCCATGTCCCCCCTGTCATGGATGGGAGGGGGGGGGCAAGAGGTTATGGACACCCCCCCCGGGCGGCTCTCTCAATATCAGCCGCGGCGAGGGAGCTGTGAGCTCTCTGCTCCCTCTCGCCGCGCGCTGCTTGCTGATGCTGGGAGCCGGAATATGACGTCATATTCCGGCTCCCAGCTACAGCAGACAGCCCGCTCGGCGAGAGGGAGCAGAGAGCTCACAGCTCCCTCGCCGCGGCTGATATTGAGAGAGCCGCCCGACCCACTGGACCCCAGGGACAAGTCCACTCCAGGTAGGGAGGCTGGGTGGACATTTTTTTTATAAAAAAAAAAAATCATTTGTGTGTGTGTGTGTGTCTGTGACTGTGTTTGTGTCTGTGACTGTGTTTGTGTGTGTGTCTGTCTGTGTGTGTGTGTCTGTGTGTGTGTGTGTGTCTTTGACTGTGTATGTGTGTGTGTCTGTGTGTGTGTATGTGAATGTGTGTGTGCCTGTGAATGTGTGTGTGTGAATGTGTGTGTGTGTGAATGTGTGTGTGTGTGTCTGTGAATGTGTGTGTGTCTGTGAATGTGTGTGTGTGTGAGTGTATGTGTGTATGTGTATCTGTGAATGTGTGTCTGTGAATGTGTATGTGTGTCAGTGTATGTGAATATGTGTGTCTGTGAATGTGTGTGTCTATGAATGTATGAGTTTGTGTGTGTGTGTCTGTGAGTGTATGTGTGTGTGTTTGAGTATGCGTGTCAATGTGTGTGTGTGTGTGTGTGTATATATATATATATATATATATATATATATATATATATATATATATACACACACACACACACATATACATACACACACTGGAGTGTATATTATTTTTTTTGGGGGGGTGGGAATCTTGGTTCCCACACTTTATTCCCCAGGACTTTATTCTCCCCTGTCGGCTCACGCAGAACCGGCGCTGAGTGTCGGCTCTGCTCTAAGCCTCCATGGGCCGGCGGGGAGATCAAAGATCTACCTCCCCGGCCCACAGCAGCATGAAGGGAGGCAGGAGAGGACCCGGGGAGCTCTAGACAGCAGCTCCGCCAGGTTCCTCTGGCGAGATCTGAGCGTTGCCGCGGCAACGCTCAGATCTCACGAGAGTTAACTCTAGCCCCGCAGGCTAGAGTTCACTCTCCACTGGACCACCAGGGATGGCACATGGCAGCAAGGATCCCCCCTCCCTACATAAGGTAAGAAGGGAGGGGGGATATTTACTAATCTGCCCCCACCTCCACAATCTGTCCAAGCATACAGCACACACACACACATACAGCACCCACACACAAAAAGCACCTACAGACATACAGCACTCTCACACAAACAGCACACACACAGCACCCTCACACACACACAACACCCAAACAGCACCCACACACATACAGTACACATACAGCACCCTCACACACACAGTACACTAACTGCACCCTCACAAACACACACAGCACCTTTACAAACACACAACACCCTCACACACAGCACACTAACAACACCCTCGCAAACACACACACACAAACAGCACCCTCAGAAATACATGACACCCACAAACATCACACAAACAGCACCATCACACACACATCACACAAACAGCACCCTCACACACACAGCACCCTCACACAGCACACTAACAGGACCCTAACACACACACACAAACACCCTCACACACAAACAGCACCCTCACACACACACACAAACACCCTCGCCCACATAGCACACTACCAGCACCCTCACACATACACACACACACAGCAGCACCCTTACACACACCACCCTCACACAGCACACTAACAGCACACACACACACACACACACACAGCAGTGTATGTATATATGTGTGTGTATATATATATATATATATATACATATACATGCGGCGTGTGTTTGTGCTTTAGGGTGCACACCCTAATGCAATAGGCTGCGCACGCCTATGGATGCAATAATACACTCAGGAGAAATAGGGGATGTCTCTCTTGTTCTAGATCTGATTCAACGTCAAATTGCCTAGACAAGGCGTCAGCTTTAACGTTATTAGAACCGAGTCTGTAGGTGATAATAAAGTTAAAGCGAGACAAAAAGAATGACCATCTAGCTTGTCTAGAAGACAGTCGTTTGGCATCCCCAATATATGCCAGGTTCTTGTGATCAGTAATAATCAGAATGGGATCCTTGGAACCCTCCAAAAGATGTCACCATTCCTTAAGATCTAGTATGATGACTAATAGTTCTCTATTACCAATGTCATAGTTACCCTCGGCAGGAGACAACTTTTTAGAGAAGTAACCACAAGGATGCAAAGGGGCATCCTGACTCTATCTCTGAAAAAGAGCAGCCCCGACCCCTGTCTCGAGGCGTCAACCTCAAGTAGGAAAGATTTACTAGTGTCAGGATGTCTTAATATGTCAGCAGATGCGAACACGTGTTTAAGAAGCTCAAAAGCCTCTTTAGCTTCTATAGGCTATATAGTACAATTAGCCCCCTTGCATGTCATATTGGTGATGGGGGCTATTACCGAAGAGAAACCTTTGATGAATCTCCTATAATAGTTAGAGAAGCCAATAAACCTTTGGATGGCTTTTAACCCATTGGGTAACGGTCAGTGTAAAACGGCCTCTAGTTTGCGAGGATCCATTTGGAAACCAGAGGCAGAAACATTATACCACAAAAACTGAACCTCGCTTGAAAATACTATTACAAAACCACACTCTATAGCACATTTGATGTGGGTACCTCCCTTTCTCCACCCACCATTAGCCACGACGAGTCTGGCAACCCGCACCTGGTATACTTGGGCAACCAGGCTCCTCGCACCTAGCCACACACTCAGATATGCACCTCCTAATAAGCCTACAATATTATACCCATGATCTACCTATCAAAACGTGGGTGAACTCAGGGATAGAAACTATAGCACACCTATATAACGAAACTGGCCTTCTACCATTCCTGGATATAAAATTGAAATATGATTTGCCCTCCAGAGAACTGTTCACTTTCCTGAGGCTTAAACACATATTGGCTAAACATGACATACAACCACCAACTCCAACAGACGGGGGAGGCATTATCCAAATGGACAAGGGAACAAGGAAAGGCATAAAACCACTAGCACTTTGCTATAGAGCACTACAATAAAACTTTAAACCCATAAAATTCTCATACATGCTCAAATGGGAGGAGGAAATTAGCACTCAATTCTCAACCAAACAGTGGCTTAGTGCAATGAGGGATACCAAACAGGTAACAAGATGCATAGACCACATAGAAGCGACATACAAAGCATGGATGAGATGGTATATGACACCACAAAGGTTAGCTCACATTTTTACCAATGCAACACCCAACTGCTGGAGATGTGAGGACCAAGTAGGGACCATAGGCCATGTGTTCTGGCACTGTAGGATAATGCGCCCATTTTGGGATAAGATAAAACTAGTGATATATAAACTATCGAGGATTTCCCTTCTACTCCGAATAGAAATGTATATATTACATATGCTACCTGCCCATATAAACAAATCAACAAAAAATATCATTATCCACATTCTAATAGTAGCTAAACGCAGTATAGCCACCTTCTGGAGGAATAAACATATATATATATAAGTGAATAGAAGAGGAGACAAAGGAATGATGGGCATGGGGAAATGTGATTTAGACATGTGTTCTCATTTATTGATCTTCATCAAATAAAATTCTGTGCGTTTAATGAACTTATTTCCCAATTGACTTGGCAGTGATAGTGAAGAACTAGAAGGTACAAGGTCTGATAATGAAGTTCTGCTGGATTTCAATCTGAAATATGAATCCGATCTCCTGTTCACAAGGTATAGTTTCTCCAACCCCAAAGCTGCTTCTTTCATATAGTGCCCACAACATCAAGGATTTGTTCCTTCCACTATAATCTGGCCACATATATTCACATTCCTGTAAATATTATTTCCATATTCTTCATAGCACTTCCTAAAATACGGAGACCTCTGTGCTATTTCACTGATAAGCGATGATTAAACCATCATTCACTGGAAATAAAGGGTGGAGAGCACCAGGCATCTGTTCTTATTCCCAGCAGGATGTTAACATCTATTCCAGTTCCTTTCTGAAGAATGTTGTACTTGAAATGGTTCCAAGCATTAGCTAAAGGAGCAGTGATTCAGAAACCTTTGGGTAAACCCCAAGATATTGCGATTTGGAATGGGGGTGTATAGTGATGCAGCAGGACACATGTGTGCTTAATTTGTGAGCCAGCAATGATGGCTTTAAAGTATCAGATTAAAGGACACACTTCACGTTCACAGGGTGATGTTAACTGCCAGCACGTTTATAATCGCACATGTGAAAACTTAAGAAATCGCTATGCTAGTGGGTAGGTGGGTGGGCTTGCATGTGTTGATCTGAATGACCCTGCCTTTTTGATAGTGGGACATATGTTTGTAATAAGGGAAGTATCTGGGACAATATGTGTTCTGGAACTCAGCAATGATCACAGTGTCCATTTATGACCTGCACATCCGCTCCCCAGTCAGGCGCTATAAAACTAAGAATACTGAAAATAATATGACACTTCAGAGGTACAGGAGTCACTAATTGAGTCCCCCATGAATTTATACATATTTACTTTGGTTACAGGCATTCAAGTCTGGAACAGTATGAAGTCACCTCTAAGCAACCAACGGACAGATACAATGCAATCGGACCTCCATTCAATTCTACTTTTATGGTGAGACACTCATTGGGGGTTCTGGCGGCAAAGTAATAAACAGAAGCATACATTGGTTTCTAATGTGATTGCTGTACTAATACAACACTAGAATCTCTCTTTACATGTAACCCCAATATAACACACACACACACACACACACACTATAACACAGAGTTCACAGGAAATGAATAAAAGCTTCCTATCATTAGGAGCTGAAATTAATGACATTGATGGTAATATCCATATCTGAGTGAATGGATCAGAATGTACTTCCGGTAGCTTGGGTCAATTTATTTTTAAAGGACATTTTCTTGTTGTGATCATTCATTAGATTCTATTTATAACCCAAAATAACTTGGACTTAATTAAATGAACAGAAAAATAATTTGTTATGAAAATGATTTATTTAGTTATTTCAATTAATTCAAGGATACTACATTGTATCCTTAAATTAATTGTGATTTCCCCTTTCTTTGATATCATAATGCACACCTTGCAGGCTGCATACTTATAACCATAGGTAAGGTGCCATGTGGTTTCATAGCTGATCCCAGCTGTTACGCCTGTCTTCCTTTGAGCCTAATCTTGGTGGTACTTATGGTGCGAATAGTAAATCCATACACATCAGCCTATTAACTGTATTTTCATAACCTCATTGTTCGCATTGCATGTTTACACTTTCTAAAAACAACAAATAAAAAAGAATATAAGGCAAATTTTGTAAATGTACTTTAAACATACAAAGTCATTAAAATGCCATATGACCTGTGTTCTTCTCTCACAGATCCAAAATTTGGGCTTCTTCCCAGAGGATGTCACCATTAAAATCACGATCCCAGTGGCTACTCATAGGGGGAACCGGCTGCTCTTAATAAAAGATTTAATGAGTGGCCAGGTGTGTGCTCTGCTGCCAGTGGTTCATAGATTAGTTATTGTGGTAAAGTGTTACCCAGAAGACATGATGTCATTGTCTCTCTTAACAGGAGAATGTAACCTGCAACGTTTGGGGGAACAGCACTGATTATCGTAGGAAGCCATCGGAAGAAGACCTGAGCCACGTCCCTCAGCTGGTATTTAACATACAATGAATAATGAATAATCATGTGATTGGTTCACTAAAGCACTACTATTGTCCTGCTCAAGCACTACTATTGTCCTACACCTGTATCTATTTGTACATCATGCATTCCTTCTATATTCCTGATATCTTTCTAATTCTGCTGCTTTATATTAGAGCACCATTTCCACTCTGCACAGGCTTGTTCATGTTTTTCTTTATTTCAGCACCATTTATATCATACTGGGATCTGTCTATTAATTGCTCCATATTTATTCACACCATCGACTTTATGGAGATCTGTGCTTGCAATTTATATTAACTAATCCTAACTACTTTCATGAGATCTTTTTATTTCTGATTTATTTAACTTTACTGGAGATTCATTTAACTTTACTGATAACTCTCTAGTTTATTGAGATCACTCTACATGTGTTCTGTATCAAAGCAATTATTCTACTCATCTATTGTGGCTGCATATTGCTGTGAGATGGAATGCAGACAGCACAGTGCTCTTGCTGCTATAGCAACTCATTAAAAAAATGCTGATTTGGAAAGGTCAACATAAATAAACAGCTATCTTTACATGATAATGTTAATGATACCGTATTAATAAACATCACAGCAGCCATTTATAATGACTCAGAATACAGCAGTATGGTTTGAGGTACCAATCTTGGAAATACAATAGACTGTAAAAACTATCTTAAACCCTAACTTCTCCTGTAAACCTAATTTTATGCTAACTTCCACCATAACCTTACTCTAGGAGCAGCAGGATCCTTACATGAAGACTCCATGGCATTTTATATTTTATTCAACCATTTCTAAGCTTTGCAGAAAAAAACTTTTAGAACCTGCTGTCTGAAGCCTTTGCAAGCCCTCCATTTCTGTTGAAATTGACATTTCTGGCAGTTTATAGAAGTGACAGACTCTAGATACTTAAATCATTTCAGCTAGCTAAAGTGCAATGCGTCTGGAGTGTTCCTTTAAGAACATAGCAGCAGCTCAGTGTCTCAATAACACTGACTTTAAAACACTCCATTTTGATAAAAACATTCTAAATGTATACAGACAAGTTCTGGTCACAATTTGTACTAATCTAATCATTTGATGGAGCTAACGCTCCATCACAGAGAGGACATATTCAGGGGACCACGAATAGGGGGATGAGGGCAGGGTTCATAAATATAAGGAGATATGGGCAGAGGGAAAACATTTATACATACATTGGGGGGGATATTGGTGAGGAAAACAGTCCAGAAAAGGGGTATATATATGGGGAGGGTACAAGTGGCAGGAAGGGAGACATACATAGGATTATTCCCTAAACTGCAAAGTGTTGAATCCATTCTAGAAAATTAAGGCAAAAAAATGTATGACTACAGATAAGTTAGAAAATGTCTCCAGATCATCTAGGGTGCGTATAATACAATAATATTCATATTTTCTGGTAATATATCTGACAATGTTTGAACTGCAGTGAATTTAAATCCAAATTGCTAAATTAAGGCAGAGTTTAGCAACCAATGTGCAATGTAGAAAATGGCCATTTGTTACTGCTATCTGCAACTATTTTTATAACATAACAATGTTATTCTATGGGGAAAGCAGTTGTAGAGTACGAGAGCTAATGTCCTATTATGAAATTTGTCTTTTTCAAAGCAGTTTGTCCTTGCATTGTCTTGGTAGAAAGCTCATTAACTGTCTTGACAGAATCACAGTAACTCAGATGTTATATCCATTGACTGCACCATGAGTCTGGCATCAAACCAGGAAGTAGCAGTCACTCTACATGGACAGCTCTGGAGGAGATCATTTCGAGTGGTAAGACATGATTAGTGGCGTGCCTGAATGATGGGAGCAGGGTAAAAATGGTTGCATGCAGTGTTTGGAATAATATGTGTGTGGATCTTTATAATATAGATATGCTCTTTTATTAAAATTTTTTGTTGTTGCAGATGAATTTTCGTTCTGTAAGTCTGGTCACGCTTGCCACGTTACAGCGCAAATTTCACAGCCCTTTCATTTTTCCTGAGGAAGAACCAACCCGTCAGGTACTAGATCATAATACAAAGTCTTTAAAATAGAAACAAAATATAGTGCATTTTGCAACGTATAGTAGAACGTGTGCTTTATATCAATAAGCCACTTTTGTAAACATGGTGTGCAACAAATGTAACATTTAAGCGTGACGTTTAACACTGGCATGCAAGATTTGAGGGACATATCAAGTTTTTGTTTTTACGAAGCAAATATGTTTTATGTTTAATTTTGAAATGCATCTGATTTAAAGGGACACCTAGAACCAGGACCAGCTTAATATAGTGATATTGAAGTAAGTGCCTGTCGCTGCAGTTTGACAAAGGCAAACACTGCCTTTTCTGTGAAAAGGCAATGTTTATATTTGTCAGTCACTTCTGGTGACTGTCACTCACACAGTTACTGGAGGTGCTTCCTATTAGAATCCTGCAGTGCTTGTAGGACCAGCGTTCGCCATCTTCACACTTTGCATGAGGATACTAATTGCTCCCCATAGAGATACATTGGAAAACAGCAGCTCTATGTGGAAATGTTGATTTGTGCAGAGCTGAGATTACTGGGGAGGGGGATTAGCCTTTATTTGGGCTGAAGAAAATAAGCTTTAAGAAGAAGAAGACATCTAATGGTAAGAAATGAGTATAGACTTTTTCTTAGCAGGACGTTGGTTTATTGGGACCCTACACTAATATTAAGGTGAGGGCTGTAGGTGGGTATTTTGTTTTTATTGGACGGGGTGGCTAGGGAAATGAGGACCCCTAGCCACTATGGGGGAGGGAGGTTATATTAAATTCAGGGGTTTACAATAGTATATCCATCCCCATTGTAAATTCTGTTACTATCCCCTACCCACTGTCCATGGACATTATGTCGTCGTCGTCCTCCCCACCCATGAATATTTTTTAATAGCCCCCAAATTTGTGGGGTGGGGGCAGGGTGGAAACATTAGGTGATCCCTGCCTTAGTATAATTCATATTAGCCTAATTAGCATAATTAGAGCTTCCAGCCACCACTCATTGGTGGGGGCACTAGGTCCCCATCGCAGTATTATAGTGGGAGCCCCCACCCTGTTGGGGTATGGGTGAGGACACTAGGTCCCCACACTAATTGTATTTAATAGCCACCACCCGCTGGACACTATGTGCCCTGCACTTTATTTATTTTAGCCGTGCCCTTTATTGTATTTGCAAATGGGCAGCAATAGCTCTCGCTGTTTAGTAGACATACCACCTACCCGTGACATGGAGGGTTGGTTTAAATCCCTCTTTACTAATATTGTTCCATATTGATTTCTTAATGTCACCTTAATATTGGGGCAAGGAAGCAGCGGGAAGTTCTTCTCACTACTGCTTCCATTTTGTACCCCTCACTTGCCAGCAATGAGAAGTTAAAAATAAAAGTAGTTGTTATTTTGCAACAAAAACATGCAAACGAAATTTGGACGAACTGAATTCAAAGACCTGACAAGTCTATTTTCTTTCTTTAGAACCGAGTAAGGATCAGTCTTGACGCCCTCTGCTGGTCACAGTTCATAGCTGCAGGCAATGCGATAACAGTGCACAATAGAAATGATCAGTTATGGTTGTGCAGTCCAGAACTAGAAATAGTAAATGTTGGCTCTTAAATGCAGCTAATGTTGGCTGTTAAAGGATCACTATAGGGTCAGGAACACAAACATGTATTCCTGACCCTATAGTGTTAAAACCACCATCTAGCCCTCCTGGGCCCCTCATGCCTCCATAAATATAGCAAAATCTTACTGTATTCAAGCCCGAAGCTGTAACTCTGCATGCTGTTTGACTAAAAAAAAAAAAAAAAACAAGCAGTCTACTGACATCATGAGAAATGGTGGCCTGATCCAATCACAATGCTTTCCCATAGGATTGGCTGAGACTGACAAAGAGGCAGATTGGGGGCAGAGCCAGCATAATTCAAACACAGCCCTGGCCAATCAGCATCTCCTCATAGAGATGAATTGAATCAATGAATCTCTATGAGGAAAGTGTCTGCATGCAGAGGAAGGAGATACTGAATGTTTGGATGCATTTTAGGCAGCCATGACCCAGGAAGGATCTCTAACAGCCATCTGAGGAGTGGCCAGTGAAATTCTCACTAGGCTGTAATGTAAACACTGCATTTTCTCTGAAAAGACAGTGTTTACAGCAAAAAGCCTGAAGGTAATGATTCTACCCACCAGAACAAATTCAATAAGCTGTAGTTGTTCTGGTGACTATAGTGTCCCTTTAAATGCAGCATTCGGAGCAGATTTGATGTACCTTCTAACAGTGTGATCTGTTTTTGCCTATTTATTTACTGTACATTTGTCACATTGCCATCTAGTGGTAAAAGTGTGCTTGACACATACAAGCCTCAAATGTGTCTCTAGACGTTTTTGTTTATCTCACACTAAAACTTTATAAATATTGTCATTGTTATTTTTAACAATATACAAGGTTCAAACAATGTGGATTATACACTTATCTCTGGATTGTGAATTAAAATTCAAAACCATTTGAGGACAGGTTGACAACTTACTGGGCATCAAACGTACTTGTCACAACCTCTTTTGGCACCGGAAGCTGCAGTTCTGAATGCAAATGTATAGATTTGCGGGTTACATAATTGGCCCATAATAGCCCAATCATCTGTGCCATGTCTATACATATTGAAAGGCAGGATCTAAACCTATAATACTGCTTATAGTCCATCAGTTTATGAAATGTTTGTAAATAAATGAGGAATGGTGCAGAATGTGAATGCTACACATTAGAGGGCAGCACTTTTTTGTGTATAACAGGAAGATGGCAGATCTGCAATCTTGGTTCCAAATGAGCTGTATTAGGTTTCTGGCTCTGTAGTTTGATGCACTTCTCACCTAGCATTCTCTTTGATCTGCATGGACATTACAGAACATGTGAGAGATGATATAGGGATGTATGTAATCGGACAGGTGGGCAGGCATCCTAGGTGGCATATGCAGTGTCCACCCATTGAAATGGACATGTCAGGCTACTGTCAAGCACGCCAACTGAAATGCAGTCTTCTAGCCGGCCTCGTACTTGCAGGAGCCTTCAGAAAGCTCTGCTGTTGTGAACTTTTCAGGGTCTGAGTGCCCACTGCACAACACAAGCTCATCTAATGATGGTCTCGCACTGTGCTGCCTGAGGACAGTTACCTGGTGTCTTCAGATGAAGGACACTAGCTAACTAATTTGTGCAGGACCCTGAAATCGGGACTGTCCCACATAAAACAGGACTGCTGGGAGCTCTGAGTTAGGTGTGCGAGCTTTGACAGGATACATCCAGTATAATTAACTAGTGTGTTATGCAGGTGTAGATGGAAGTATCAATCTTTTAGGTGTCTTTGGTAGCCATGTATACACCTGGGTGAACATTTGCTGAAATTTAAACACAATTATGTGGGTTTTAATGACATAAGCTCTGCAATGCACTCATACACCGCAACCGCTATAAATGGGATATTAGGGTACAGAAAAGATGGATATGGGTCTCAAAAATGGACACTTCAAAGGTATGGATAAATAAAAGTAAGCCTGCTGTGAATAAAATAATCACTACCAGCTTTACTGTGGAGTCCTGCATATCGTTTCAATTGAACTATAATAATTTCATAGTTTTAAAGCAGTTTACCATTGAATCAGGATCCCTGACCACCCACAGCCCAGCCCCCACTGGAGGTGTGGCTTAGGCAGAGATTACACACTACCCGTACCAATTCATACCAACAATGGGCTACTGAAATAGGATGAAAGCGGATCAGCTGACACTCTCAGCCAATCAGACACCCATTGCTGCTCAGACTAATGCTTTCTCAGAGGGGGTGGTCTGCTAGGAACTCTTGTTAAGCAATAAAACATTAAATATGATTTAACACTGAATGGGAGAATGGTGCCAGGGAACTTAAGACACCATACCCACTTTCATGATATGAAGCATTTAGTGACTATAGTGCTCACTTAAAGTCTGCTGGCTGGCATTAACAGTTAAATTGTGTAGCTCTGAACGTATTTACTCTTGGTCTTATTTTGAGTGTCTTATTTTGTTCTTTTAGATTACATTTGAGATTTTCAAGCAGGAGGATTGGGACGTCCCCATATGGATTATCATTAGTAGTACTGTAGGAGGGCTTCTGCTACTGGCACTTCTGGTTCTGGCACTTTGGAAGGTAAGGAGACAGCGCAGACTTTTAGAGTGTATTTAATAATCGGAAATAACAATTATCCAAACACACATTTGTCAATAGCTGACAACGGTCTCATAGCGAGACCGAAATGTTGTCCATCTATTCCTTGATCCAATAAGAAGCTATTGTGTGCTCATACCAATTGGATGTTCTACATCCAATAGCAGTCTGGACAAAATGCCAAGTGAAGGATATCAAAACGGTGTAAAGGGTGTGTGTATACAAAGAGTGGCTACTTTTTATCAACTGAAATGAATTATTATTGGATGCAACTATAAAGGTTATTTTGTTAATTTGCTTTACCCTTAAAGTAGAGGATTCTTGATAGATCCACTGTTAATAAGATATTGTGATCATGTTTGTAAAGGGACACTATAGTCACCAGAACAACTACAGCTTATTGAATTTGTTCTGGTGAGTAGAATAGCTCCCTTCAGGCTTTTTGCTGTAAACACTGTCTTTTCAGAGAAAACTCAGTCTTTACATTACAGCCTAGTGATAACTTCACTGGCCACTCCCCAGATGGCTGCTAGAGGTGCTTCCTTAAAGGGACACTCCAGGCACCCAGATCACTTCTGACCATTGGAGTGGTCTGGGTGCCAACTCCCATCACCCTTAACCCTGCAAGTGTAATTATTGCAGTTTTTTTTATAAACTGCAATAATTACCTTGCAAGGTTAACTCCACCTCTACTGGCTGTCTACTAGACAGCCACTAGAGGGCACTTCCTGTGCTAGAGCGTCGCTGGACGTCCTCACACTATGTGAGGACCTCCAGCGTCCCTAATTTCCCCATAGGAAAGTATTGAAATATATTTTAAATGCTTTCCTATGGGGAGCGCTAATACACATGCGCATTAGGTTTCCCCGGCCGGTGGGCGGGCTCAGTCTCGCCCACCGGCTGACGCAATGCAGAGGATTAGCGGCGTCGGAGGAGGAAGCAGCGACGTGGGACATCGTCGCTGCCTCAGGTAAGTTACTGAAGGGGTTTTCACCCCTTCAGCAACCGGGGATTGGGGAGTGGGAGGGAGAGGGAACCTGCAGTGCCAGGAAAACTGATTGTTTTCCTGGCACTGGAGTTTCCCTTTAAGCAGTCCTACCTGATGTGCAGCACTACCATTCAGTGTCTCCACACTCTGCATGCAGACACTGAACTTCCCTCATAGATATGCATTGATTCTGTTAATTTCTATGAGGAGATGATGATTGGCCAGGGCTGTGTTTGACTTGTGCTGGCTCTGCCCCTGATCTGACTCCTTGACAGTCTCAGCCAATCCAATTGGCTCAGACCACCACTTCTGATGATGCCAGCAGACAGGGGCAGAGGTAGCAGCTGCAAACTTGAATACAAATAAGATTTGACTATATTTAGGCAAGAGAGGGCCACGGAGGATGGGGGGGGGGGCGCTACATGGTGGTTTTAACGCTATAAGGTCATAAATATGTTTGGGTTCCTGACCCTATATTGCTCATTTAACCACATTACTGGACAAAGCTCCTATTTTGACATGTGGCACATAGGCCATTTAAAAGTACAGTCCAGAAAAATAACGCCAACAAGTCTATATCACTTGTGACAGCATCAGTAGAAATTCTCACTTTTTTTTTTCCATGTGTTAAAAAGCCAATGAAACTCTTTACTGCCAAATTATTCCATGGTATTATTTTTTTTTCTTCCTTTAAGCTGGGATTCTTTAAACGTAGTCACCGTGAGAGAGAAGAAGAGGACAAGGTTCTGGAGTGAAGCCCAGACATAAGGCTTGACCAATGACTGCCCTTGTATATAAGCAAGTGACGAGGGCTTGAGGGAGAAGCTGGAACTACATTTGAGGACTGCCAAGAAATGAACAGCTGGGACATCTCCAAAACTCCTTCCTGCACCAGGCCCACCATGTCTTCAGTAACTATTTATTACTGAGTGTTTCCTCAGGGGGCAGGATGGAGGAGCTCTCGTCCTTCAGGGATTCGGGCCTCTATTTATTTAATGTTTACCTGGCATATGGATTTTAATGAAAGCTCCGGCAGGTTCTGCTCAAGGACCAAATTTTCATTACAAGAAAGAGCAAAACCACTGCCCATTTCCCATTAACTCTTCCAACAGCCTTCTTAAGAAGCAATCTTTGAAAATGTTAGGAAAATGCTATTGAATGTTTAAAGCAATCCACGAGCCATTGAAATAAGGCCAGATGTTACTCTCATGATTTTAAAACAGACAATGAAATGATTGCTTTGTGTTCTGAATCTCAGATGCTGGACACAGAATCCTTAGGAATTATCGTGTACAAACAACCAGATGTTCCAGTAATATTGCAGTTCCAAAACACATTTGGCTGACCTAGACACCCCAGCAAGCTTATTGCACACAGGTTTAACATATTTGGTTAACATCTAGGCAATCAGAAAAAAAGGAAAACCATAAAAATCCCATATATTAAATAATGTTCCCTGCATTTTTATTCCTGATTTTCAATGCACTCATGTCAGGAAAAGAAAAGAGAGGAAAATGCAGCTAACGGGACAATTTCCATGACTTCCCAGTCATAGTGCTCTGACACTAAATTTTGATTGAGCTTTATCACGGCAGAAAGAATTGCAAGAATTCTGAACACAGAAAAGAGGACAAACATGGGAAATGAGGGTAACTGATAAGGGGAATCCTAATTTCAGGCCAAATTAGTCAAACTGGAAGAATAGTTTAGCTAGAGGATTGTTTCCCCCAGTTTGACTATTTTTACCTAAAATCTGTAGATTCTCCAATTTCGGGTTTAGTAAATATAGTCCAAAGTGCACATTCTCGATTTCAATGAAGTGATAAAATTATAAGCATTTTGAGAAAGTATTTATGATATACACACATCCCATTGTACAGCACTATGGAATGTGCTGGCGCTATATAAATAATCTTTATAGCTGGACAGAATCAATAGATCTGTACTGAGAGATCTTCCTATGGTGTTCATGTGATCAGTCACACTTTCAGTGTTTTTGTACCACTAATGTGTATATGTAGGGAAGATTTAAGGGAATTTTCCCACATATCTGTTTGTCATCATATTTACAATGATATTAAACAACCTTAAGAAAAAGACTACATTTTTAAAGGGTGTTTTGTGGCTGGATATGAGTGTGAGAAAGTTAAATCTTGTACCTTATCCATTCCTCCATTTCCCTCAGTATCACCTATCTCCTCATTCATAGTTGGTACAATGTGCAGATTAGGTTAGAATTATTGTGGTGAGTTATTTTTTTTTTTTTTTTTAAGTAGTTTTGCTCCGTATGTCTACCCTTTATAACCCTTCCCCCTTAAATTTGCAGTGTATCGATTTGCTGCAGCAAATGGGGCTTTATCACTTGTGTTCCTGGATGTTGTAGTTCAGCTCTACTAGAACTTCTAGTTGACAAAAGAACTACAACTCCCAGAACCCTCCACTGTGTCCATAAAACACTGTTGTGCATACATTTATGGGATGACTCAGAGGTGCAATGCAATATAATTAGCTGAATCTCTTCCTGATCTGGCAAGTGCTCATTGTGTAAAGCCTGTGGATTTACAGCAATACATAATTTTTAATATGAGTAAATTTTTCTTTCATTATTTATTGATTTTGCATATATTTGAATGTATTATCAATATAATATAAATATTAAAAAGAATGAATCACCTCTAGCTTGAATGGTCACGTTAAACAGGTGAAGATAGATTAAATCCATGATCCAGCCTGCTTTCTGATTTGGAGTACGTTTTAGTGAGTTTTCAAATCCCCATTATGCTCTTACACCCATAATGCTGGCAAAGCATCTGGGGAGGTGTAGTCCAAAACATCTGGTACCGAAGGCTGCCTATGCCTGATAGATAAACTGCAATGTGTATTAATATACAGTTGCATTTATATGAACATTAGGGTAAAATTTATATATAACGTGAGTGAATGACCAGTTACCAATTCTATATAGGTAAAACTTGAAATGGAAAATAATTATACCAACAGACTACAATCACTCATAACATGACATTAAGTGTATAGAAACATTTAAAATTTTAGGAGATACATAAACACTTAAAAGTGAGGTAGCTCAGTTGTTAAATTCCCTGACTACAAATCCTATTTAAAAATGCAAGGTCACAGATTCAAATCCCGGCAGGGTCAACTCAGCCCTTCATCATTCTGAGGTTGATAAAATGAGTACCATCAATTGGGTAATAATAACATCTAATACTATTCAGCTGCTGATTTGGTTAATTCCGCAAGCACTGAAAAGCTTTGAGTCCCTCTGGGAGAAAGGTACTATTATAGAAACATAGAATGTGATGGCAGATAAGAACCATTCGGCCCATCTAGTCTGCTCAGTTTTCTAAATACTTTCGTTAGTCCCTGGCCTTATCTTATAGTTAGGATAGCCTTATGCCTATCCCACGCATGCTTAAACTCTTTTACTGTGTTAACCTCTACCACATTCCATGCATCCACTACCCTCTCAGTAAAGTAATACTTCCGGATATTATTTTTAAGACTATGTCCTCTTGTTGTGGTAGTTTGTCTTGTTTAAATATAGTCTTCTCCTTTACTGTGTTGATTCCCTTTATGTATTTAAATGTTTCTATCATATCCCCCCTGTCTCGTCTTTCCTCCAAGCTACACATGTTAAGATCCTTTAACCTTTCCTGGTACGTTTTATCCTGCAATCCATGAACCAGTTTAGTAGCCCTTCTTTGAACTCTCTCTAAGGTATCAATATCCTTCTGAAGATAGGGTCTCCAGTACTGTGTACAGTACTCCAAGAGAGGTCTCACCAGTGTTCTGTACAATGGCATGAGCACTTCCCTCTTTCTACTGCTAATACCTCTCCCTATACAACCAAGCATTCTGCTAGCATGTCCTGCTGCTCTATTACATTGTCTGCCTACCTTTAAGTCATCAGAAATAATCACCCCTAAATCCCTAAATACTAGTTTAAAAAATCCTGCTGTCCCCATTACTGAAAAAAAAAAAAACAGCAGACATAGATCTTTATGTGTATATATATATTAATAACTGCCATGGTCTTCAACGCTATGGGATTTTGAATGCACTAAGCCAATAATGTATTGGAATTATTCAATGGGTTATAAAATGTGGCCTAGTTGGATAGGTTACATTAACATACATTTTAATTATTTGTATTTTTCCTTGTTTTCCCCAAGCACAATAAATTAATATTGACTGTAGCATTGTTGGTAATATTGTTTAGTGTAATGTCTGTTTCTTTACACGGTGTAAACCTGAGTTTTGCCTTAATTCTAACTGAGCTGCCTTTGATCACCTGTCCTTGTTAATCCATGATCCACAGTGAGCCATATGCATTCGTTGTGCCTTATTAAATAACGGCAGTAATATATCGCCAAAGTGTTTTAATGCAGCGTGATCCGCTCTATGGAAAAGAATAAAGCTTTACAACCGAGGGTGATAATTAAATATGTTCTTGCTTTGTATTTTGTGCTATTTAAAATGATTAAATATTATTTTAAAACACAAATTTGGCTTGATCTGTAATATTTTGTGAATGGACACTGAAAGGTCCCAAAGGATAACTCTTTGTGTACAGGAAATGTATACTAGTTGCTACTCTAGAGCCGTGTGATTAAGAGACAGCAATCCATGATATGATGTGCAAGTCATCCTTTGACTTCTGGGACAAACCCACTTTTAAAAAAAAAATAAAAAAAATTCAAAATGGCAGCAAGACAAGAAAATTTGAATTTCACTTTGAATTCCCAACAATTCACATTTAGCCTTTAAAGTGAGATTTCACATTACATTTCAAATTTAAGGTCATAATAGCAGAAATGATCCAACTCTATGCCTCCATGACTACTTTGGTCTTAAATTTGAAATTCACATTGAATTCTCACTTTAGTAAATAACCCGCTTAGTGATTTTATTTTTTTTTTTCCATCCAACTATCTTTATTAAGAATGTTTGTTTATATTATTGACGCTATAACAGCCAGACTGTGACTATAGAGATGGCCAATTTTTCCAGATTTTGGAATTGAGAATAATCATGTAAGCATTTTCTGAACTTAAAGACCTATTGAATCATCATGGATAGCTATAGAAGACTCAATTCAAACACCACAACCATCTGAAAACTCCAGTTATTAAGACTTATAGGTTCACTTGCAAAAAGTACTTCCTATTCCATTACTATACAATAAGGAAGTCAGTCATAAAGAAAACACAACAGCCGTAAGAGTGTAAAATATTTTTTTACTAAAAAAACAAAAAAGAAAAAAAAAAAAAAAAACACTCCAAGCCCATAAATGGTTTTTGTATGATTTATAAATCAGATGAAGGAATTTTCACAACCAGATATAAACTTTTATACCTGAGAGATATTCTGTAGCAGTAACCTGCGTGATAAAAACTGGTAAAAATGGTAGAATATGAATCGGAACAGACCCTTTGACAAAAAAGCCCCTTTTACATCATGCCACATATTCAAGGAATAAGGCACTCAAGGTTCCCAGCAATTCCACTGGCCCTTCAACGTGAGAATTAGAAAAGCGGAAAGAAACAGACCCAGTTTGTTAAGCAGACAGACACACACTGCTAACTGTTCATGGGGATATGTTTGTAATGTTCCGTGAAAGAAAAGTTACAGATTATACAGGTTTGTGTAGAGTCCAAACCTAGAAACATAGGAAGCAAATGATACATTCATGTTGTGTTGTCACACATGGCCTAAGACAGACTTTAGCTCTATCTTGGTCCAGCCCCAACCCTCCACCTCTTGGAGAACCACTCTAAACCTCAACATAGAAGATAGAAGAGAACAATGGGGTTTTGGTCAAACTTGTTATCTCTAAATAGAATAGTGTTTTAATCAGAGCATGATTGGCACCAATAGGTAGAACCTCATGTTATAAAGGCTAAGTTCTCCCAAAATCACTGCTATATGCAAAATAAAGTCGAAGGCCAATCTCTTGCACTCACATCCATCAAGCCATACATATGAGTTCATGTTGTTGAGGCAAAGTTATTGACAGAAAAGGACCAAGATCCATCAAGGCAGATCCCTGGATAAGTTACTGGTTTGGGAGCACCTTCATTTTTCAGATAGGATGGTGAACAGGACCCGTTCATAACCCTGGACAGCCACCTAATGGTTGACCGGTATGAGAAGCATATATCCCAGATTTACAAAAGGGAATACCCCTGGGTAGAATTTCCATCCATATAAAACATCCTTTCCATTTTTTTATAAAGTACAAATAAAAATAAAAAGTACTGTATATTTGCATATTAGACCACAATAAAGAAGGCAGTTCCCAAAATAATGGAAAGCAGATCTTTTGTGAATTTACATAAGTGTTTCATTTTATTTATTGGAACTATATTCTTTGCTTATTCTGAATTGTATTGCCTTTATGTTTGTTTGGGTACTATGCAGCATTTAGGATCGTTCTTCAGTTTGTGCACTCTCTTTTCATATAAATTTTCCATGAAGGTGAGGGAAAAACTAAGCATTCGTACTTAAGCTACTTTGGCACCAATGCAATTTAGCTAGAGAAGAAAACAGAAATCTTATAGCTGAACTTTGACTCCTAGAATCTTAGATCAGTATATGACGGAAGATGCTGGGAGTGTCTCTTCTGTTATTGACATGGGTCACATAATCTAAGCCAGCGCTCTTGATTGTCAGAGGTGCCCCAAATGTGTGGCTTTGCAATGTGATGAGCATACCTCCAAATAGTTAAAGGGACACAGTACAATGAAGTGGTCTGGGCGCCAGGTCCATCTAGGGTTAACCCTGCAGCTGTAAACATAGCAGTTTTAGAGAAACTGCTATATTTACATTTGGGGTTAAGCCAGCCTTTAGTGGCTGTCTTCCGGACAGCCACTAGAGGCGCATCTGCGACGCTGGAGGCATTTTATGCCTCCATCACGCAAAGCATCCATAGGAAAACATTGAAAAATACTTTCCTATGGACACTTTGAATGCGGGCGCAGCACTGCATTCCGCTCCACTGACGTCAGGCGGGGGAGGAGAGGTAAGGGAGCCTTACTTGAGTGTGCGCATGCATGTAATAATGGCTTTCCTATGCTATGTAATATCCTAATGAGCAGGGTGGAAGTGTCTGACTAAAAAAAGCCACGTAGGTGTATGTGCCCAAAATTATAAAAGTTATTATTTCTTTAAAAAGTCACAAATGTTACATAGTTACATAGCTTAAAAGAGACATGTGTCCATCAAGATTAAAAATTATCACATCTGTTTTTGCTGTTGATCCAAAAGAAGGCTAAAAACAGTTTGATGTGCTTCTAATTTTGCAACAAACTAGGAAAAAACTCCTTGACTCTAAAATGGCAGTCAGATCTCTGCTTGGATCAAGAAGCTATCAAATTAAAAATGATATCCCTGAAAATTGTGGTTTTGCAAGCATTTGTCCAGTTGGTGTTTAAAAACATTTGTACAGACTCTGATGCAACCACCTTCAGGCAAAGAATTCCACATCCTTACTGCTTTTTCTGTAAAAGGCCCTTTTTCTTTGCCTTAGACTAAATCTCCTTTCTTCCAGTTTAAATTGGTGACCTCATGTTCTAAGTATAGCCGTGTTTATAAATGAATTTCCAGACAATGGTTTGTATTTGCGCGAATATATTTGTATAATGCAGTCATATCTCTGCCGTTTTTCTAAACACAAGAGATTTACATTTGTTAACCTTTCTTCGTAACTAAAATGTTCCTTTCCTTTCATTATGCGACAGACTCCAGATACATATGGCACTTCAGCAAGCTGAAGTGTTTTTTTTCTTTTTTGTGGAGTGTTCCTTTAAGCCTCTTTTGGCGAGAAGCCCAGCTTATGTAACAAAAATGATGTTCATGATTAAAGTGTGTTCTTAAATCCTGATATAATAAGCAAACAACATCCACTCTGAATGGGGGAGGTTAGCCTCTTCCAGTCTATGGAGATATATGTCAACAGGTAATGCAGAGATAGTATTTAGAACTTGTTGGTCTAGAACTAACAGATATGGCGTTACGTAGCAACGTTCAAAGGGAATGTTAGTGTTTGCATGTTACATGCTGTTGCACATATTTTGTAATATAATGACTGAATGTGTTCAAGCTTTTTCTCATACTGGTGCATAAATTGTCCTGCGTGACTACAAACAAAAAGAAAATCTATTTTTTTTCTGTGGAACTGCGTGTCCTATGATGATGCACTTTACTTTACCTTGAAAACAATAAAAATTTAATTTACAAAAAACAAACAAACCCAAAACAGTCACTTTGGGATAGGTTTACAAATTGTGCTTGCTCTAAGTGGATAAGTGGTGTTTCAAAGCTCCAAATTGTGCATGGTCTCTGCAGATAAGTGATAATTCTGACCACAAATGACTAAAGATGACCCTACAGAGTAAGGGTAAACCAAAGAGATGCACTAACAATTATATTTATATATTCATTACAAAAGAAGGCTATATTGTAAGCAATCTTTTATATTCAGTAATAATAAAATATGATCTCCTTTAAGATACCAGCACAAATCAAGTTTTCAGTTGACAAAAAAAAAAAAAAAAAAAAAGGCTTTTTACCATAAACTGAAAAAAATTAAAACATTGGTTGAAAATTAGCAGCATAGCTGCTTTGTACTAGGATGTGCGTTACTGCTGTCTGGCGAAGTGTATATCTTACACAGAGAAAATAAATTAGCTACAGTTTATACTAAACTTATTTAAAAACCATTATATCTTTTTTTTTTTTACAGATTCCTTTTGGGGCCCAAAAAGTCAAGTTTTTTTTTTTATACACATGATGATTCCAGGCTGCTGGGAGAGTGGATTTAACCATCCATGTATCAGCATAGTTTGATTCATTTTGAGGGTGAAGGTGGGTGTAATAAACTCCCACATTGTAAATAGTAAATTCCACCCGAATAAAACCTAAAAATAAAGGCTAACTATTACTTAAAAACACATATGAGCTAATCTGGTGAACAGAAGCATTTGGGGTGATGTGACAAGGCAAAGACTCTTGTCAAACAGAATGTAAGGCATCCGTTTGGCCAGAATATATGAGATTAGATACTTGACTATGGTTGGGGGAAATAAATGCTTTGAAAGGGTCTGTCAATGTGGTTGTCTCTCATTCTGTACCCATATCAGGCGTTTCTTGTACCTCTTTTACCTACAAGGTGCATTGGAAAAACAGACACTAAATACTTTATCTACATGTATTCATGCACACAGTAATGCACATTTCTAGTCATCTGGGCCTTGTTCTGCTTGCCATTGTCTAGATAGCCTCTTACAAAATATAGCAACAGAAACATGCACACAATTCTGAGCCAAGCCTTGCAATACAGGGATAACCCATTAACTAATAGAGTCAATTCAGACAGAAAGCTTCCAGCAGTGTCAGACAAAGTGGAGGAGGCCAGACGCAATGCTGGCAGATCCAAAACAAGAAATCAAATCATTCTTAAATGGTTTGACTGTTTACAATGGGGGAAGGGAAGGATCAAACATTAGGTAGAGATTAAAAACACTTGTGTCAAAAATACCCCACAAATGTCAGTAGTGTTACATTTTAAAGCATTTACCAAACTGTCTTTTAAAATATGGCTAAAAACATTGAGTTATAAAAATGAATGCAACTCGTCCTTGATGCTAGAATTTTACTACATTAAATATATTCCTCGGTTTACGAGCTAGGCAAGCAACACTGTAAAATCTTTAGACAAAAATATATATTTTTTAAAATGTAACATTACTCCCACTTTAAGTTGCATCTACAGCAAATGGAGTCAAGAGGACCAAACCGACAATGAAGAGTGCCTTTATATAAACATATTATAGCACTTATTGTGTCAGTAAAGAAAAATCTCCATGGCAGTGGTAATATACCTGTTTTAGCCAGCAAGGACACAATCTTTTTTTAAATACAATACCCTCAACTCATGCCAGGGTCATATCTTACCATAATGTAAGCATGTATCTGGTCAATCGTCTAGCACTACAGGGTATTCCATAGTGGGCTGGGCTGCCTTGAAATTTCTTCTTAATTGAAAAGGGTTAACGGGACACTATAGTCACCACAACAACTTTAGCTTAATGAAGTAGTTTTGGTGTATAGATCATGTTCCTGCAGTCTCACTGCTCAATTCTCTGCCATTTAGGAGTCAAATCACTTTGCTTAGGCACCCTAGTCACACCTCTGTGCGTGTAACTTACACGGCCTTCCTAAACACTTCCTGTAAAGGGTCTTTAATGTTTATACTTTCTTCTTTCCAAATTCTGTTTAACTTAAAATGTTTTATCCACTGCACTGTTAATAGCTTGCTAGACCCTGCAGGAGTTTCCTGTATATGATGAGAGTTCAATTTACAGAACAAGAGAAAACTTTTCAAGTAAGTTGCACCTTAATGAAAATGAAATCTTTTTTTTTTTATCATGCAGGCTGTTTCAGTCACAGCCAGGGGAAGTATGGCTAGGGCTGCATAAACAGAAACAAACATGATTTAACTCCTAAATGGCAGTGAAATGAGCAGTAAAACTTTAGAGGTATGTTCTATAGACCAAAACGGTTTCTTTAAGCTAAAGTTGTTTTTAGTGACTATAGTGTCCCTTTAAATGGCTTATTGTGCAAACTATTACAGTGAAGTTAATGGTCATTTAATTAAAAACTCATCTTCACGGTTGGCCCCAAGCTTAGTAGGACTTTGCACAACCAAATATGTGAAGCTTGGAGGTAAAGCTAGGATATTTGCTTTTATATAGAAAATTAAATATCTATTCAAAAAAGTCATTTTCTGAGCATATCCCAGCAGGTGTTTACAATTCTCAACACCGTAAGTAAAAAAAAAAAAAAAAAAAGTTAAAAAAATAATACCCTCTTGGGTCCATCGGAAGATAGACCGATATATTCAAACAACCATGAAATTTACAATAAACTCCAAATGAATACAAATAAAAATTAATGGGTTTAATTTAAAAATGCCAATATGTTGCCTTGGAAATAATAAAAATAAAATAATGAATTGATCTATTTCAGCACCTTATCTTGTGTCTCAGAGATACCTCTCCAACAAATACACTGGAAGCAGCTTCCCTGCTCTTTAGAAGGTCTGCTCCTCAACACAGGGATGCAAAGCATGAAACATGGAATTGTGTGTACCGAGTATAAAAGGTATTTGCGATGGCCCCATTAATTAATAAGATCAAAACTATGAAGATATTTACACAAAATTTTAAAATAAAAATAAAAGGATTGTGCTCATACACGAGCTCAATGAAATTCAACAAACTCCTCAAGACTCTTGGGAATCTGATTACGGTACTTGATATTGTATAGTCGGACAGCACGGGCTGCTAGGCACTTTAAGCTAAGCTTCATCTGAGTTTTCAATAGAATCTCAGATACTCCAGTGGTGCTTCTATCTAGTGGGGTCTTCCTCTCCTTGTTGGTCATGTCTGTATGTGCTCCTGCCTCCACTAGACAGATTATGATTGAGTGTAGAGTAAGAAAATCACTGATGGGACGGTTGTACTGGACTATTACATGGAGTGGAGTGTTGCCAACATTGTCAGTGGCGTTTACATTAGCCCCACAGTCTATGAGAAGTTTGGCCACTGGAGCACTAGGGAAGCTGCAAACGTCATTTGTGTGAAAATCGTCTACTGGAGTGCTAGAGTCTACAGCCAAGTGCAGAAGGCTACAACCTTCCCGGGTACGAGGGTCTAGATGCACCAATCTGTAGATCTGCTTGTTGATAAGAGACTGCTCCTCCTCTGAACATTGAGTCTTTGTGGAGATGCAGACGAGGTAGAGAAAAGTGTAAAGATTACACTCGTGATTTTCAACGGCAGAATGAGCATCTGGTTCCTGGGGATTTCGAATCCGTGTCATCCCCCGTTCAATTTCCAGTACACTGCACCTCAGAACGCTCTCCACATCGCATGCTTTCACTGGTTCATTAAGATGGATCATCTGTGAAAACACCTGTGCAAATCTCAGCAGGTCTTTGTGAGTGTTGCGGTTTCCCTTCTGACGCAGCTTTAGGGCATGCAACCACAGTTTAATGCACTGTTCAAATTCCATATTATCAGCATAAACAGCCCCCCGATAAATGATGGGGTGTGATACATCTATGTTATCGGATCCAAGTATTCGCTCACGTACTATTAAGCCCTCCATATGTAGTGCATCTGTATTGTGTCGTATAGCATCCAGCTCTCGTGGAGTGCAACATTCTGTTCGCATTCCATAGGCCTCAACAGGAGACAGAACCTGTTTGTGAAGAATACTGGCTGGATCTCTGAATCTTTCAAGCATTGCCAAGTACAGATACTGGTATGTCTTTGTAATGTTGTAATTCTCCCGGTCATTGGCAAAAGAAGCACCAAGGAGTTCTAATGCCTCCACACGACTCTCTGCATCACAGTCTGAATGCTGAAGAAGCAGCTCCACCACTTCAGCTTTACAGGTCTCAGCTGCCACTTTTAGAGGGGTCATTCCATGACCATTCATAACCA
Organism: Pelobates fuscus; assembly: GCF_036172605.1. NCBI lineage: Eukaryota > Metazoa > Chordata > Amphibia > Anura > Pelobatidae > Pelobates > Pelobates fuscus. Next base: position 296,830,705 of record NC_086319.1, read on the forward strand.
TGGCTGCATTCCATTTCACAAGCTCGCGCACAATGTCTAAGTGTCCGGCTTCTGCTGCAAAGTGTAGTGCAGTAGCTCCACAATGAGCTCTGGCATTTGGATCTGCATTCTGCTCCAAAAGGTAACGTACTACATCAGTATGTCCCTTGTAAGCAGCAATCATTAGGCACGTGTTGTCATACTTGTTGGCAATACCTATGTTTGCGTGGTTTTCCACAAGGAAGCGGACAATATCAAGTCTCCCATCAAAGCATGCTGCCCTTAGGGGCGTAGAGTTCGTTACGGTTGTGTGGTTTACATTAGCTCCATGACTGACTAACAACTTGACCACCTCGTAGTGTCCAGCTCCAGCCGCACACCACAGAGCTGTGGCTCCATCAATAACGTAACTGCAGAAAGCAAGAAAGAAGAGGTTTAGTGAATTGATGTGAAAGATTCAAAATGGTAATCACAAAAAAAGGTGTCTTCATAACAACATGAGACTTTTAGCAGAAATTGACCTGGAACCATAACATCATATCACCTGAGTATTACTACATTGAGAGAATTTTGAATTCTTAATAAATTGTGTTTTAATTCCCTGTTGCCAAACTAATTACCAAACTAAGTTCCAGGATCTATACGCCTGCACCTTACTGTGAACACCCAGACCCTACTCAGTGATCGGCCACCCATGGAGCGCCAGCTTAGATGGACTTCTTTTCCAGGGGTTTGTCCAGTGTGGCTCTGGCTGTCTGAGCACTGTGAGAGTGGTAGTCCACCTCCAAGCAGTGCCAGAGATGACCTAACCCTGGCATGTCGTGTCATTGCTGTCTCTGCCTGTTGCAGTCTGGGGGTCTCTGTAATTACCCGTCGAAGCGCACGGTGCCGGTCTGCTGGGTGTCCACCCGGTAATGCTCCAGGAGCAGTCGCACCACCTTACTGTGGCCGTTGCGGGCGGCGATGATAAGTGGGGTGGATCTCTGTCCGCCATGCTGGGTGACCGAGCCGAGCAGGTTGCGGATCTCGGGCTCCGTGCGGTTGAGAAGCAGGGCTGCCAGAGTCAGTACTCGGCCCTCTGCCGCAGCCTTGTAAACATAACCGGACAGCCCGTCCAGGGCCATCCCGGGGACTCTGCAGGATGTCCTACAAGCCCCACTTCCGGTCTACAACGCGGAAGTATCCGTGTAGAAACCGGGCGACAGCACTTTGGTTCCTCCCTGCGGAGTGTATAGACAGGGGAGGTATTATGGTGCTCTCTAGACAGACAGGGAGTAATTAGAGACAATGTAATGCTCGATTGACAGACAGTGTCTAATAGACTGCAATCTGTCCCATTCACATACATAAACTGCTATCTTCCATTAACATAAAGTCTCAATCCAATTAACCTTTCATCTTCCATTCACACACAGTCTCATCCTGAACAACTTGCTATCTCCCATTCACACACAGTCTCACCCTGACTAACCTGTCCTATCCCATCCACACATAAACACATCCCAATTAACCAGCCCTATCCTGTTCATACACAGTCTCATCTCACCTAAACCGCCCTTTCCCATTATTATTATTATTATTATGTTATTATTTATATAGCACCAACAAATTCCACAGCGCTGTACAATGGGTGGACGAACAGACATGTAGTTGTAACCAGACAAGGACACACAGAAACATGCTAGAGGGAGTGGGGTAAAATGACACAAACGGTAAGGATAGTATTAGACTAGTGACAGTTGGAAGAGAGGAATCAGTCAGGAGCTATTAACAGTTTAATTGATACGCTTTTATGAAGAAGTGGGTTTTTAATGATTTTTTGAAGGAGTGGAGACTGGGTGAGCATCTAACGGAGGAGAGAACAGAGTTCCATTCACGTAGAGTCTCACCATAAATAATCTGCCCTCTCCTATTACAGTCTCACCCTAACTAACCTGCTTTTTCCCATTCACACACACAGTCTCACCACGACTAACCCGCCCTGTCCCATTCACACACAGTCTGACCATGACTAACCTGTCCTCTTCCATTCAAACACAGTCTCGTCATGTCTAACCTGTCCTCTCCCATTCACACACAGTCTGACCATGGTTATTCTGCCCTCTCCCATTCACACACAGTCTGACCATGATTATTCTGCCCTCTTCCATTCACACACAGTCTGACCATGATAACCTGCCCTCTCCCATTCACACACAGTCTGACCATGATAACCTACCCTCTCCCATTCACACACAGTCTGACCATGATAACCTGCCCTCTTCTATTCAAACACAGTCTGAACATCACTAACCTGCCCTCTCCCATTCATACACAGTCTGACCATGATTAACCTGCCCTCTCCCATTCACACACAGTCTGACCATGACTAACCTGTCCTCTCCCATTCACACACAGTCTGACCATGACTAACCTGCCCTCTCCCATTCACGCACAGTCTGACAATGATTATTCTGCCCTCTCCCATTCACGCACAGTCTGACCATGATAACCTACCCTCTCCCATTCACGCACAGTCTGACAATGATTATTCTGCCCTCTCCCATTCACACACAGTCTGACCATGACTAACCTGTCCTCTCCCATTCACACACAGTCTGACCATGACTAACCTGCCCTCTCCCATTCACGCACAGTCTGACAATGATTATTCTGCCCTCTTCCATTCACACACAGTCTGACCAGGATTATTCTGCCCTCTCCCATTCACACACAGCACACAGCTCACTCACACTCTTTTTCTGGCCCCTGTATTATTCTGCCCTTTCCCATTCACACACACTCTGACCGTGATTATTCTGCCCTCTCCCATTCACACACAGTCTGACCATGATAACCTGCCCTCTCCCATTCACACACAGTCTGACCATGATAACCTGCCCTCTCCCATTCACACACAGTCTGACCATGATAACCTGCCCTCTCCCATTCACACACAGTCTGACCATGATAACCTGCCCTCTCCCATTCACACACAGTCTGACCATGATAACCTGCCCTCTCCCATTCACACACAGTCTGACCATGATTATTCTGCCCTCTCCCATTCACACACATTCTGACCATGATTATTCTGCCCTCACCCATTCACACACAGTCTGACCATGATTAACCTGCCCTCTCCCATTCACACACAGTCTGACCATGATAACCTGCCCTCTCCCATTCACACACAGTCTGACCATGATAACCTGCCCTCTCCCATTCACACACAGTCTGACCATGATAACCTGCCCTCTCCCATTCACACACAGTCTGACCATGATAACCTGCCCTCTCCCATTCACACACAGTCTGACCATGATAACCTGCCCTCTCCCATTCACACACAGTCTGACCATGATAACCTGCCCTCTCCCATTCACACACAGTCTGACCATGATTATTCTGCCCTCTCCCATTCACACACATTCTGACCATGATTATTCTGCCCTCACCCATTCACACACAGTCTGACCATGATTAACCTGCCCTCTCCCATTCACACACACTCTGACCGTGATTATTCTGCCCTCTCCCATTCACACACAGTCTGACCATGATAACCTGCCCTCTCCCATTCACACACAGTCTGACCATGATAACCTGCCCTCTCCCATTCACACACAGTCTGACCATGATAACCTGCCCTCTCCCATTCACACACAGTCTGACCATGATAACCTGCCCTCTCCCATTCACACACAGTCTGACCATGATAACCTGCCCTCTCCCATTCACACACAGTCTGACCATGATTATTCTGCCCTCTCCCATTCACACACATTCTGACCATGATTATTCTGCCCTCACCCATTCACACACAGTCTGACCATGATTAACCTGCCCTCTCCCATTCACACACAGTCTGACCATGATAACCTGCCCTCTCCCATTCACACACAGTCTGACCATGATAACCTGCCCTCTCCCATTCACACACAGTCTGACCATGATAACCTGCCCTCTCCCATTCACACACAGTCTGACCATGATAACCTGCCCTCTCCCATTCACACACAGTCTGACCATGATAACCTGCCCTCTCCCATTCACACACAGTCTGACCATGATAACCTGCCCTCTCCCATTCACACACAGTCTGACCATGATTATTCTGCCCTCTCCCATTCACACACATTCTGACCATGATTATTCTGCCCTCACCCATTCACACACAGTCTGACCATGATTAACCTGCCCTCTCCCATTCACACACAGTCTGACCATGATAACCTGCCCTCTCCCATTCACACACAGTCTGACCATGATAACCTGCCCTCTCCCATTCACACACAGTCTGACCATGATAACCTGCCCTCTCCCATTCACACAGAGTCTGACCATGATAACCTGCCCTCTCCCATTCACACACAGTCTGACCATGATTATTCTGCCCTCTCCCATTCACACACAGTCTGACCATGATTATTCTGCCCTCTCCCATTCACACACAGTCTGACCATGATTATTCTGCCCTCTCCCATTCACACACAGTCTGACCATGATTAACCTGCCCTCTCCCATTCACACACAGTCTGACCATGAGTATTCTGCCCTCTCCCATTCACACACAGTCTGACCATGAGTATTCTGCCCTCTCCCATTCACACACAGTCTGACCATGATTATTCTGCCCTCTCCCATTCACACACAGTCTGACCATGATTAACCTGCCCTCTCCCATTCACACACAGTCTGACCATGATAACCTGCCCTCTCCCATTCACACACAGTCTGACCATGAGTATTCTGCCCTCTCCCATTCACACACAGTCTGACCATGATTATTCTGCCCTCTCCCATTCACACACAGTCTGACCATGGTAACCTGCCCTCTCCCATTCACACACAGTCTGACCATGATTATTCTGCCCTCACCCATTCACACACAGTCTGACCATGATTAACCTGCCCTCTCCCATTCACACACAGTCTGACCATGATAACCTGCCCTCTCCCATTCACACACAGTCTGACCATGATAACCTGCCCTCTCCCATTCACACACAGTCTGACCATGATAACCTGCCCTCTCCCATTCACACACAGTCTGACCATGATAACCTGCCCTCTCCCATTCACACACAGTCTGACCATGATAACCTGCCCTCTCCCATTCACACACAGTCTGACCATGATAACCTGCCCTCTCCCATTCACACACAGTCTGACCATGATTATTCTGCCCTCTCCCATTCACACACAGTCTGACCATGATTATTCTGCCCTCTCCCATTCACACACAGTCTGACCATGGTAACCTGCCCTCTCCCATTCACACACAGTCTGACCATGATTATTCTGCCCTCACCCATTCACACACAGTCTGACCATGATTAACCTGCCCTCTCCCATTCACACACAGTCTGACCATGATAACCTGCCCTCTCCCATTCACACACAGTCTGACCATGATAACCTGCCCTCTCCCATTCACACACAGTCTGACCATGATAACCTGCCCTCTCCCATTCACACACAGTCTGACCATGATAACCTGCCCTCTCCCATTCACACACAGTCTGACCATGATAACCTGCCCTCTCCCATTCACACACAGTCTGACCATGATAACCTGCCCTCTCCCATTCACACACAGTCTGACCATGATTATTCTGCCCTCTCCCATTCACACACAGTCTGACCATGATTATTCTGCCCTCTCCCATTCACACACAGTCTGACCATGATTAACCTGCCCTCTCCCATTCACACACAGTCTGACCATGATAACCTGCCCTCTCCCATTCACACACAGTCTGACCATGATTATTCTGCCCTCTCCCATTCACACACAGTCTGACCATGATTAACCTGCCCTCTCCCATTCACACACAGTCTGACCATGAGTATTCTGCCCTCTCCCATTCACACACAGTCTGACCATGAGTATTCTGCCCTCTCCCATTCACACACAGTCTGACCATGATTATTCTGCCCTCTCCCATTCACACACAGTCTGACCATGATTAACCTGCCCTCTCCCATTCACACACAGTCTGACCATGATAACCTGCCCTCTCCCATTCACACACAGTCTGACCATGAGTATTCTGCCCTCTCCCATTCACACACAGTCTGACCATGATTATTCTGCCCTCTCCCATTCACACACAGTCTGACCATGGTAACCTGCCCTCTCCCATTCACACACATTCTGACCATGATTATTCTGCCCTCACCCATTCACACACAGTCTGACCATGATTAACCTGCCCTCTCCCATTCACACACAGTCTGACCATGATAACCTGCCCTCTCCCATTCACACACAGTCTGACCATGATAACCTGCCCTCTCCCATTCACACACAGTCTGACCATGATAACCTGCCCTCTCCCATTCACACACAGTCTGACCATGATAACCTGCCCTCTCTCATTCACACACAGTCTGACCATGATAACCTGCCCTCTCCCATTCACACACAGTCTGACCATGATTATTCTGCCCTCTCCCATTCACACACAGTCTGACCATGATTATTCTGCCCTCTCCTATTCACACACAGTCTGACCATGATTATTCTGCCCTCTCCCATTCACACACAGTCTGACCATGATTATTCTGCCCTCTCCCATTCACACACAGTCTGACCATGATTAACCTGCCCTCTCCCATTCACACACAGTCTGACCATGATAACCTGCCCTCTCCCATTCACACACAGTCTGACCATGATAACCTGCCCTCTCCCATTCACACACAGTCTGACCATGATTATTCTGCCCTCTCCCATTCACACACATTCTGACCATGATTATTCTGCCCTCACCCATTCACACACAGTCTGACCATGATTAACCTGCCCTCTCCCATTCACACACAGTCTGACCATGATAACCTGCCCTCTCCCATTCACACACAGTCTGACCATGATAACCTGCCCTCTCCCATTCACACACAGTCTGACCATGATAACCTGCCCTCTCCCATTCACACACAGTCTGACCATGATAACCTGCCCTCTCCCATTCACACACAGTCTGACCATGATTATTCTGCCCTCTCCCATTCACACACAGTCTGACCATGATTATTCTGCCCTCTCCCATTCACACACAGTCTGACCATGATTATTCTGCCCTCTCCCATTCACACACAGTCTGACCATGATTAACCTGCCCTTTCCCATTCACACACAGTCTGACCATGAGTATTCTGCCCTCTCCCATTCACACACAGTCTGACCATGAGTATTCTGCCCTCTCCCATTCACACACAGTCTGACCATGATTATTCTGCCCTCTCCCATTCACACACAGTCTGACCATGATTAACCTGCCCTCTCCCATTCACACACAGTCTGACCATGATTAACCTGCCCTCTCCCATTCACACACAGTCTGACCATGATTATTCTGCCCTCTCCCATTCACACACAGTCTGACCATGATTATTCTGCCCTCACCCATTCACACACAGTCTGACCATGATTAACCTGCCCTCTCCCATTCACACACAGTCTGACCATGATAACCTGCCCTCTCCCATTCACACACAGTCTGACCATGATAACCTGCCCTCTCCCATTCACACACAGTCTGACCATGATAACCTGCCCTCTCCCATTCACACACAGTCTGACCATGATAACCTGCCCTCTCCCATTCACACACAGTCTGACCATGAGTATTCTGCCCTCTCCCATTCACACACAGTCTGACCATGAGTATTCTGCCCTCTCCCATTCACACACAGTCTGACCATGATTATTCTGCCCTCTCCCATTCACACACAGTCTGACCATGATTAACCTGCCCTCTCCCATTCACACACAGCACACAGCTCACTCACACTCTTTTGCTGGCCCCTGTATCTTTAAAATTTCCTTGGTCCCGACCATCGCTTGTACGGGATTGGTCTAAACTGTGGAGTGTGGACCTATCAGAGATGGCCCTGGAAGCCCCTCCCCTCTGTGAGAGTGTCAGGCTCTTGCAGTGAGCGGCTCTGGGAGAGCAGGATGCAGAGCTCGGCGAGGCGGAGACAGCATGTGCCCACTCCGGGACTCCCGGCCAGGTAACCACCACAACCACTGCACGGGAAACACCAGCCTCCATGGCCACTACCCCTGGTATGAGGGGAGTGCCAGCATTACCAATGTAGGAGGCAGTGCTCTGTCTGTGTCTCTATGGACAGACTTTTAACATATAACGTGTGTGTTACATGCAACCCCAGGGCTGATTTGTCAGCAATTCCAAGTGAATATAAAAGTTTAGGTCAAAGTAGCCAAATTGGGGGAAACCTCTCCAAGTCAGCAATGTTTCCAGTTTTGGCCTAAATTCTTGTATTCATTTTGACTTCCTAGTTCTGCAGATATTCCAATTGAAGAGCGCAGTTCCAGTTCTTTATTGTGTGAAAAACGTGCATCTCAGTATAGTAATAACAGGAAACACATAGCAGAACTGGACCCAAGTCATGTCCAACATGGATAAAGTGCCAGTGAGCATTACATGTGTCTAGTTGCGCAATGTGTGTTTTTCACACAATTAAGAACTGGAATAACTGTATTTGCAAATGTGACTTCCTGGTGAATGTTTAGCAAACCATCCCTTATGTTTATCTTTGTAATCATAAGAAAGTGTCTTGCACTCATTCACTTCCAGTAGCTAAGGTTGGTGCTCTCACCAACAGGAGTTGGCAAATCCCTCCACAGAGTCTGGGCACACAACCACTAGCACAGGGGTAGGCAAGCTTTTGCAGTCAAGATGTTGTGGACTACATAGCCCATGATGCTCTGCAACCATTATCGCTCTAAAAGCATAATAGGAGATGTAGTCCATGAGAGTGTTCCGGAGTGTGAAAGGTTGCTTACTCCTGCCTATGCATTTAGCAAGTCTGCTTAGTGGGTTGCACTGGTCTGTATTAGAGGTTTGTTTGTTTGCTTGATAAGAGGGATTCTGAAAATACATGTTCAGCAAATTATTGCAATGTACCTCTGTAATGTTTTCATCTTTTTACAATTACTGGGTCTGTAGTCTTCCCGGTATAAGATTTACTGCGCTATATATTCTTACATAGAACTCAATTTAATACGTTTATTTTATTTACATGCTAAAACTGGGGTAGGTAACTTTAGGCATGTCAGATGTGGACTAAATCTCCCATAATATTCGTATAGCCACACTGCTGGCAAAAACTCATGGAATATATAGTCCACAACATCTGGTGTGCCTTAGGTTGCCTACCCCTTTGCTAGGGCATAAGTTAGTGTTAGGAATTTAGAACACTGAATCCTCTTGTATAGGAAAAAAAAATAGCGCATTCTATCAATTTTTAAACTGCCGTTGTCTTATTTTTCCATATTTTTTTTTTTTTAGCAGACTTGGTTCTACCCAGCAAGAGGATGGCACCAGAAATTCTCGCTTTCATCTGGACCTATGGTTCTATTTTACCCTTCAGAACTGGCTCCTTGACTTTGGCCGTCCGATTGTCATGGTGAGTGTAGCTGTGCTGTATTGTAGGTCTATTGAGCTGGTAATCATTGATCATTGTTCAAATCTGTAGAAACTGCAGCTTTTGTCTATCTGTGATAATAAGTTCATATTTTACATGCGAAGTAAGCCGATTTGTGGGTTGTCTGCTATTTCTTTAATAAACTTTCTGTTAGTACTTGGTGTACTGTGCCTCGTGATTCTGGTAAAACATGCATTATCATTGTTGCTAGCATTTTGTATAGGTATTCATAATTGTTCATATAATTCAAATGGGGCTGGATTCACATAATAAAGTTGAAACTATTGATATGCCTGCTTTATTTATTTATTTGTATATGTGTGTGTGTGTTAACCTGCATTATGTTTGCCTAGTGCTGTGAAAATGAGTAATTAAAGTAATATTGTGATTAGAGTGAAACAAACTCACAAACACCCGTGAGGGAATACCTTTCCCCCTCACCTGTACATAAAATCAAACCAGCAATTATCAAGATACAATCTTAATAAATGGGTGGAGCGCTTGATAATATTGATATTTACATGCAATAATTGCTTACCCCTTATTGAATTAAGTGTAGAGATTCTGATGTACTTGAATACATAAAAAGGGGAATAGGAACACAGACAAAATACTAGTGCAGATAGTACTGATATACAGATGGAGCGCAAAAGTAAATAGGAGAGAAAACTCACAATTTTCAGAGCCAGAGAATTAAGGCTCTATAGAAGCACAGTGGTGCTCATATAGGTGACACCTGACCTTTTTCTCACGGAATACTCTCTCAGGATAAAGCAGATAAAAGGAGCTTATAGAGTAGTATATTTAAACACCAATGATGTCAAAGATATACACCAAATGGACTCTCACCTTCTTAAGAGCCTATTGATGCCTTGGCTCTAAGGTGGGAACACTTGGTGTCAATTTCTAGGGGTGACACTCCCCAATCTGGACAAGTAGTCAGAGTGCTAAAAAACTAATATTTATTTAAAATATAAAAAACAAATGGTAAAATCAAATGACAAGCACTTATCAGTCTCTTAAGTCCAATTTCTATGTGCCAAAACGCGTTTCGCTGGTGTGGGCTTCCTCAGTTAACAGAAAATCGATTTTCAAGGTTCCAGATAGGGGAGAGTCACCCCTAAATATTGACACTAAGTGTTCCCACATTAGAGCCAAGGCATCAATAGGCTCTTAAGAAGGTGAGAGTCAATTTATCATATACCTTTTGACATCATTGGTGTTTAAATATACTACTCTATAAGCTCCTTTTTATTTAGTCTGCTTTATCCTGAGAGAGTATTCCGTGAGAAGAAGGTGGGGTGTCGCCTATATGAGCACCACTACACTTCTATAGAGCCTTACTTCCCAGGCTCTGAAAATTGTAAGTGTTCCCCCCCCCCCAATTTACTTTTGCACTCCATCTGTATATCAGTACTATCTGCACTTGTATTTTGTTTCTGTATTCTTATTCTCCTTTTTTTTTTTTTTTTTAATTCTTTATTTTTGTGTGCAAGAATTCACAGATGAGCCGTGGTGCCACAATAGCAGCAAATTCAACATACATTTCACATATGGCAACTGTAATGTCTGCACAATTTTTATAATGATAATGGTAGATTAATAAGCTTAAGCATGTGGTGTTCCCACTATATTCGCCGCTAATACTGGCATTTTTAACGATTGGAGCATAAACATAGGTGTACTTAAGATTACGATTTGTTTCACTGAGGTTTGCCTGGCATATAGTTAAACGTATGCTGGTTCTGATAACAGTCTATCATTAAATGCTAAGGCTAGCAAGAGAGAGTGCATTTCTTTCAGTTAGTTGTGCTGTAAATGCCTAGATGCTTAATATCAATAATCAACATAAAATAACAATGCTGCGGGTGAGCTTAGGTAGAGGTGAGAGTGTACTGAGAAGATTAGAACATGCTGGCATGGTAGATTGCTTTCGGCTCGCTCCTGGTACTACATAGTATGCCTATCTGACCTCCTGTGCTGCAAAAAGCTTAATATAGACATGCATGTTCTGAAACATAGATTGCAGACAGCAAAATCATAAATAGGTTCAGACTTGCTTGAATCTGAGCCAGTCTGGGCATAATTATTATTCTCATGTTACAACAGATAAGCTACCAGTGACATCTCTCCCCGCAGACCCCCGTGTGAACAGTCCAGGAAACCGAGAGGGAAAAAGCAATGGCGGCAGACAGTCATGGGAGTCCAGTTAGAGTATAGAAACCTGAGCGGTAGCGAGCACTCAGCCCATAACGTCCTAGTCTTTTTAGTATCAGCCGATGCCTCTTAGGGGATGAGTGGGAGCCCCCTGTGCCGGTCTGTGCTGCTGTGATGTGAGTCGTAGTCCCCTCGGTCCAGCAGTGTGTGGCTTGGGTGTCTCAGTGTGGACCGGTATGTGTGTCGGTGAGTAATCTGTGGCTCTGGTAGTGGGTCTCTCGAGCTGTAGCCGTAAAGGTGCATCCAGTAGGAATCACTTGTGAAAGTGTCGCCTCTTGCCGGGTCGGCCTGCAGGTACATTCTTTGTAGGGGGAGCGGTGTGGGCCACTTCTGTGTCTCACTGCCGGTTTTGGCGCCATCACCTATGGCCTCCGCCATCTTGACTGCTGCGTCTGGCTGTCGGATCAGGACGGCCCTGTTGCTGCTCCCTGGGTGGTCAGGGCATGCGGGGGTGAGGACCGGGATCACCCCCCTGCTCCTGAGGGGGGGGAGCGGGGCCATTTCCCAACTGGTCTGGCCCTTGGTTGAGCACCGATGGGCAGGATAGCGGAGCAGCGGCCGTCTGCTCCACTCACCGCCGGAGTAGGCCTCGTTGGCGCCAGTGAGGATTCTTCCACCAGGGGACTGAAACTAGTCAGGCCAGCCTCACCCTGGGTCCGGTACTCTCCACCCGATGAGGTTCACCGCCTTTGGTCAGCTTTTTTATGCCAAAAGTCTGATTTTCTTGCTCGTTTCGTTTGAATTTTCAGGAGCTGGTCTGACATGCGACCATCTTGCTCGGCGGCCTGGCCCTGCCCCCTCCTTATTCTCCTTTTTATGTATTCAAGTACATCAGAATCTCTACACTTGATTTAATAGGGGCTAAGCAATTATTGCATGTAAATATTATTAAGCACTCCTCCCATTTATTGTTAAGATTTTAATTCGATAATTGCTTGTTTAATATTGTGATTACACTGCACAAAATATAAAAGGACTATCCGCATCTTTATCGGTTCTTTTTTGCACAACAGCCAATTGGTGAATAGTGGTGACGTTTTAGTGATTGGTTAAATGTCACCAATTTAATCTGAAATCTGTTAATTGGCTTTTCTTGGACTCCTGCTCAGTGTCCATTAGATACATGTTCCAAAATCCACCTTTTAGAATATTTTCTGAAATGCACGGTCAGGCTGAGCAGGGACAGAGGGTGGAAACTTACACTTAATGTGTAGCAGGAATAATTACGGACACCTTATCTTACCAGGTAAAATGAGTCTGTGTGTACTATTCCCTAGGTCACTGTATACATGTCTACTATAGAATAGAAATGAGCAGTTACATCTGCTAGTTTGAGATAGAAACAGATCTTTATTCTCCAAACACGGAACCGCTGAATTGACAACCAACCTTTAGTCCACACTAGAAAAGGAAGGCACACTCTTATACGACAATAGGGTGCTCTTGAACAAGGGCTAACAATCATTCAATGTCATGTAGTCAAAAGAAAAAGGTGGTCCAGGCACTCCCGTCAATTTTAAGCAGCTTTATTGGACATAAACAGGCATTGCAATGTTTCAGCCCACAACAGGTCCTATGTCAAACTGACAAAGCTTGACAAATGCCCTGTTGTGGGCCGAAACGTTGCAATGGCTATTCATGTCCAATAGAGCTGCTTGGACCACCTTTTTCTTTTGACTATGTGACATTGAGGGATTGCCAGCCCCTGTCCAGAAGCACCCTATTACTGTTTATAAGAGTGTGGCTACCTTTTCTTTTGATTACATAACCACTAACTTGTAAACTACTTCAAAAGCTGTGGAAAAGGAAAGGTTTTTTTTTTTTTACTGTAAGAACAATCAGGATGTGGAATTCTCTGCCTGAAGAAGTGGTTTTATCAGAGTCCATACAGATGTTCAAACAGCTACTAGATGCATACTTGCAAAAACAGAATATTCAAGGATATAATCTTTCAATGTAGGATAATAACTGCTTGATTCAAGGAGATATCTGACTGCCATTCTGGGGTCAAGAAGGAATTTTTTCCTAGCTTGTTGCAAAATTGGAAGTGCTTCAAACTTTTTTTTTTGCCTTCTTTTGGATCAACAGCAAAAAACATATGTGAGGAAGGCTGAACTTGATGGACGCAAGTCTCTTTTCAGCTATGTAACTATGTAACTGTTGTGTATAAACTTTGGTGTATAAACTTTGTTGTGTAAAACATTGGTTGGAAAACAAATTCTGTAACTTTGCACACTTTTTTTTTTTTAATTATTATTATTATTATTATATTTTTTTTATCTTGAATCTACAATTTATACTTTAGTTAATCAATGCCTGTGTGTAGTACACTAACCGGGCTATTTAGTTAAGTTAGAATTGTCAGGTAATCAAAGTGAATTTCAAATTTAAGGCCAAAATAGCTTCACTGGAAATATAGCTGAATTGGATATTTTTCTTAATTTCGGCCTCAGCTTTGAAATTCACATTACATTCCTGACAATTCTCACTTTGGTGAAATAACCTGTCATGCTAATCTATAAAGCTGCACTTAAGGTTGTTTTTGTTTAAACACACCAAAAAGTAGCGAATATTTATTCAGCTTTTTCCGTGTCTCTCTCCGTTCCAGGTAAGGTCTTACAGGCCGGTATAAATTGTGTTAATATTATGACTGCCGCTGCACATTGATATTGCACTTTGATGTTACTAATTAAAATTGCCTTTAACTGGCCACTTCCTTTCCAGCTTCTCCTCCCACTGGACTGGTTCCCACTGAATAAACCCAGCGCTGGAGACTATTTCCATATGGCTTATAATATCATAACTCCACTGCTTCTCTTGAAGGTAAAACCAGGACAATTTCCAGACTGGGTCACGCAGAGTTTTACACAGGGTCTGTTCATAAACATTCTCTCTGGAATCTTGCAAAGTTATAACTACTGGTCCATGTGGCTAACCCCTAAGAGTATGTGTCCTATCTTATCCTTCTCAATCTACCTGTTGCATTTGATTCCAATGACCATACCATTACTCTCTAGGGTATCTCATGATGTTTCTTTTTGTGATCTGGCGTGAGTCAATTCTCTAATGTTGGATATCCCAGCTACCTAGCAGATGTACCGATTAGTTTTGTCCTACTTCCTTTTCTCTTTATTTTGCATACCCTATCCATGGAGCTACTTATAAAGTCTTCCTGCTCCTGTCTATGTAAATTGCATTGCTACTAGCATACAAGCGTACAAGATACCGTGGCATGTATTCAAATGTCTGTTGTATTTTTTTTCTTAACTTTAGTAATTGTTGATTGAAGCCTAGTAATAGTCATAGACTGAGCAGCTTTATCCTTCTTCCTAAATTCCCTATTTCGCTGCTTAATATAAGTGAAGTGTGGTAATGGCTTACTGACAGAGTAACTTTGAATTCTTCCCTTTCTTTCACTTGCAACAATGGAATACAAACAAATTAGTGCCGTTTGCCTTGTAAAGTTGAAAAACATGCCACTTTCCTACAAAAACATCTATGCTTGCGTTTATTATTTCCCGCTAGAATGGTTGCAATTGCAGTCTTTTATAATCTGCCATGTATACCAGAGCTGCTTCTACATTTACTCGATAATTGCATGTTAAGTAGCATTAAATTTAATAATTATACTGTATTTACCGTGGGGGAAAGTCTGGTGTTCATTCTTTACATTTTTTTTTTTTTTTTTTACCAATAATGAAATCTGTCCCTGGCCTAACACCCTTTTTGGTATATCTTTTACTGTTTGTGTCTTTCAGCTGATAGACCGCTCTCCCAAAACACTTCCTAACTCCGTCATCTATGTCAGTATCATAACGTTTGTGATGGGAGCAAGTATTCATCTAGTAGGGGACTCTGTCAACCACAGACTGATCTTCAGCGGATACCAGCTTCACTTGTCTGTGCGTGATAATCCAATCATGCAGAACCTGCAGCCATCTTCCTTGGTGAGCCACAAATATCCTTTGCTTACATGCTCCATGAGAATAGAGCAGAGTGTATCGGTAGCTTTGGGGGCTCTGCTAAATCCACAAGTAAAGAGAGAGGCCATGCTTATAGGCACAGCCCTTAATATAAGAGATGTGCTCAAAATATCCTGCAGTGTTTACATTTAATTTAAATTTAGATGTCTTCTCATGATTCAGTACAGGGAGTGCAGAATTATTAGGCAAGTTGTATTTTTGAGGATTAATTTTATTATTGAACAACAACCATGTTCTCAATGAACCCAAAAAACTCATTAATATCAAAGCTGAATATTTTTGGAAGTAGTTTTTAGTTTGTTTTTAGTTATAGCTATTTTAGGGGGATATCTGTGTGTGCAGGTGACTATTACTGTGCATAATTATTAGGCAACTTAACAAAAAACAAATATATACCCATTTCAATTATTTATTTTTACCAGTGAAACCAATATAACATCTCAACATTCACAAATATATATTTCTGACATTCAAAAACATAACAAAAACAAATCAGTGACCAATATAGCCACCTTTCTTTGCAAGGACACTCAAAAGCCTGCCATCCATGGATTCTGTCAGTGTTTTGATCTGTTCACCATCAACATTGCGTGCAGCAGCAACCATAGCCTCCCAGACACTGTTCAGAGAGGTGCACTGTTTTCCCTCCTTGTAAATCTCACATTTGATGATGGACCACAGGTTCTCAATGGGGTTCAGATCAGGTGAACAAGGAGGCCATGTCATTAGATTTTCTTCTTTTATACCCTTTCTTGCCAGCCACGCTGTGGAGTACTTGGACGCGTGTGATGGAGCATTGTCCTGCATGAAAATCATGTTTTTCTTGAAGGATGCAGACTTCTTCCTGTACCACTGCTTGAAGAAGGTGTCTTCCAGAAACTGGCAGTAGGACTGGGAGTTGAGCTTGACTCCATCCTCAACCCGAAAAGGCCCCACAAGCTCATCTTTGATGATACCAGCCCAAACCAGTACTCCACCTCCAACTTGCTGGCGTCTGAGTCGGACTGGAGCTCTCTGCCCTTTACCAATCCATCCATCTGGCCCATCAAGACTCACTCTCATTTCATCAGTCCATAAAACCTTAGAAAAATCAGTCTTGAGATATTTCTTGGCCCAGTCTTGACGTTTCAGCTTGTGTGTCTTGTTCAGTGGTGGTCGTCTTTCAGCCTTTCTTACCTTGGCCATGTCTCTCAGTATTGCACACCTTGTGCTTTTGGGCACTCCAGTGATGTTGCAGCTCTGAAATATGGCCAAACTGGTGGCAAGTGGCATCTTGGCAGCTGCACGCTTGCTTTTCTCAGTTCATGGGCAGTTATTTTGCGCCTTGGTTTCTCCACACGCTTCTTGCGACCCTGTTGACTATTTTGAATGAAACGCTTGATTGTTCGATGATCACGCTTCAGAAGCTTTGCAATTTTAAGAGTGCTGCATCCCTCTGCAAGATATCTCACTATTTTTGACTTTTCTGAGCCTGTCAAGTCCTTCTTTTGACCCATTTTGCCAAAGGAAAGGAAGTTGCCTAATAATTATGCACACCTGATATAGGGTGTTGATGTCATTAGACCACACCCCTTCTCATTACAGAGATGCACATCACCTAATATGCTTAATTGGTAGTAGGCTTTCGAGCCTATACAGCTTGGAGTAAGACAACATGCATAAAGAGGATGATGTGGTCAAAATACTCATTTGCCTAATAATTCTGCACTCCCTGTATTATCGTTCTGTAGGCAAGATGCCTATATAATAAAAACATGTGTAGATGCATTTAAGAGACACTATCACCTTCTTTGGTGATTGTTCTTATGCTGTCCAGTTAATACATTTTGAAGTGGTCATTTAGTTGGGATATGTGTATTTTTCTATGATGTGTACAGATATCTTCACAAGACCTGCAGATCACCCATTTTTATTGCAATCTGTCAGTTTTTTGTTTTGTTTTTTTTCACCCACTGATATTGCCCTTAGTCACTCCTACATCTTCTCTGTCACAGGTTGATTCGTTTGAGTTGCTATATTACTATGATGAGTATGTCGGACATTCCATGTGGTAAGCACTTCGTCTCCATTCTGAGTAGTTTGTGGGAATTCTTCTACCTTAATAGATGATGATGATGATGATGATATCATGAAGCCATCTAATGTCATAATTCTGATTGTCTTTGATTCTATGTGATTTATGTTGGCTAGTGAGAAATTGGGTGTCATTTGTTTAATATGTTTAGGGTCAAAAGCAAAACTAGTTCAAATACTTCAAGTCTTCAATTTTAAATGCGAATAAAAAGACAAAAACATATTTTTAAGGGGTTGTTGTTCCTACTTTGAACATTGTTAAAAGCTGCAATGTCACATGATGGCTGGCTTTGCAGTGTGTGGGTTTTTTTGTTTTTTTTTCTGTTTTATTACCTTTCATGATATGAGCTCTACCATCATGGTTTGTAAAATCATAAAACTCTTCTCTTGTCTCAGGTATATTCCATTTTTTCTTATCCTATTCATCTACTTTACTGGCTGTTTCACAAATTCAAGGAAGGAGAGCAGTATGCCACTATCAGCCTGGACCTTACTCTTACCAAGCAGTCTCTACTATTGGTCAGTATTACCGAGGATGGGATACTGCGCTAAGTGCTCAGTTTTTTCATCTCCATAAAACATTGATTTATCTTTTTGAGTAGAATTAAATGTGAATTGTTTTAATACTAATAATATTATCAGGGATTTATTCACTATAAACGGTCTTGAATGACCTAGCTGTGACTGGGGCCGATATGGAGTAATTTCTCTAATTGGCTATTTCAACCTAAACTTCACAATATAGTTTTCCACGTACTGCTTTGCAGGGTTCGGTGAGTGTATGGAAACCTGGTTTGAGAATTGTTTTATCAGCTCCTTCCTTAATATAGAGAAATTTAGCAGCCATTATACTTGGCTTTTTGTTTTTAAGCTAGATTACAGGCCTGTGTGATCATAATCTGCTTGCACATAATACATTTCTGTATTTCTGCTCTAGATTGTGTAATAGAGCCCACCTTTTAATGAATGTTCTTTACCACGTACAGGTATCTGGTTACAGAGGGGCAGATCTTCATCATATTTATTTTCACATTTTTTGCCATGCTGGCAATTATCCTTAACAAGAAGCGCAAGGGTTTATACCTGGACAGTAATGGCCTCTTCCTGCTCTTTTCCTTCTCGACCACTCTGCTTCTGATTGCTGCGTGGATCATATGGCTCTGGAATGACAAAGTTCTGCGCAAAAAATACCCTGGTGTGATCTATATCCCAGAGCCATGGGCATATTATACTCTTCACATCAATAGCTTCCACTGAAAAGAATTCCAGTTTGCCCAGCACTTTGTAACTATCGTGAAGAGCTAGCCATTGACTTTACTTATCGTTTCTCTGTCCCTGTTTTAACCAGCAGAGAAGCAGGACCTGCCCATCAGAATCATTCTCTTCCTTAATCCTTCACTGAACTGGTTACTTGCTTTTTGCATTTTTTTTTTATGTAAGATCTCTATTTTACTATATTTTATTTGGTCAAAGCTGTAATGTGTCATTCGCAATACATATGCTACTTTCTAGTAGCTCGCCGTAAGAGTGAATTTTGTTCAAAAAAATAAAACCAGCTTTAGAAAAACCAAAACCTTGTCAATGGATTGGTTAAGGGACAGTACTGTGTATATCTGTGGCTGCATAGACCAGGTGAAGGGTAGCACATTACAAAAGAACGGTACAAGTTGCAGCACAAACACACCTCTCTACAGTCTACTGCTGTCAATATTTAGTTTGCTTTAATTTATTACAGATTGTCATTGCAGGATCGCACCTTCTCCTGTTTCATTGCCCTAGAATCGATGAGCCCTTTCCGTATTCTTGGCAGTATAGCTTATAGAAGGTCAGAGTAGTGGGAGTAAACCTATAAGACACCATGTGAAAGTTTAATTCTTCTATTTAAATGGTAAAAAGAACAAGGTTGCGGGGAAGATTCTACAATGTATTTCAAATGTGCCGTTGAAGACGCGTGGGGTTTGTAAAAAGTACATGTCTAAGTTAGATCATAAAAATAATCTGCAACATCCACATGCATTTGGGGCTGGAACAAGAAAACTGCTGCTTTTGCAAGCTATTTTTAGATACACCCCCAATTTGAATAATTAAATGTATGCATGTTTTAATTTGGGGCATATCTACTAAATAACTATTTTTCATTTTAATTGAGTGAAGTTTCTTTAAGAAAAAATAGCTCATAAAAAAAAAAAAAACCCTACTATTGTATGGCCAAGTTAAGAGTAACCGGTTATAATGTTATTAGCGCCATTTAAATAACTCCTTATGGTATGAATTGTGGCTCCATATTGCAGTCAAACATAATCTATATTATATTGAATGTATAAAATACCCATTGATTGGACAGTGTTGAGAGGGTTAATAATGGTGTTGCTGCCCATTCACTCCATTATTTACCGTAACCTCACTGCCCATGGTGTGAAGAAATTGGTTTGACCAGCCTCTTACTGGTTAATGGGGGGGTGTAGATGCGGACCCCAGTTGTATTCATCTGCACTGCTAGTGGGCAAATATTGTAGATTGCTGTAAGTCTGCATGCAAAACAAAATGCAGGCGTATTTGACTCGTACTAGAACATATCAGAGTGAATAAATTACAAATTTATCACATACAGAATGTGTACTTCTTTTTTATACAGTAGAAGTCCGTGCTTGTGAATGGCTCACTTTGACCCAGACAACCCGATTGTACTGAATAAGATGTGCCTTTAGTAAATATCAGATTGTTCATCCTTTTTTCTTTTTCCTCTAACAATATACAGAGATGACAATCTCTAGCAGTAACTCCAGAATACTACCCTATGCATATTTTTCAATGAAATATTAAAACTCTTATGTAGAGAAGTATTTTACATGGTTGGTCTCTGCTCCAGGTCCCCTGGCAATACACCGCATTAATAAAGCAAGCAGGGCAAGGGTGAATCTGACTCTAAGTTACCTGGAAGGTTATGTGTTACCTCCATTGTATGCATGTTTCATGGGCGAAGAGGTGTCGTGTAACAGCCTCTGTATGAATGTAATGAGACTCCAAGCACCTACAGGTGGTTTATAGAGATGGAATCTGACCCTGGGTCTCCATAGCAGCAGATCTCTCAGAATATTGAAGCTCATTCTGTGTGGACTTTGGCATCTCCCATTAAGCAGGAAGCGACAACTAAGAATTGACGACATGGTGAGTTACCTGTAAATTTTAGTCCTATCTGTGCTTTCGGGGATAAGAGGAAATGCCTGGGCATAATGGGAGAGATGTATATATGTGGGTTCTCATAGTAGTACTTAGCAAGAGTGTCTCTCTTGTTTTTTTGTTCCATTTGTACCTGAATGCGTTTATTATACAAGGTAATCAGGAAGTGACCGCAAAGAGAATCTAACTATAACACAGAGGTTGTTTGCATTAAGTGACCCAATTGCTATCAGTGAGCTGTGGATAAGACTACAATGTTATACATTTGAGTTTGAATCTCTTTTACTCTGAGATTGAATCCCTTCATAATAGATGTCTTGCCTGCACTACCGTGATCTAAAGGAACATGTATCCTGTAACTATGGGGTCGGTGGTTAAAGGGAAAACTATCATATTAAAATGAAAGATTACATATATTGGTGTATATTATTTTGTAGTATACACATGTCTGTAAATCACTCTGGCCCCTGTTCTTTTAAGTACTTTTAGATCAGACTCTGTTTTCCTGACCAAAAACCATGCAGGTAATCATGAATTAATGCGCTTTCACAAATCTAAACATGCACAAATGGCAGACATCTTTAAAAAAAAAAAAAAATGCATTTGAATTGGTTTCATATGTAATTGTGCATAGTCTTAGCAGAAAAATTATGCTTTTGACTAGAGAAGAATAAAGATGACTGCTGCCATAGAGCAAGTGGAAGCTAGTAGATGCTCTAAAAATAGTGAATTATTTACAAGGCTATATTACATGTCCATTTTTTACTTGCAGTAATAAAAAATAAATCTGGTTTCCTGTTAATGTTCGACTGCTAATTTTTTTTATTTTACAACTAATTTTTGCTAGTTGGGAAAAGATCAACATAATCTTTTCCATTTGAAAGGTCTTGGAGATATTCCAATTACCTTTTTGAAGAATTATTTGCCCAGTGTTACATTATACCTACCTATACGATAACTGTTTGTTTTTTTGCAGACCAAGTTCCTGTCTCAGGATGAAATTACCAGTGAGTGAGAACTGCTGTGGTGTCATGAATGTATGTTTAGGGTGGGCTTAATATTGGTATTTATCAGCATTACCTGTTGTGACGTGCTCTACGAGATAAACTTTTCATCCTTGCAATTCCTAAACGTTGTAATTGCCCTGTGTCCATTCTAATATAGGTGTGTTAAAGGAGCACTTCAATCCCCCATAACCATTAGAGCATGTTGTAGTAAGTAATCAAGCCATTCAGAATAGTTTGACCAGAGGTCTGCCAGCACTCCCTGCCGCCGCTACAGGAGAGCAGGGAGCTCATGCTTTTGCGCTTCTGTTAGCTCTCATGAACTAAAGCCTGGTTATGTTCCTTTAAAGGGGTACTCTATGCACACAACGTTATTTTAATTAAGCAGTTTTAGTGTATAGATCATAATTCTACATTTTTACTGCTCAATTATTTTTGGCCTAATGCAAGCGTAGCGGGGACGGACCTGAGCCAGCGCCTAGTGATATCAGCGCTGGACTGAGGTAAGAGACAGGAGTTTTTAACTCCTTCTGCACCACAGAGAATAAGGGGGGGAATTATAGGGAGCTGTCGGAAAAACAACTTTGTTTTCCTGGCACAATAGTGTCCCTTCAACAGAGCATTAGAAAGGAAGACCGGCACCTAAGGGCCAGGAGATGTGTCACGAGGCCTATTTGCTATTTTATTTTATTTTTTTAAACTTATCGCTACCTCACTCTATTTCCCACACAGAATTTAAGGAATGTTTCTCTCTGTATGATAAGAAAGGAAGAGGAAAAATCCCAGCCAATGATCTTCTGACTGTAATGCGCTGTTTGGGCACATGCCCAACACCAAACGAAGTTGCACGCCACTTGCTAGTCCATAAAATTGGTAAGATTTGGGTCGGGAGGGATACAATATATTTTATGAGGTGCCAATATACTTGGCTGTGGTTACGAAATATTCAATAAATGCTACAAATATACTGGCAATATTGAATTCAATGTGAATCCTAAAGAGATCAGGATGCATTTTAGGGCTTAATTTTTACCAGCACAGATGGTATGTGATGTGTAATATGTACTGAATGAGCAGAGATTCCTGCTTTTCTTGGCACAGGAAGGTATTGTGCTGCAAGACTTAAAATAATGGGAGTGGTAATGTAACTTATCTGCCCTTACTCTAGAGCGAATAAATAATTATAATAAATGACCGCTTTTACCTCAAAACAGGTTTTTAAAATAATCCTTTCATCAAGTAAAATTTTGTATTTATTTATTTTTTAATTCTTTATTTTGGCGTGCAACAAAAGAATTACATACAGGCTGGTAGAGCCACGACAGCATCTACAAGCTTAATATGGTCGAACATTTTTATACATTGTCATGGCATGTGAGACAATTGCACTTTGTTTTTTTTTGTGAGTTAAAAAAACAGGCTTCAATATAGATTGTAGTACAAGACTTGAAAAATAACAGGCTAGAAAAACCAACGTTAGTAAAAGATTAAATGTGTTGCTGTGTTAGAGGGCAGAGGTATGATGCCTAGGATGTCAGTGGGTAAGTAAGAGCTTTTGAACTAGAAATTGAACTGACAACTTATTATTTATGGGGAGACCTAGCTTATGGACACGAGGCTAGCCTTTGGTAGGGCAACGCTTTGAGTATAACAGGCTTAATGTGCTGCTGCTCAGCGCGTGTTCTTAGCTTAAAAGGTTGACATTTTGCTGATACCAATGTGCTAGGCATGTGTCAATAAAGGGTACTACCCCTGCAGCTCCATTGATTGCTTAAGGTTCCCATGTTGTAGGGTATGTGATACAGGAGGCAGGGGCCCTGTGTAGGTCGTCTTAGTAGCTAAAGAAGACAAGTATAAAAGTTTGATAACATGAAAAATAACATAAGGATAAGGTAAAGTAATGCTGACTATGGGCCATGTGGTCTGTTCCTGTAGTGTATTGCAGAAGAGTAGAATGAAGCCCCCCCCAGCAGTCCATGTTGGTTAGCCTATACCCCTTCTGGAGGCCCGTGACATGGTCCTAGGTGTGCTATTACAGGGTACTTGCAGCTATGTAGTCAGGTCCATGAGCTATAGCAGTCTGGTATGTGATGCCGTGGTGCTGCGGTTCAGCTTGCTGGGAGTGGCTGCGATAGTCATATCTTGGACCCCTTAGGGAAGCATGAGGCCATCCGCGATCCCCAGGTGTGGTAAGTCTCTGTTGGACAGTGAGTATTCGGGTTTGGCGACCTCGCCGGTCAGAAGATTTGCATCTCCTCACTAGAGGACTTCTCTCCGTGGGATGCTTGTGTCCCTGACTGGAAGCAGCTCCCCCAGAGCGTGGGTGATGCGTGGTGGACTGTCTCTGCCCAGGCCTTGACCTAGGAAGGTAGTGTGCCCTGGCAGCGCCAAGCTTTTTGCGTCATGGCACTCTCCAAGGCGCTTTCCTCCTCTTCTTGACCCTCAGTGTTGCTCCTGGGGCTTGTGGTGCCGGGTGAGCTGCTGTGCGGGTTGCACTGTTCTATACACAAAAACTGCTTCATTAAGCTAAAATTGTTCAGGTGACTATAGTGTCCCTTTAATCTAAAAGTAATGAAAAATACTCATCCATACCTTTTGCATATGCATAGCCAGATTTGCCGTAAGGCCACTGAGGCCTCGGGGCTGCAGGCAGGAGAGGGGCAGAATGGCCAATGGGGAGTTCAAAGATCATTCTCTGTATGCGAGTGTTCCCAGATAAAGATCAGGAAGGGGAGTATACAATTTAAGTTTTTGGTTTTTATGTCCCCCACACTACAATTCCACTATGCTGATAAAGGCCCCGGTTCTCCCACCACAACACACAACAGCCACTGTCTCCCAAAACATGCACACTATGGTCCATATACCCTCCACTCAGACCTGATTTCCCTCCTCCCCTATATATTCTCTACAACCATAATTTCCCTGCACACATACAATAGCCCCATTTCCCTCCCAAACATACACTCTACAGCCACTATCCTGCACCAATACACAAAAAGGCCCTATTCTCCCACATGCATACACTAAAACCCCTATCCCCAAACAGCCGCTATTTACTTGCCCACACACAATTCCACAAGCAGCGTGGTGGTGGTGTTGAGGAAACTGACCTTGGGATAGGATAAATCCATACCTGGGTGTATGACAGGATTTTTATATATTTCTGTAGGAAAAGTAAGTCTTAGGGCTTGACTGGTGTATATTTGTGTTTAGCAATGTATTAAAAATACATACATATACACCTTGGTTCAGACAGCGTTTGAAACCTATCAGTCTCTATAGTCTTCCCTCTTTCTGTGTAGGTAGTGAAGCAGGTTAGATCATGGAGACTTGATTTTTTTAAACATTTTCAAACATCTCATCTAAGTTGCATGTATATAGCTGAAGGATCCTGTCATATGTGTCATCTCTCTCCTATGCATTAAAGGCACATACATACACAAAAACACTTCGTATAAGATGTACCAGACACTTTCTAATTTGCAATTCACTAGTGAACTTCCAACAATTCCCTTTCTCTCTGATACTCAAAGAATAATTATAAAATAATTCATTGACTGAGATATGCATCCTGTCTCTTCCAAGGGAAAGATGGTGAAGTGGACTTCTCTTCCTTTCTGACAATTATGTACCGGCAGCAGAAGCAAGAAGACCCAGAGAATGAGATCCTTGTGGCATTGCTGATGTCAGATAAGCAGAAGAAAGGTCTCATCCCATTGGCTGAGCTACGAGCTAAACTTACTCAAATGGGGGAGAAACTGACTACTGAAGAAGGTATGGTAAAATAAAATATGCATAAGTACACAATACATTATTAGCAGTATATTGCTGGACTGATATGTTTAGATTTCAAGTATGTTACTTGGAATAGGTATCAGTAACAAAGTTACTCAGAGCCAGATTTACCCTCCTTGATGTCCAATCCCCTCTCCCCCAAGCTAGCTTTCTCACTGCACCCACCTGCCCCCTGTCCAATTTTATTTATACAGCGCGCCCACCCATTTGTCTGTTTCGGCACACCAAAACCGACTTGCGACTACTGGTTTAGTACAAACGTATTGTATGCCCTCGTCTTTTGACCCTGACCACAAATATATTTGTGCATCATCTACTTAGCTTAAGTTGGACATTAGAAAATCCTTGTTTGGCACTGAAACCCAAGAAATCAGGTTTCCACTATTGTGTTTGGGGTATGACAGAATGGTGGATGGACAATAAGTGGGTCATGCTGGGAGGAGGGGTGTGTATGAAGGCTGCTTGCATGGTTGGGTTGCGTGTGGAGAATACTGCCTTTAGGGTTGCATGTGTGGGGATGGGGCTGTTTGCCGTATAGAATGTTGGTGTGTGCATGTAAAGAGGAACTGTAGTGTGTGTGTTGGGAAGAGAAACGCTGTAGTGTAAGTTTGCAGGGGATATGAACTGTAGTGTTTGTTTGGTGGTGATAGGGACTGTTGTGTCTGGATGGAAAAGCCGCACTGATCGATATAGCACCTGTAATAGCTGCCAGTGACCGGCGCGAGAGGCTTTTAAACTCCTTGAATTTTAACATTGCAAAACTAAAATGACCCTAAAGGCACCCAGACCCCTTCACCTTAGTGGTCTGGGTGCAGTGCGTGGCTTTTAAACTGCTGTATCTTACATAGCTGGGTTAAAGAAACTGCAATAATTACATTGTAGGGCTTACATCTCTCCAGTGGTGTGTTTCAGACAGCCACAAGAGGCACCTCTGGGTTTTACACAGTTTGACATACTCATGCTATGCTTGAAGATGTAAAAGATCTTGCAATCCCATCTAGGGAAAAAACATTAAAGGACCACTCTAGTGCCAGGAAAACTCGTTTTCCAGGCACTAGAGTGCCCTGAGGGTGCCCCCCACCCTCAGGGACCCACTCCCGCCGGGCTCTAGGGGAAGGAAGGGGTTAAACTTACCTCTTTCTCCAGCGCTGGGCGGGGAGCTCTACTCCTCCTCCTCTTCTTCCTCGCGACGTCATCGGCTGCATGCGCGGCAGGAGCCGCGCTCGCATTCAGCCGGTCGCATAGGAAAGCATTCATAATGCTTTCCTATGGACGCTTGCGTGCTCTCACTGTGATTTACACAGTGAGAAGCACGCAAGCACCTCTAGCGGCTGTCAATGCGACAGCCACTAGAGGCTCTGGAGGCTGGCTTAACCCTCAGTATAAACATAGCAGTTTCTCTGAAACTGCTATGTTTATAAAAAAAAAAAAAAAAAAGGGTAAAAGCTAGCTGGACCTGGCACCCAGACCACTTCATTAAGCTGAAGTGGTCTGGGTGCCTAGAGTGGTCCTTTAAGTCAATGCTTTGCTATAGGGGTATCATTAATGCGAGTATAGTGTGTGCGTATTAGGTCCCACCATTGACATGACATCGCTGTAGAAGACCTAGCCAGTGTTGAGGAAGCCTGGGCAGTAAAGAGGTTAGTTTTATTAATGTTTTATCCCTTTATCAGATTGTGGGTGTATAAGGTTACTGACACAGATACTATAAAGCTTGTATTCCTAATGCTATAATTTTCCTTTATGCAAACAGCCCCCTTTATTGAATGTCTCCTTAAAGAGGGTGCACATGATATTGATACTACACAGAGCATTAACTGTTAGCCTTTGCTGTTACACATGGTTAGCAATGAAAAACTTACCATTGGCTGTTATCACCCACAAAGGGAAAGGCATGTACTAATAGTTTGTGGCCAGTACCTCTAATGTTTCTAAGCTTGTGAATAATATATTTATCCACTTTTCTGTTCATAGTTGATGATCTCCTTCACAATGCTGAAGTAGGAGCTGATGGGATGGTGAGATATGAAGAGTTTGTTAGGAAGATAACACTCCCAGTAGCCGACTACTAAGCTTCAGATTTCAGGCTGAAACCATAGACCGCAAGATAACCATCTCCAGGCTGGCACGCCAATACTTTTGTAAAGATACCAATAGCCCTGCTTCCAGCTGTTGATTACGGTCTGAATTATGGTTTGCAATTTACATTGATGCTCACAGCCCACTATAATATATAGATCGCAAATAAATTATAGCTAAATCCTATCTCCAATACAAAGTTATGATCTTGATGCTTGCGTACAGGAGTTTGTTCCAAAACATGAGATCTTGTTTCAGTATAGTGGACAGAATGTACATTTTCTCTTCTATGCACGTCTTAAACACAGATTCCCAATTGCAGTGTTTTTCTTGTATTTCTAGAGTCAACATGCTATTTGGTATGCATATTTAGACTGACATTGGATTCTTTAATGAGGAATATATAGCTTTCTGTGGAGAGGAAAAAATAAATACAATTCACGAAAAAGGATCACCGCCTTTGGTAACACCACTTATAAAGCTTATCGGGCCTTTGCGACTATACTGATTTACAGTTTAATGCACATTGACTCACAGCAAATGTTTGTTACTGTCTGTATTGTCTACAAAAAAAACTATAAAATACTGTTTACAATAATATGATCTTGACATTCAATCCAGTTAAAGTAAGTGTTAATCTGGTTACAAGGGAGCTATGTAACTGCCAAGTGAACTGCAAACTGTAGACCAAAAGTAAAGAGGAATTTCCTTTCCAGTTCACAAAGTCCTGAATACGTCTGAGGTAAGATATCTGCCTCAGCAAGTGGAAGGCACTTATTTTTACAAAATACAGATTAAGGAACAGCGCGGGCACAGCAAAATAAAGCTTTAACCCCTTAAGGACCAAACTTCTGGAATAAAAGGGAATCATGACATGTCACACATGTCATGTGTCCTTAAGGGGTTAAAATTGTGCAAGGCTACTTAGTCGCCTATCTTAAATATGGGGATTTAGTTTCACCATAAATTTAGACATATGTAGGAAGACAACACAGAAAAATGGTACATCTGAATGTGTAGGTCACACCAGGTTTATTAATTAGAATGTGACTTTCTGGAAACGACTATCATACCTTCTATGTCTGTGTCAAATTGGTCCTGACGGTCTACTGCAAAACATCCATGGTGGGGCTGAGCAGTTTGAGTTAAAAAAAAAAAAACCTGCAAGTTAAACACACACACTGCCTACTGCAACACAATAGCATATTTTCAAGACTTTTGCAGTTATCTTTGTGTTCTTGATTTGTCTGTATTTCCACTTGTTTTAAACATCATACTTGCTCACTAGTAAAAGTATGACATGGTGCTGTATCCAGACAGCAGCCAATAATGTGCAGGGTATGTAGTTAGGTCAGCTAAGGAAACCTATTGCACATCATCGAACATAGTGCATCACAAGACACGAGAAAACACAGAACATCAGAATGCTTCTTTTATTACATCTAAAGACTTCTACAG
Organism: Pelobates fuscus; assembly: GCF_036172605.1. Classification (NCBI taxonomy): domain Eukaryota; kingdom Metazoa; phylum Chordata; class Amphibia; order Anura; family Pelobatidae; genus Pelobates; species Pelobates fuscus. The sequence continues at coordinate 296,859,914 of NC_086319.1, forward strand.
AAACAGGTAACATTCAATAAGTAAACAATTTTTCAATGCAAGTAATAAATATTTTCACTTGGTACTTTATACAAACTGACATTGGCCTACTATACATGTTTTAACCATCTAAGTGTCAGGGGGTTGTGCACTATCACATAAGACCCCCCCGGCGCTGAGATGATTAAAAGCTGTTCAGCTGGTCTAGCATGCCATATGGACACATTTTTAAGGCAATGAGTTACAGGTACAGTTCATGGAAACCAGTGACAAATCCTGGTGTTATGTACATTAGCTCCTGCCCAATCTACTGCTTACCAATTAAAATAATTAATAAACAGGACCAAATCCCCAGCGCTCCCAAACTTAGCTTTAAAACATAGAAAGAAATCACAAACAGAACACAATCCTTCTAAAAAAGCAGGTACAAAGCACTAAGTTTGCACTAAAATGTCCATCCTTTGGCTGGACATCATAAAATTGATTCACTCCAGGTTTATTTTTGTGGTGGATAAAGAGCAGCAGACCACTAATGTTTAAAGACAAAATTATTAAAACGTTCATGGCTCAAAAGATACAGCTTTTAAAGCATCCAATCTAGATGTAAAAGTGAAACATTATCATGGCACTGCCCCCCACCCCCCTCTCCAGTTTTCAGAAGGTTTTATTGAGGCTACTCAAGGCATGGTCAAAGAACCTTCACTTTGAGAGTTTTGGTAAAATGTTAAGTTTTTAGAATCAGAAAAATAGCCCACAACCTTTTCCATGAAATTCTAAATAGCTATGGGTTTCCTGAGATGGCCAGTCTGTAAGACGTTAAGTGTCCTCAAACTTGGGCAAGGACAATGGATGGGAGTTTTAGAAAAGGAGAAAACAAAAAAAAACCACAAAGGTGTATGCTTGATACCAATGAAACCAACACACATTCAGAATATTGGAAGAATTCCTGGATCATTTGTTTGCTTATCTGGTTAACCTATCAGGTGAGAGGTAGGCCTCTACATCCCATAAAAAAAGATGTACAAAAAAAAATATTGCTACTAGATTAACATGTTCTGTAGAGTATTTTTTTTAAAAAAAAAATTCTACAGAAGAATCATCATCAAAACTGGGTTTAGCAATAATGTTGCTGCTTCCAGTTATATTAGCTTATTTAGGTCTGACTGGCAACAACAATGAAATGTATAACTGAATGAATACCATGTGCTTTTTTTTTTTTTTTTTTTACAGATTCTAGGAAGCTTGTGACTAGCGTGTATGTGTGTATTGCATCCACACATATCCGGTGCACAACTAACAGTATAGTGTTTTGACATCTGTAAATAGATATATCCATCTCCCAGTAACCATCCTCTGATCATGAAAAAAATATTTGTTAGTCTTACAAATACTGCTGAACATGCCAAAACAGACTGCATATGTGGCAATATAAAATCTCACACACTGCTCATGTTTCAAAGTACCTGAGCTTATTATAAAAAGATACCAATTAACAGTCTGTGGTAGGCATCAAAGAAATCATGGTGGTGATTGGGAAAGTGGTTACATAAGTCTGTTTCCTAGACACACAGGCCATTTCTACATCACTAGTAGGAACACATGCATTGTACAACAATCTTCCATCCTATAGCATAGGCTCTACCAGCAAACAAAACAAAACCTTTAAGGTGGCTAAGGGGAGTGGGGGTGGGCAAGCAACCTAAATGGTGGGTTTTTCACTATAGGGTCAGGAATACATTTGGATTCCTGACCCTATAGTGTTCCTTTAATGTTAAGTCGAATGATTGTGTCTTAAAGAGGGAACCAAAATAAGCACTGAAAGACCGAGGGGAGGACTGGACGACGACATAAAATGGAACGATGTATGCATTTTATTTATATCTGTATGAATGCATACGCTCTAGGTAATACATGAAAGGTCAAAGATTGAGCAGGCACTATTTAAATGTGTGATTCTATGGTTGTGTTCATATATTCCATAGAATTCCTAGAGCATATCCAGGAATAATTTGAATATGGTCATCTTCTAAAAGAACAAAAAAAAAAACATTTATTGCTTTTTGAATCCTGCCTTTCATACTTTTGTATTAACCTGCAGGGACATTCTAGTCAAGGTCTAACATATACCGTACACATTGCACCCAGAATACTTGTGTGTATCCACATAGGCAGAATAATAGACTTCATGAGATTCAGGTAATGGCTCATCTCCCCTGCCAGATGCCCTACTACAGAGCATAGCAGAGGCAGACTACATTTATCTTACGAGAAATCATTACATTTAAGACCTCAGACAAAAAATTAGGTACTTTGGAGTTGTGGTCTGCTTGTGCACAGTGTGCAAAATAATGTAACTAAATCCCCACTATTTTATATCTAGAACAACAGTTTATAAAACTGTCCAATACATTAAAATTAGAAGGCAGTTTAGCCTAAATAGTCAATATTTTTCAGAAATTAGTGCAGGAGTTTATCCACATAAAACATTAAGTTAGCTTGAAAACTAATCTGGATACGGTAGGAAATCTTTTAATCTATCACTTTGTAGTAAAGTGGTGAAAGAATTACAAAAAAGTTACAGATATGGAATACATACTTAATTGTATAGAGGTAGTCCAAAAACTGCAAGATTGCTGTTCATGGATACCTAGAAATGTAAAATTATACAAATTTACACAATTAGTACTTTATTCATTCATCCAACCTTTACAGAACTACTGGATAATAAAAAGGTGATAGAGATTCTATGGTATTCTCTTAACATGCAATATTTTAGACAGGGTCTGAAATAGTAGCATAGAAACAAAAATACATTTTTGTCATATACATAAGATGTATAAAAATATTAAAAGTGGACAAATACCCGTTATGGGTATCTGTGTGGAACCTAACAGCATTTTCTTTCATTTTTCTTATTTATAAAATAAAAATGCTGGTAGACTGCAAATGTGTGGTTGTATCAAGGCAATATGAGTGAGGTAGGGGCTAAATTAGATTTTACATAGTTGAAAAGGGTATATATATATATATATATATATATATATATATATATATATATATTAATTTTTTTTTTAACTGCCACAAAATACAGGCATAGGGCTGCATTCTGAATTTGGTTCAAACTACGATTTGATCATACAAGAATATAGCAATCTGCAGTTAATGACAGTCAATGTAGATGCCTTTGAGTCTTACCCAATCAAAGAACCTAACAGCAAGGGAGCTTCCTATACAGTGCCATTATCTAAATGTTAAAGCCATGACATTTATTAACCAAATAAATGAGAATAGAACATTGTGTCACACTATAAACTGTGGTCTTTCTTGCACATATACAGTTCAGCTAGAACTGAAACTTCAACACCAGCTTTCAGTGTTGTAGGGCACTGAAGTGCTTGGTTTTGAAATGTTCACTTATTGGCAAAAACAAAAATTAAATTATGATACTCAAAATCCACCAGCCACATCCCGCACTGACCATAGGAAACCAATGCTATGGTTGCCGCAGTGACTTCCATTAGAATAAATACTTTGTTAAAAGTGCCGAGTTTAAATGAAAACAAAATATCACTCCAGCTTAGTTTCAGGAATGGAGAATCCTTCAGGGAATGAATGATTTCACCCCTCAGGGCCAGAGAGGAGAGAGTAACCAATACTGTGTCTGCTGTAAAGGGGTCCAGGAGTAATTAAATTAGATTTGCAATGCCGTGAAGCCAAGGGAAAGAAAAATAAAACATATACTAACTGGGATGGAGAGCTCTGGACCAAGAGTGTCTCCAGGGTGCAGTTTGAAAATTAACATGGAAGTGCAGGGGAAAAGGTGGGTCCATATCTCAGTTTTTGTTACCATGTGAGTCAAGTCTTCGGTTTATATACAAAAGTAAAACTGAAAATATAGTTCTGTTCTCTGTACATGTCTTTTTTTGTTTTCTTTTAGTAGTTTTATCTTTAGCATTTCCCTTAAAAATAAAATAAAGGAACTGGGTACTGGATGGGATTTAGGGTCCTCAGGGTGTGTGTGAAAGGGGTCATGTTCAACAGGCCATCAGTCCAAGGAGATTACATCTGGTATGATGCCATAGAGAGACGAACTGTCTGCTGGTCCCCGACTTGCTGCACTGTGGCTCTCGCGTAGACTGTTTGAGGAAACCAAACTGCTGTTACTGCCACTGTTGCTTCCATTAGTTGCTGGGAGTGAAGCACTTGCACCTGCGTTTAGCTGGTCCAGGAAGATTTGAGAGGAGGTGTAAGGAAAGAAACGCGAAGAATGAAGCAAATCAGGCTCCTCTGTAGCTGCGGCGGCAGCTGCTGCAAGTAGAGAAGTATTGTAATGCTGTATAAAGAAGAAGAAGAAAATAAAGGAAAAGCTACATTAGAGAAAGGAACAAGACATGCAGAACTTCTAATCCATTTTCAAAAAACAAAACAAAACAAAAAAAACCTTTACCATATTCCAGAAGCCCATCTGCTAAGCAAGCTCTTGACTCAAAAACTTGAATCTCGAGGACTATATGGGCATTTGTTTCTTTTTAAAAGCTTAACATAATGCTGTAATAAGGTAAATGAAGCAAACACTGTTCCGCTAGACCTAAACTTCACTCATGAATGTTTTGTTTTTTAGTTGTTTAAATTCTAATGATTGACACTTGTAAAGTGACAAAATAAATAATGGTAAAGGGTATATAAGAACTAAACCTTTGTTTTTAGAGAATTTAATTTAGGTATGTGTTGGTGCTTTAGATAACTTTACTGTAAAAATGTCCCGTGCACACACACAAGCAGATTACTAAAAAAGTGAATATACACAAAATTAGAGTTCATTGTAATTGCCCCAGTTTTATTATTGTAGACAGACCGTTCCCCAAAATGCAGACTTACTTGGTTCTCCCCCGATAAGAATGGAAAGAAATCCAGTCCTGTAAAGAAAATGCCAAATAGTTTAATAGTGAGCTGAAACACTTTAAATGGCTTTGACAAACTAAGAAAAAATGTTCTAGAACATGAAAAAAAGGAAAATATATATAATATATATGTGTAATAAGTTGTTCTAAGCAATAACCATTTTACCATTACATATCTCTGAGTTGGCCTTTAGTTGCCACCAGACATGTTCGCACTACATCTGCTCCAGTACAGATGGTCATTGCATTGCTCTGACCAGAATAGAAGATGCACATTTCACTTTACTAAGAGATGCTCCTGAGACCAGGGTAATTTAGGTTAAATGGGTCTCCCACTAGACACTACTAGGAAGTCTTGTACTTTAAATAATATATAGCTCATAAGTATGAGAGTCGGTGCATGATATATATGCACCCCCACACCCTTAAAATAAACAAATACAAAAGATAACATTTCTTTCGAAAGAAGGTAGAATAGATTTATTAAGCAAAGCCCTCTGATGCAAAATGGGTATGACAACCGTATGCCATAAGCATTACTCCTGTATGCATGGAAACTGTTTAGGGATTAAAAAAAATTATCTGGTTTCTCTTATTCAGAGAGAATACTTAGAAGGTCAGGTTTAGTCATTGTTAATTTAATGCTGACACCTAGAACACAAGACATATGGCCAGTAGGGTTCTGACTAAAGAGCAACAGTATGATACGCATTCTATGCTTGTACCTTGTAAGTAGTCTGGCATGGGTGCCATGTGGAAAGGATGTCTGTAATCTTGGATGAGGGGTGTATTGATGTACGTGGAATCCACAGCAGGCAGACTTGGTGTCCGAGAGATAGGAGAGGCCTGGTGAGGGAGACTTAACATACTGGAAGGAGGGGGAAAAAAATAAAATATATATATATATAAAATTACTGAACATTGTATTGTAATTGGATTTCTCCTGCTATTACAGTCACACCTTTCTAGGATTTACACCCATTAAATGTGCTACCTTCCCTTGGCTGACTGCACATTGCAGGGAAGCATGGGAGGATGCGCTTTAAAAACTAGTGATGGCTACACCTGTTCCGACTCATTTAAAAAAAAATACAAACTTGCTTTTTGTAAGAGGTTTTGCAGTTAAGGGACACTAGTCACCAAAACAACTTAAGCTTAATGAAGCAGTTTTATTGTATAGTTCATGCCTCTGAAGTTTCACTGGTCAATTCTCTGTCATTTAAAAGTTAAATCACTTTTGTTTCTGTCCAGCCTTTAGTCACACAGCCTACATGAGAGAAAAAAAAAAAAGCATTTCCAATGCCAACTTATTAGCAGTTTTTATCTCTTTTTCTGTAAATTAACTTTATTCATGCACATGAGGCTTCTTCATGGTCTATCTTAAACTATTAACAGTGCAGGAGATAAATTCTAAATGAAACAGAATTTCCAATAAGTGAAGTGTAATTAAACATTAGATCTCACTTTACAGGAAGTGTTTATGAAGGCTGTGCATATTACATACAGGGAGGTGTACCTAGGGCGGCATAAACAAAGTGATTCAAAGGGACACTATAATGTCAGGAAAACCGCTTAGTTTTCCTGAAACTATAGTACCTTAGGGTGTCCTTCCCGCGGCGCTGAAGGGGTTAAAACCCCTTCCGCTACTCACCCTTTCTCCCCCCCCCCCCCCCCCGGCATCCTTGTCTGACGTCACCGGCGCCGAATGCGCATTCAAAGTGTTTTCAACGCTTTCCCATGGACGCTCTGCGTGATTGAGGCATAATATGCCTCAACCATTGCCGATGCGCCACTAGAGGCTGGCTTAACCCCAGATGTAAACATAGCAGTTTCAGAAACCGCTATGTTTACATCAGGCAGGGTTAACCCTAGAGGGGCCTGACACCCAGACCACTTCATTGAGCTGAAGTGGTCTGGGTGACTATAGTGTCCCTTTAACGCTTAAATGGCAGAGAATTGAATAGCGAGACTGCAAGGGGCATGAGCTATTCATCAAAACTGCTAAAGTTGTTGTTTGAAGATCATAGGTCAATGATGCCTGAAGTAGTATTGCAGATATAATGCCCAATAAACAGCATGCTTAAGTGCATCTTGTCATACATGGATACAAATAGCTATATGGCCCTTAACACACTTACAGTGTTATTAACTAATGAGATAATTGTTGGCAAGTCAAAGAATTATCAAGAATTGAATCTTAAATAAAGGGGAAGCATAGACTTTTTTTCAGATTGGCTACAATGGCCTTGAATTCACACTTTAGTGAATAAACCGGCTTAAGTTCATGCATTTTGCATGTTGCATAATTTTTCAATCACTTTCTGCTTTTTTCCCCATTACTCCAGGACAGGTGAGCACAACGACGTTTTGGCTTTATTATGGTGTCGATTCAGATAGGCCAGCCTAAAACATGTCATTGTTCTAGCATTCTCAAATTCTCACTTACATGATTTTGGATTGTCCTATGGGTTTCCTCCATGTCCTCTCTGCACTCAGATATTTGATAGTCAGGTAGTCAAATACATAACACACTCACCTCTTATTGCTAATTGGGGATGCTGGAGTGATGGACGGGCAACTACGTTTCGGGCATGGTTCTTCCTCCTCCTCATCAGATGAGCTGTCTATTGTCAAATCAATCACCTCCACCTTTTTATTTTTGTGAGACTGCTGATGAGAGCTCACTTGATTATCCACAGTGCTGCTGATACATCCACCTGCAACATTGTTAAAGCAACTTAGAAGATGCAATTAAAGATCTATTACCAGTGGTAGGTGTGCACATGCCACATATATGCTAAGTGTGCCAGAGTAAAATCAACTAGAATATAATAAACTCCCCTCCCCCTTTACTATCTTTGTAACCATAGAAAATATACCTCTAATAAAGCTTGTTTACAAAGCAAAGATCAATAAAATGTCATTGGGAGAATAGGCATAAATTTAGTAGAGGTCGTAAAAAAAACCAAAAAAAAAACCCATTTACGTATGGAAAGTCAGTACATGGATATTACAGGCAATTCCATTTTATAAAACTTGTTCATTTATGTGATGTATGTGGTAATGGATTGAATGCAATAATGTGAGCCACCACAGCTCTGTTAATAAAGGCTGAAGTGCTACATCCTGTAAAGACAATAATGGGCACTTACTGTCCACTCCATTGTAAGAGTTTTTGACCTCTTGTACGTCTTTCTTTGACTTCATGGGTGACCATGACCCATCTTCCTTGAACTGAATTTCATCACAATCTGTGCAACATTTCAATATCTCCATGAAGAGTCTAACAAAATGCAAAACACAAAAATGATTAAAACATCTTTAATTATTTTACAGACCCAGGGATCAAAATATTCATTCATTACTAGTTCTTTGCAAGTGAAAATTCTGCCCTTGAGTGCAGAAATTCAACCCTGGTGAGTGTTCTATGGACTCTCCAGGCTTGCAGTGGCACGTTACTTTTACGCACTGGAAAAACCTTTATTATACGATAGAGGCAATGCTAGGAACCATCTGTTGGTCTCAAACAGACATTTACAACACAGCAGGTCCTTTTGTACCTCAGTGGTGTTGTGATCATTTATTTAAATGAAGAGATTTTTTTAGAGCAAGTGTGGATAACATGAGGGTGGGACAGAAAGTTAACTGGTTCTAGAAGATGATTGCGAACTCAGAGATATGCAAAACCAAAACAGGAATTTAATGAGATCCTTTCATCTGTCGCCTACAGTTGTACCATGGAGCTCAATGCACATGAAGAAAATAAGAAGAACTCACCCGTCTATGATTAAATGCTCGTATGGAGCCTTTTTGTCACAGACAGGACACACCCAGGTTGGCTTCTTTTCATTCATCTGGATGTAGAGAGTGGCATCAAAGCACTGCAAGTGAGAGCAGGTCAGCGATCTGCAGGGGATGGTCAACCGCATTTTGCCAAGCTGAAAACAAAAACAGGGGTATAGATTAAAGTATAGCAAAACAGTTGTGCCTGAACAAAATTATCAACGTAAAAAGATTTCACACTCAAAATCTTCAGAAGGAATAGTGGAAAAACTGAAGCATATTAGCAATGCTACGTTAACAGGAATGACTAGTTTAGTGATGTAAATGCCACACCCCTGAATCGGGAGAATGAATGCTCTCCAAACCAGTAAGCAACAACTATCCCAATTTCAAAAGCTTATTAACAGAACTGCAATAGGCTGAAAGCAGACCAAGTAATTCAACACACAAATCCACATCAAAAGATATTATGCACATTATTGTTCACTCTTCAAGGTGGGTACTGATTTAACATACATGCTCTCAGCATTGATACAAACGCAAACATGTCTAAATTGTGCATTACAATGCATATCATGTCAATTAATCTAGTTCATAAGATGTATACATTTTCTAATTCCATGATCTTGTGTTTTTTTTTAATTGAGATTTGTAAGATCCAACACATTATGCAGCACCATACAAACATTTAATGATTATTGTATGCAAAAAAAATAAACAATAACACATACATACAAAATAAAGTTAATGCCCTTACCGGACACAGGAGAGAAACTCGTAAACTAGTTGTAGCAATTTCACTGTCCGGATCAGCTGTGAGCTTTTCCTTAACTGGAGATACAGATGAAGTATATTAAATAAAAAACACTGACAAACACCAACACAAATTTTGTCATTAATCAACAGGTACAAATATGGTATTTTCAGCATTTTAACCCCTTAAAGAGCTACAAACAACCAGACTACTAACATTTCAATGAAGTGATCTGGGTGCAATGGTCCTGTACTTTTAGCCCTATAGAGTGAAAAACTCTTAAAAAAACTTTTACATTAAAGGAGTACTATAGTGCTAGGAAAACAAACTCTTTTTCCTGGCACTATAGGGTTAATAGCACCCCAGAGCCGCACGCGCATTCAAACCGCCCATAGGAAAGCATTACACAATGCAATTTATGCATTAAGGATTGCGGAAGCGGCCACTAGAGGCTGGATTAACCCTCAATGTAAACCTAGCAGTGTCTCTGAAACTGCCATGTTTACAGCGGCAGGGTTCAAACTAGGGGCACCTGGCACCCAGACCCCTTCATTGAGCTGACGTGGTCTGGGTGCATATAGTGGTCATTTAATGGGTTAATACAAGCCTCTAATGGGTCTTCCTGACAGGAGTTCTGGTGCTGGAAGCAAGCAAATATTTAGATTCATTAGAGAAAACGGTTTGGCAGTGTATACACTGCAGGAAGGAAGACTATAATCCCAAACTAATGATTTTTATTTTCAGGACCATATATTCCCTTTGATGGATGATTTAGAAACATGCAGTCACCATCATGGAACCTCATGCAAATTGTGCACCAGCAGGATTAGGTCCCTGCAGTTACTGGGGAGATACAAATATCAATTTAGATGGCTCCCCTCTTTCTACAGGGGCCATGTTTAGCGGCCCCACTCTAATCCATAAGATGTGAAACATATTGAAAGCAGCACGCAGCTAACAAATGCATTCAACATATTGGGATATCACTGGAAAGAGGAATACCCGCAAGGCTGGAAAATAGCCTGATAGGGAATCCCTGCATGAACAACTCCTGAAAGTTATCAACGCTGGGCTGAACCACAAGAGGAGCATGAAGATCAGCAAACGTCCCCCTCTTAGATTTAGGCATTTAACAAATCAGAACTAGTAAGGTAATCTATATTTAATTACAATAGTTGTGGATAAATTTAAATCAAAAACTTTGAAGAAAAAAAAAAAAGGGGATTCAACTGTAATGACAATAACAGCTGGAAGCATTCCTAAAGACACTTGGACTTTCAACTATTCCACCTGTCTCAGCCTAAGTGACTTGCATTAGAATATGGTACTTGTCTGGTATTATCCCCTTTGTACCAAGATCTGCGCAAAAGCCAGACTGGTAGTAATAAGAGTTTTGTTGCCAGTTAAGAGATGCATTCCTTTGTTTTCTAGAAGTTCTTTGGCTTTAGTTTAAATGTTTTATTATTCAGTTAGTGCAAGAATTAATGGATTTCTTTTATTAATACACAAGAAGGTGAAGGATTGGACTGGGTCAAACAAATGGCAATTCTCCAAATGAAATCTTTGGTAATAAAATGTATTCACAAAAAACAGCATCAGGTCTGACACGCACCATCATGGCCTCCAGCTTAAACCAATTTTCTGTGAATATTACAGCGGGGTGTGTGCGTGTGTAGAAGAAAGACAGATCCCAGATACAGAACTTATCAGGATCAACAATGTAAACAGCTAGAAGAATATCCCAGGGAAAGACTAAACTTACTCAGTGCTCTGGAATGGTCTGGGTTGCGGATCCCTTTTGCTCGTAACCGCTGTAATAATATGGACGATGACAGCTGCTTGACCAGATAAACAGCAAGGGAAAAATTCTGGGAGAAAAATAAATAATTAAGAGGACAGATAATCTTTGCTGTAAATAAATAGGACATGTTTAAAATGACTACAATATAATAACTTTACAGCATTACCAAGTAAAGACATAATTACAATATCAAGAGCCCAAGAGAGGGCACCACAAGCATTTCCTCTAACTATTGGCAGGGTATAGTGGCCAATATCTGCAGGGAACTGCAGCCAAACTCTAGAAAGTGAATACAATATATATTTATATGGAGTGTTATGTCAGTCACACTGGAAATACAACTCACTAATAGCAACTATAACAGATTGATGGCAAATTAAATGAACAGTTAGATCTGCTTTGAGTTGAGCTCGCTCTGCTGCAGTGAGTACTTATAGACCCTTAACACACTGCTTCACGTGCAATGTAACCAGTATTTTGGGCCACAAGAACCCAGTAAAGCAGACTTAGCGAAATGCCAATGAGTTCTACAAGTAAAAAAAAACAAAAAAAAAAAAACAACTATAAAACATCTACAAGGAAACGTTTAAAAAAAAAAAAAAAAAAAAAGTGCACTTTGGTTAAATAGAGTAAGCTATGATCTCTAACATACATCGTGCAATGCTCCACTTCCTGATAGATATATAGATATAGATATATATATATACACACACACACACACACACACACACAGATACATACACGTCTCAGATTGGGGGGGGGGAAGGGGGGGACCATTATGTGGATTTTTTTTCTGAGCTCAGCAGGGGGTGCGGAAATGAGATTAAGAGACTCCCACTTAACCACCAATCTTCAATCTACTGCTCTTCTGATTTAAGTTTACTTGATCTGCATAAGATGTGAAGTGCTTTCACACAAAGAGTAGATAGAAGAATTACAGCCAACCTATTCATCTGTACAAATATTATGTACAAGGGAAACAAGGTGAAATGAGGACACTGAGCATCATAGATATGGCAGCATGCTGGGAAATGCAATTCTAGGCAAGATGAAAGAAATGGACAAGAGGTTATTCCAGACTGAGGAAAGAAAAACCAAAAGAAGGGGAGACATTAAATTGGGATGGGTCTTATTTGAAATGGAGTCTACATTTAGAATATAAATGCCAAGTAAGCTAAAGCTTGCAGAAGTCCTTCAATATAGGTTTTAGCCCTTTAATTACCATGATTTTCAATGCAAGCTGTTTATTGAATATCAGTTTTGTCTACAGTTTAGTGTATTAATGTTAACCAAGTACTCCAGTATTTTGCAATATGGCCTGCACACAAAAAACTTTTAGCAGACAAAGTTTTAGGATTATTTACGATTAATATTTTAAGTCAAAATAGATTAATTTAAGCCACTGTGGTTTTGTTATGGAATTATTAAAACCTTATTAAATTTTCCATTAAAACCTTTATTAAATTTCTCATTAACTCCATTTAACTTCATTATATGACAGATTTTCCTAACAGCATTTAGAATATTAGAAAGAGAATGTATTGTATGTATCTTCTAGAAGGATATGACTAACACCGGAATCATCAAGTTCCTGTAATATGAAACAAAGTATACCATAGCTAGCTCATGAGAAACTGCTCTAATGAAATGTCCATTCTCTAAAAAGCCTTGAACCTAACCTCGAATATAACATCACTAACTACTCAAAATGGCGCCTAAAGCCCCCCCCTTCCATCGAGTAAAGCCTCGTGCTAAGTAAGATGGCGCCTGAACCATTGTGTCCACACCCGTGTCCAAGATGACGCCACCTCTCGGTGGGAGGACACTAGCCAGCCACTTAGTACTTGAGCCAATTAATAATATTGATGGGTGGACATTGACATAGCCACTTAACACAATTAATGATGTTTATTTGTTGTTATCTTGATATTCAATGATGATGTAATTTTGCTCTTATAAGGGTCTGCGAGCCTGCTTTTTAACCAGATGCCATTAAATTTTCTCGAAGTTCTTTTAACCTGAACTCCGTGTGTCAGTGTGAATTTACTTCTGCGTATACGCAATTTAATCATCTCAGATTGGGACAGGAACAGATAGACATTCAAACATATTTGTTTGCATAAAATAATCTATATCAGTTTAACATTTAAAATGCAAACTTCTGTACATTTTAATGTTTCATTTAAAGGATCACTATAGGGTCAAGAACACAAACGTGGTTAAAACCACCATCTAGCTCCCCTGGGCCCCTCATGCCTCCATCAATATAGTAAAAGTCTTACTGTATTCAAGCCTGAATCTATAGCTCTACATGCTGTTTGCCTCAGGAAAAACAAGCTGTCTGCTGACATCATCAGAAGTGGTGGCCGATCCAATCACAATGCTTCCCCATAGGATTGGCTGAGACTGACAAGGAGGCAGATCAGGGGCAGCGCCAGCATGATTCGAACACAGCCCTGGCCAATCAGCATCTCCTCATAGAGATGAATTGAATCAATGAATCTCTATGAGGAAAGTTCAGTGTCTGCATGCAGAGGGAGGAGACACTGAATGTTTGGATGCATTTAAGGCAGCCATGACCCAGGAAGGATCTCTAACAGCTATCTGAGGAGTGGCCAGTGAAGTTATCACTAGGCTGTAATGTAAACACTGCATTTTCTCTGGAAAGACAATGTTTACAGCAAAAAGCCTGAAGGTAATAATTCTACTCACCAGAACAAATTCAATAAACTGTAGTTGTTCTGGTGACTATAGTGTCCCTTTAAGAGTAGGATTTTAAGTAAAACTACTTTAAAGATCAAAGTTATATGAACAGTATCATTTAAATAAAACTAATGTGCTAGCATGAGTACAGATTGTATTCTTTTCGGCATTTTGCTTTGAGGCTGATGCAGTGGGCTAAACTGTGCAGCACGAAGCCAAGGTCATTATAGTAGCAAAATCTCTCCCTCAAAAAGTTTATCAGTGGCACCCAGTCCGATGCTCTCATTGAACCCTCTGAAATTTTCAGGAAGTCAGAGGGAGAAGTGGACACGCACACTCTTCACAATTCACGACTTTCTGGCACCATAACTTCATTTAGAGGAAGTTGCTATGGTGCCCGAACCGCTCCTTTAACCCAAGAAATGTAGAAAATTTCCAATTACCAGTATAACACGGCCCATCAGTGTCAAGTTATGGCAATGGAATCTTGGAGGAAAAAATTTTTTTTTATATATATGAAAAAAAAACTCCCTTGTTAAAAATGTAGAGGCCATTCAGAATATCTATATAGTTTCCAGACTGTGCAACATTAGTTGTAAGAAACAATTTTGCATTTCTTGTAAACCGTAAAAAAAACAAAAAAAAAACACCTACTCTTCGTATTTCTATGTGCACTTTTAATAATAATTATTAATATTAAGTAAACCGTAACATAGCTGATTGCATGCTGCTTACGAGCTGGCTACGTGCAGGAGCTTCCGGCTCTCAGAGGAAGTCACCAGCACCTAGCAGAACCCACAACAAATCGGAAACAGTTTGAATATTTACGTGGGAGGAACCAGGGAACTCCTGTTACTATAATTACAGCTTTTTGCCGAGTTAACACACCTCTAGTGGCTGTGTTCCAGACAGCCACTATATAGGTTTCTGCACTGAGGATTCGGTTCTCTGTCAAATGCTGTTCACATAGAACAGCATAGCATTTTGCAACGCTTTTCCACTAGCCCCCCAATGTTTCACGATGGGGAAACATTGGGTTGGTTTAAATCATCCAATGTTTGGATGTCTCCATTTCAGCCAAGGAGACAAAGCGGCATGACTGTTTCACCTGTCAAACCCTCAAAGCCAGCGGAGGGGGTGAACTAAATTGGTAAAGAATAAACCAAAGATAACCTCTTATTCAAGAGGGAGGTGTCACCCCAAAAAGTGCTTTACATGGAAAAAAAATAGCTGCTCTACACAAAAGTGTGGGATACCCTCTTGCCCACACAACAAGCACTAATTGGGGAAGGTGCCATTGCCTCTACAGGGAGTGCAGAATTATTAGGCAAATGAGTATTTTGACCACATCATCCTCTTTATGCATGTTGTCTTACTCCAAGCTGTATAGGCTCGAAAGCCTACTACCAATTAAGCATATTAGGTGATGTGCATCTCTGTAATGAGAAGGGGTGTGGTCTAATGACATCAACACCCTATATCAGGTGTGCATAATTATTAGGCAACTTCCTTTCCTTTGGCAAAATGGGTCAAAAGAAGGACTTGACAGGCTCAGAAAAGTCAAAAATAGTGAGATATCTTGCAGAGGGATGCAGCACTCTTAAAATTGCAAAGCTTCTGAAGCGTGATCATCGAACAATCAAGCGTTTCATTCAAAATAGTCAACAGGGTCGCAAGAAGCGTGTGGAAAAACCAAGGCGCAAAATAACTGCCCATGAACTGAGAAAAGTAAAGCGTGCACCTGCCAAGATGCCACTTGCCACCAGTTTGGCCATATTTCAGAGCTGCAACATCACTGGAGTGCCCAAAAGCACAAGGTGTGCAATACTCAGAGACATGGCCAAGGTAAGAAAGGCTGAAAGACGACCACCACTGAACAAGACACACAAGCTGAAACGTCAAGACTGGGCCAAGAAATATCTCAAGACTGATTTTTCTAAGGTTTTATGGACTGATGAAATGAGAGAGTCTTGATGGGCCAGATGGATGGGCCCGTGGCTGGATTGGTAAAGGGCAGAGAGCTCCAGTCCGACTCAGACGCCAGCAAGGTGGAGGTGGAGTACTGGTTTGGGCTGGTATCATCAAAGATGAGCTTGTGGGGCCTTTTCGGGTTGAGGATGGAGTCAAGCTCAACTCCCAGTCCTACTGCCAGTTTCTGGAAGACACCTTCTTCAAGCAGTGGTACAGGAAGAAGTTTGCATCCTTCAAGAAAAACATGATTTTCATGCAGGACAATGCTCCATCACACGCGTCCAAGTACTCCACAGCGTGGCTGGCAAGAAAGGGTATAAAAGAAGAAAATCTAATGACATGGCCTCCTTGTTCACCTGATCTGAACCCCATTGAGAACCTGTGGTCCATCATCAAATGTGAGATTTACAAGGAGGGAAAACAGTACACCTGTCTGAACAGTGTCTGGGAGGCTGTGGTTGCTTCTGCACGCAATGTTGATGGTGAACAGATCAAAACACTGACAGAATCCATGGATGGCAGGCTTTTGAGTGTCCTTGCAAAGAAAGGTGGCTATATTGGTCACCGATTTGTTTTTGTTTTGTATGTCAGAAATGTATATTTGTGAATGTTGAGATGTTATATTGGTTTCACTGGTAAAAATAAATAATTGAAATGGGTATATATTTGTTTTTTGTTAAGTTGCCTAATAATTATGCACAGTAATAGTCACCTGCACACACAGATATCCCCCTAAAATAGCTAAAACTAAAAACAAACTAAAAACTACTTCCAAAAATATTCAGCTTTGATATTAATGAGTTTTTTGGGTTCATTGAGAACATGGTTGTTGTTCAATAATAAAATTAATCCTCAAAAATACAACTTGCCTAATAATTCTGCACTCCCGTATAGTGGCACTATACCTACATACTTCAGAGCCATGACTTAGGCTTTGTAAAAGGTGAGCTCAATACCCACCATTGATTTTATACTGGTAATTTTACACATTGGTGGTCCTATTCTTCTCTCTGTTTTGGGAGGATACTTTCCATCGAAGGAGAGATGTGATGCTGCCCTAAGAGAATAACTGCAAGTCTTACGAAGCCAATATACATAGGCTACATTGCATGTGAATGAACTGACCACTTAAGGATAGACTATACTATTGCAATTACCATCTGCACTATATAGTGTCTTTTTTTGTCTTTCATGTACTGGATATATTTCCCCTATATATTTGTACATATTCACGGGGTAAGTCGCCTGTGGCGAAAGTGACCTCGCTACTTGTGTTTGGAGGGGCCTGCTTGCCAGCCTCTTGCCCTGCGATTAAGGCCCCTGGACTGTATTGCCCTTCAAAAGCTCTGTTTGGGCTTATTGGACATTAAACTACTCTCTCTGGCCCTTTAAGTACTTTGGAGCAGTTCTACAACTTTAAATTGGCACTTCGGATGCAGCTGAAGTGCCGAAGTGGCCGCCATTCGACAAACAAACACGTGGCGGCAGCCATTTTAATTCAGCCAAACGCGGTCAGCTGTGTTTTGCCGTCGAGTTCATGGAACTGAAATCGGCTACTTGACGGCACGAACACCGCTGAAGTTTTACCTTCTTTGAAACCCTTACCATTCGAATAGATTCAAACTGTGTTCGACTATTCGAACGCCACATTGACATTGCTATTTTCACGAACGGCATCTGTTCGTGCATTCGAATGACGTTTACATTGGGATGAATAGACCGGCCACACAGCCCAAATCTGTGGAACGGTTTTGGGCATGAAAATGTGCGTGCGGTCGGTCAAAAAGAGACGTCCATGGATCTTCTGAACCCCTGCTCTGATCTAGGGGATTTTTGGATATGTATTTCATCCAGATCAGGGCTATCCAGGGATATATTTATATTAGATTTATGGGGGTATCTTATGTTTTGGGGTGTTTTCTGGACTTGTGTGTTTTTCTGCCTGTGGATAATTAGTTTATCGTGTTAGCTATTTTAATTACATCAGAGGCAGAAGGAAGGCATTGTTTGCTGTATGTGGGAGTGTCTGTCATTATTACAGTGTTCTTATTGGTTTGTATTCTTTGTTTGCTTGTGTACCATTGGTCCAGGGGTTGTGCCTCTGGCCTGAACCACTGCATAAATTGTGAGTGTTTTGCTGTCATCAAACAGACCTGCTTTAACCCTTCATGAAGTCTCGGCTCATGCTTGTGGGATTGGAGAACTACACTCTTGAGGATTGCTATATTCACACTATACTTCCCAGGGAAAGCACTTGTAAGAGCTTTGCTTGTTCCTACTACGCTCTCAGGAGGAAGAGAAGCCTGCCCACTGGAAGCTGGATCCTGGCCTTGGGTCCAGGGTGAGGGAAGAACGGCAAAACCCGGCGCAGCTGCATTGCTGGAACTGGGGTCTGCAGTGTTGATGGTGTCGGTTGGAGTGCTGGAAGTCCTCGGCGAGCGCTAGGAGCATCGATTGACGGAGGTACTCAGTCGGAGTGCAAGGCGGCCAGTCACATCGCCCCTATTTTTATTAACCTAAATTGGTAGTTTATAACTATAGCATTAGAAATACACGTTTGTATGCTTAATGCTATATATTCCTTAAATATTTTACTGCTTTAACTCGCATAATCCTTTTCTGTAGTCCAGTTTTATAACTATAACTGAGAATATATCAGAGGGATGTGCGCACATGAATAGGTTTCATATTCAGCAAAGAGAATGTGTTAAGAATTAAATAAGCTTAACATTTATAGACAAAAAATAAATAAAGTAAACTCAAGGGACATGCTTACCCTTCCAATTTCTGCTGTCCAAGACACCACAATTGTGTTGGGAACAGTTGTAGACAGTCGCACAAGTGAGGTAATGTTGATTGGTCGGCTTGGTCGCTTTGGTTCAACTCCATTTTTGGTTGGTGGAAGATAACCCTGTATGAGAAACAATTCTTTAGAAGAGCCCATGGTTTGATGGAGGAATAGGGGATTTATTTTTGTTGTTTAAGGCAAACATTGATTATATTTCGATAGGGCTCACTTACTGGTAGATTACATGGCTTCCCATTCACTTTCACACACAGATTGGGTGGAAAGTGATCTTCTTGAGGACAGCTGGTTTCCGAAAGGCAGAACCTGGAAATAGACAAGGACATTGTGATGTTATTGAGATTTAGGATTAACACATTTTATTTTAACATTTGTTATTTTCTGATTTAAAAAAAAAAAAAAAAAAAAATTGTTATTGCCTACACCAGTGGTTTCCAAACGTATTAGGTTCAAGGCGCCCTTAATATGACACAAAACTTTGTAAAATAATACAATGTGAGCAAGATATTACCTTGCTGCAGAGGGATTTAGTTAGACTGGGCACTCAAATGGTAGATGAAATTTAATGTTGAAAAATGCAAAGTTATGCACCTCAGCGTAAACAATGCACAAGCAACGTATACCCTTAAAGGACCACTATAGGCACCCAGACCACTTCAGCTTAATGAAGTGGTCTGGGTGCCTGGTCCAGCTAGGTTTAACCCTTTTTTCTATAAACATAGCAGTTTCAGAGAAACTGCTATGTTTATAAAAGGGTTAATCCAGCCTCTAGTGGCTGTGGCTGATTTTCACAGTGAGAAGAAGCCAGCGTCCATAGGAAAGCATTGTGAATGCTTTCCTATGAGACTGGCTGAATGCGTGCACGGCTCGTGCCGCGCATGCGCATTCAGCCAAGGAGGAGGAGAGTCCCCCGCCCAGCGCTGGAGAAAGAGGCAAGATTAACCCCTTCCTCCCCCTAGAGCCCGGCGGGAGAGGAACCCTGAGGGTGGGGGCACCCTCAGGGCACTATAGTGCCAGGAAAACAAGTATGTTTTCCTGGCACTAGTGTGGTCCTTTAATGGAAGTATATTAGGGATAACACACAAAGAGGACTTGGGAATTGCTATAGACAACAAACTATGCAACAATGTGCAATGTCAATCAGCAGTGGCTAAGGCCGGTAAGGTATTGTCATGCATGAAAAGGGGCATTCATTCTCGGGATGAGAATATCATTTTGCCTCTTTATAAATCACTGGTAAGACCACATATATGCTGTGCAATTTTGGGTAACTGTTCTAAAGAAGGATATTATAGCACTAGAAAAAGTGCAGAGGCGGGCTACAAAATCAATAAAAGGAATGGAACATATCAGCTATGAAGAAAGGTTAACAAATTTAAACCTATTTAGTTTAGAAAAACGCCGCCTGAGAGGGGATATGATAATATTATACAAATATATTCAGGGCCCAATACAAACCATTGTGTGGAAATTTATCACAAACCGGACTTTACATAGGACACGAGGTCATGCGCTTAGACTGGAAGAAAGAAGATTTCGTCTAAGGCAAAGAAAAGTTTTTTTTTTTACTGTAAGAACAATCAGGATGTGGTATTCTCTGCCTGAAGAAGTGGTTTTATCAGAGTCCATACAGATGTTCAAACAGCAACTAGATGCATACTTGCAAAAACAGAATATTCAAGGATATAATCTTTCAATGTAGGGTAATAGTTGCTTGATCCAAGGATTAATCTGACTGCCATTCTGGCGTCAAGAAGGAAATGTATTTCCTAGTTTGTTGCAACTACTCCAAACTGGTTTATTTTGCCTTCTTTTGGATCAATAGCAAAAACCAAATGTGAGTAAGGCTGAATTTGATGGACACAAATCTCTTTTCAGCTATATAACTATATGTAATATTTTTCCAAGGCACCCAAAGTCAAAACAATTTTCTAGGTTGTATATATGAACAGCGCTGCAGCATATACTGTACCCTAATCTTGGGAGTGGCACTGGTAGATAAAAAAAAAAAAAAAAAAAAATCACTCCAGGCACAATAACCACTACATTATGTTGTAGTGGTTATGGTGCCAGTAGTGCCCTCCCAGGGTAAGTAGTCAAACTGTTTGAGAACAGTTTGACAACTTACCTGTTGTCTTCCGGGATAGGGGCTGTAGTGTGTGTGTGTGTGAAAATAAAAGAATGACGTCCCCCCCTCCCTGCTTACTTTGGGAGGGGAGACATTTCCTGCAATCCCTGGTGGTGACAGTGAACTCTAGCAGCCTCGGGTTAGAGCTCCACCGGATCATCTCTCCCTCCCCTGCCAGCAGTCAGCAAAGTGCTAGCGGGCCGGAGAGGGAGATCTCTGATCTCCCCTCCGGTCATGCAGAGCCGGCAAGGAAGAGCACAGTTCCCGGTGCTATCATCAGAGCACCGGGAAAATAACTTGCGGCTCCCCTGTGTGCCCACAGTTTGGGAACCACTGGCCTACACAACTGTTTGTAGCAATACAAATTAATATTCTTTCAAAAAAGTGTTGTAAACTAAATGGCAACAGGGACGACTACACCTTTACAGCAGAAAGGCAGGAACAGCAAAATGGATACCTCAGGGATGATTGAAATCTTACATCATATTTGTTAAATTATGATCGCATTGAAATACATATTTATATTACCTTAGTGAATAAATAAATTCATTTTGCATGTAAGTGTTAATGAGTACATGTTTTAAGGTTATAGTTACAGGTTCAACAACATACTGAAGAGAATACAGTATATATATTCCTTAAGAGTGGGGATTTGTATACGATAAGGAATTGATGTACCATATAGAAAGTCTTGTAAATGAGACACAATGGATCTGGTTCCCAGTGCAATATTCTTTCTGAAACACTGGCATCTTGTGGCCAGTCAGAAATTGACTGCTTTTCAGAGATGATACACTATAATTGGACTACATTTTAGGATTATAAAGCACTTTAAAGCAAAGATTTTGCACGTTTGTCTCTCTGCACTTAATCCTCATACTGGGTCACTGGATCGTAGAACTGGGAGTAAAGAATCCTACTGACCACACAGTTAACTGGAGAAGGTGGACCAGTCGATTCTGAGGAGTGCAAGCAAAAAAATAAAATAGTGGATTTTTGGATACTTTATCAGAATATTTTCAGTCAGCATAATCTTTACTCTATTCAACATCAGATAAGATTCCTTGCATAGCATCAAGGATAAATGGGGGGTTAACACACTCCAGGTACCATAGGCACCACAGCACATTCCTTTAAATTTTTTTTAGCATATGTCACTTTGTGAGACATTAGTACAACTTGCCCATTACTGCTAATTCTATAGCACTCACCTAAGCTGTACTTGTACTGTGAAGTCACACTTTGTCCCAGAGATATCCCTGGAAATAGAAGAAAAAACACATTTTACTAAATTTGAGAATTAGTTGGTTAACCAGAATACCCATGAAGTACATGTAAACAACTTTACAACTAACGAAGGGGATATCAGAGGATCTATGACAAATTTTAGGTAGGCTGATATACATTATTGAGAGTCTTGCCCATATGATCGGACCAGAATTCGCTACCGATATAGGGACAGAATGGCATTATTTTACTCCAGATCCCCGAAGTGTTAAAAAACAATGGAGAAAACATTGGTACGGCCATGAAAAATATATAAATAACAGTCAAATCTATCAAAACAACGCTTAAATCCCTTGAAGTCTCAGATGTAACTCTAGTCTTCATTCAGCACACTGATTCTATTAGGACATGTACTACTGCCAAGTGAGGAGTGGCGAGGGATAGAGGAGCTTTAGGAGGGTGATGGAGAAACAGACTTACATGGAGCTGCTGATTTGCTGAACTTGTTGCGGGGTTAATGCAAATGCAAAGCATGTTTCTTGAAAGCGCTGGCTGTTATCAGAGGCTGCAGAGACAAAAGGGCAACAGGTCAGAACATTGAGAACTCAAGGAGAATTTAAACAAAAAACACCTCCCATTAAGATACAATAATGACATGAGGAACTCTGAACCAGTTCACCGATAACAATTTTGGCCATCCCTGATATAACAGACCATTTTCATTGAATAGGAATCCTTGTCCTGACACCAATAGTTTGGCATTCAAGGGTTTCCCCTTTTGGGTGTGCCTTATGATTGCTATATATCTACCTACAGAGATAAAGATCCAACTAACTGCAAAACCCTAATTTTAGTGGGACAGTCCTGATTTTTTAAGGTTCTGCTCCATTGATTTAGTTTCCTGGTGTCATACGCTCAGAGGCACCGTGGAACTTTCCTTGACCAGTGCAAGTACATTAGTGTGCATGTACCCCATGCCCCTTCACGTCACCTTTCCAGGATCTTGCCATCACCTTGCAGGTCTCCTTTCTATATATACACACACCTTTGTCTGCCCACCAATGCCATCTTTTTGCATGCCCACTTAATCAGCCCAGTCATGCCCCTTTTCTCTATATCCCTTCCTGACTATGCCACTCACACCTCTCACTCAACTCATTTTGAAAACTTGTCTTTTATATATTCTATCATCTTTTAAGTACTTAAAGCAGTATAATATAACTTGTTCTTTTTACTTATTTTTAAAGCATATATAGAATACCTAAACATATTGAAGGCACCTGGAATTTACCTTTAACTAAAATAATGGAGGGAGAAAAATGTAGACTTTAATAATTAAAAAAAAAAAAACCCGGTCAGCGGGTAAAACATACTGTGATATTTATGTAATATTATAGTTCACTGTAAGCAAAACAACAACCTCCCACAAATACACTTACACAACTATAACATTGGCTATTTCAAATTATTTGAGCAGTTTGATGATAAAATGTGCTTCCCAGAAGACACTTGTGGTATCAAAATAGGTGCATGCTTTCATTACACTAAGTGCCATTCAAAAAGCTAAAGCAGACAGAGTATCATTGCACCCAAATTGCATAATAATTATTGAAAAACCCCTAAAAGAAACCTACAAAAATAAATTTGTGGCAAAAGCCACTTCGCCACTGGATTTTGGAGAGGACTCCTGGCCATCCTTTTACCTTGGGATTATGGTCCCTGTGACTTATTTGGTTTTAAGGCACTGTTTCTGCCTCCTTAAATACTGTTGGAACAGATTTACACTTTCGAAGTGGCACTTCAGAAACAGCCGAAGTGTCGACGTAGTCGCCATTCGAACACGTGGTGGCAGCCATTTTATTTAGTTGAACGAGGTCAGCTGTGTTTTGTCATCGAGTTCATGAAATTCAAATCGGACTCGCGACAGCACGAACACCGCTGAAACTTTACCTTCTCCGGGACTTCGACACAGCGGGAGTTGAACAGTGTTCGTCAATTCGAACGGCAATTTTAACATTGACTATGTGCACGAACAGTTCACGTTTGACTATTTGCACTAAACTTATACATTAAAAATAGACCGGCCGCATAGCCTAATTCTCTGGAACGGTTTTGGGCATGAAGTCATGCTTGCGGTCGGTCAAATATGACTTCCAGGAATTTCCTGAACGCCTGCTCTGATCTGGACGGTTTTTGGATATTTTGTTCACCCAGATCAGAGCTATCAGGGGATATAACTTCATGGGAATGTGTAATTTTGGGGTACTTGTGTCATATTTTAAAAATGTATGTTATTTTCTAAGTTAATTGAGTTAGTCTTTTGTCTTCAGTAATTATATCACAGGCAGAGGTGAGGGATTGTGTACAGTATGTGGGAGTGTTATTCATGATCACACTGTTGCTGATTGGCCTGTATGTTTTAGGTCTGGTGCCCAACAAGGTCCAGCTGGGCGTCAACCGTGTTGGGAAAATTGTAAATAAAAATCTAGCCTGTATCATTAAACCTTCTGTTCTACTTCACCCTCAATCTAGAGTCCTGTCTCTTATTGGGGGAAACTGCTACAAGCAAAGATTGCTCTTTGCACTTCATACTCCCTTGAATAATCACTAGCTCTTGTAAGAGCTGTTCCTGCTTCGCTCTCGGGAGGAAGAGAGGTTCACCCACTGGAACCTGGAGCCTTGTCATAGGTCCGGGGTGGGTAGGAGATGGCAAGACCCCAAACAAGCTGCAGCGGTTCGTGGGGTCTGCAGTGTTTATGGTGTCCGGTGCTGATGGTCCTTGGTGAGCACTAGGAGCATCCGTTATGGAGGTACCCAGTCGGGGTGCCAGGTGATCAGTTACAAAATTGAACCCCAAAGGGAAAAAAAAAAAAAAAAACCATACATGCAGTTCTTATTGCATGTTTTCTTTGGGAGTATAGAAAATATCAAGTAAGCCTTCTCATTGACTTTTTTTTATTTTTTATTCTTGTTAGTGCATGAAACAACAGTTTGGCTTGCTGAACCACAACAGTTGCAGGAAACCATTGGATAACAGTATACAACATGGCATGGAGATAACTGTGCACATTTTTTTAAAAGAAACTAAAGATGAAAATAAGCGAAATTTTCAGACATTTTACGTGCCGATTAATGTCAATGCATAAAGTAAGGTAAATGCTTGTTAGATATATATATATATACACATCGTATGGAGTAATTGCACAATTGTAAACTAAAATCTTTCTAAACTTACTACACAATGAAAACGTTTCAAGCTAACATTTCTGATTATACGTCTAATTATGCTGCCCCAAGTTAGGCCAGATAATATGTACCCATAATAATATCAAGTATGCAAAAGGTAAGAGCATTGAGGTCGGCCGTGATAGCCTAATCATGGCTTGTAGGTGGGCATACTAGGATGCATGCGGCTATCTAGTAAGGGCTATAAGCCTGCTTCCAGCTGGGGGACACACACATCGCTAGAGGCCTAGTGGCCAGAGGTATGTTGTCTTCTGGAGTTATATTGCAAAACAAGCTTATTTACAGTAAAGCAAATATTGTGTGATGCCTAGGAGATCCTGTCTCAGGTAGTGATTTCTGTATTTGGCCGGCTGACTGCAGTGTGATTGTTATATTCTGCTCTGCATGCCTGCAGTTACGGTCCCAGGCTAAGCGCGCTGCCGTCATTAACCTTAGTACTCGGCTGCTTTGTGTCTGGTCTGGGGGAGTAGGTGGAGAGTCACACTGCCTGAAAGGTTAACTGTGACTGAGTGGCGTTATTCTGCCTGTATTGAGTGTTGTGTAATAAAAGTGAGAGTTACTCTGTAGTGCAAATATTCCCACCAGTTTAGGGCTTGCCCTCACTATATGGAAGGTGTAAGCAGGGACGATACCAACAGGTCGATCTATATGCAGGGTTTATATGGCTAAACTGTCTCATTAGGGAATACCTGTTAAACTGAACTGCGGAACTGGTTAGTGATGAGCTATTACAAGGGCTGAGGGGCTATGCTGCAAGTTATTGGGAAGCAGGCTCTAGCTGTTCAAGCAATCATTCAGTGTTTGTGTGATACCGCCTGATGGATAGCCAGGTTGGCCACCGCAGTCCGCTGATTAATTAAGGAGGGTTCTGGTCCCTGCTTTGGGCTGGTCCGTTCTGGCTAGGTACCGGGTTGGTCGTCCCTGCCGTTCCCCATGGTTGCAGCGTTGTGATGGGAAATCCCAGCATGTTGAGAAACTTGGTTGGGTCTTCCCCTGCTGACAGTACAGAATCGCCGTGGGGCACCACCAGTGTTCCGGACGCTCCCCATCTGTACCGGACTCCGTGGTCTCTGAGGACCCTGGTGATTGGTTGGAATCTGCGCCGCGCCGCTCCGCTAGCACCGAAAATGGTAAGTCATCAAAGAGTCTTATATGGCTGTTTTCCACCGCCACAGGGTCCTGGTTTCTGGAGCGGGACAGGAGGGCTGTCTTGACCGAGATATCTCGTGTAATCACGATGGTGTCTCTGGGGGCATCTGCAGGGGCAGTGGGGGCCTTCCGGACTCGGAATGCTGACATCAAGGGCTATACTCAGTTTACCGCCTGCACCCCCAATGCTCCGGCTACTTTGATAGCAAAGTCCATCAGGGCCTCCTGGTTCACGGACTCCGGCATGCCTCGGAGCCTGATGTTTCTCCTGCGGTGTCTGGCCTCCAGAGACGTGACCGTGTTGGTAAGTCTCTGGATCTGCAGGGACATGGCATGTATTTGAGTTTGAGATTCTGCTATTAAGCCGTCTCTTTCTTCCTCTCTGGATTCCACCTCATCTAAACGGTGGGTCAGGGTGGTTCTCAGTCTGAACCCCCACGAGGTCCGCTTTCCACACCGCCCGTAGGTCCAATAGGAGTTGTTTAATGTCCCCCTTTAGTGGACGGGGATGCGTCTGTGTCTGATTCTGCCTTCTGATGTACTCCACTCATTGTCTGCGAGGCCTCTATATCATCCTCCTCCATGGAGTCTTCAGAGTTACTGGAGCCTCGTGCTGTGTCAGGGGCCATCTTGGTCCGGGCCTGGGGCCGCGGCCCATCAAAGGACCTTCGAATATCGGTCTGGCAAAAGCCCTCTGTGTGGGTTAGCTTTCGGTGTTTGCGGCCCATCTTTATGTTGGAGGTATAAGCGGCAATTTGTCTCCAATTATGCTCGTTTTCTTGGCTTTTTGGTCGTTTTTGTGGTCTATTTAGCAGGAGCTCTGCACATGCACGTCTAGTCGGTTGCTCAGCTGGCCACGCCCTCCTCATTGAACCACTTTAAAAGCAGCTGGGAAGAGACACAAGGTGGCATGGACTGCGGAGGACAGAGGTGCCTTACTGCAGGATGAATAAGTTTTGTAACATTTTACTATTAAATATGAATGGCTGAGCAGGTAGTACCAGCCAGCAGCATACTGGCCATGGGAGATTGGTTAGTTAGGGCATCTGCAGGTATTTTCAAAAACCACAGCTATACATGCAAGACCTAGTATGATGTGTGTACAGGCTGAATATTCTATTTCATGAAAAAAAATAAAGCATAAAGTTTGCAGGTGGGCATGCACGGCCCCAATGTAACTCAATTTTGTGAGTTTCAAAAGAAACCAGACTGCAAAAGCATGAGAACACGTTTAGGCCACAAGATGCCCTGAGCTTCACTGACATAGATACAGTCCCTGCTTGTACTTTGAAAGGATTTTTAGATTAAGAAGCTCAGGTCTTGGCAATACCAATTGACTTGCCTTTGTTGTACTAATGATAACATAATGTACTTCACACAATGTTCCAGAGCTGGAATCCAATTGGCATGCTTGTATCACAGGGGACATTTTATGCGGCTTTCTCGACTCATATTTTCTAAATATAAGATTATACACAAAGTTAACACTATTATTCCAAAGATGGTGTTAAAAAAAAAAAATTTAAAAAAAATATGGGGCTTGCCTATTACTCGAGTATAAGCCGACCCGAATATAAGCCGAGGCCCCTAATTTTACCCAAAAAAACGGGGAAAACTTATTGACTCGAGTAGAAGACTAGGGTGGGAAATGCAGCAGCTACTGGTAAATTTCTAAATAAAATTAGATTCTAAAAAAATTATATGTATTGAATATTTTTGTACAATGTGTGCGCAAGAGTGCAGTGCGCGCGCGCGCGCAAGAGTGCAGTGCGCGCGCGCAAGAGTGCAGTGCGCGCGCGCAAGAGTGCAGTGCGCGCGCGCAAGAGTGCAGTGCGCGCGCGCAAGAGTGCAGTGCGCGCGCGCAAGAGTGCAGTGCGCGCGCGCAAGAGTGCAGTGCGCGCGCGCAAGAGTGCAGTGCGCGCGCGCGCAAGAGTGCAGTGCGCGCGCGCGCAAGAGTGCAGTGCGCGCGCGCGCGAGTGCAGTGCGCGCGCGCGCGAGTGCAGTGCGCGCGCGCGCGCAAGAGTGCAGTGCGCGAGCGCGCAAGAGTGCAGTGCGCGAGCGCGCGAGTGCAGTGCGCGCGAGTGCAGTGCGCGCGAGTGCAGCGCGCGCGCAAGAGTGCAGCGCGCGCAAGAGTGCAGCGCGCGCGCGCGAGTGCAACGCGCGCGTGTGCAACGCGCGCGCGAGTGCAGCGCGCGCAAGAGTGCAGCGCGCGCGCGCGCAAGAGTGCAGCGCGCGCGCGCGCAAGAGTGCAGCGCGCGCGCGCGCAAGAGTGCAGCGCGCGCGCGCGCAAGAGTGCAGCGCGCGCGCGCGCAAGAGTGCAGCGCGCGCGCGCAAGAGTGCAGCGCGCGCGCGCAAGAGTGCAGCGCGCGCAAGAGTGCAGCGCGCGCGCAAGAGTGCAGCGCGCGCGCAAGAGTGCAGCGCGCGCGCGCGCAAGAGTGCAGCGCGCGCGCGCAAGAGTGCAGCGCGCGCGCGCGCAAGAGTGCAGCGCGCGCGCGCGCGCAAGAGTGCAGCGCGCGCGCGCGCGCAAGAGTGCAGCGCGCGCGCGCGCAAGAGTGCAGCGCGCGCGCGCGCAAGAGTGCAGCGCGCGCGCGCGCAAGAGTGCAGCGCGCGCGTGCAAGAGTGCAGCGCGCGCGTGCAAGAGTGCAGCGCGCGCGTGCAAGAGTGCAGCGCGCGCGTGCGTGCAAGAGTGCAGCGCGCGCGTGCGTGCAAGAGTGCAGCGCGCGCGTGCGTGCAGCGCGAGCGCAAGAGTGCAGCGCGCGCGCGCAAGAGTGCAGCGCGCGCGCAAGAGTGCAGCGCGCGCGCAAGAGTGCAGCGCGCGCGCAAGAGTGCAGCGCGCGCGCAAGAGTGCAGCGCGCGCGCAAGAGTGCAGCGCGCGCAAGAGTGCAGCGCGCGCAAGAGTGCAGCGCGCGCAAGAGTGCAGCGCGCGCAAGAGTGCAGCGCGCGCAAGAGTGCAGCGCGCGCGTGCAAGAGTGCAGCGCGCGCGTGCAAGAGTGCAGCGCGCGCGTGCAAGAGTGCAGCGCGCGCGTGCAAGAGTGCAGCGCGCGTGCAAGAGTGCAGCGCGCGCGTGCAAGAGTGCAGCGCGCGCGTGCAAGAGTGCAGCGCGCGCGTGCAAGAGTGCAGCGCGCGCGTGCAAGAGTGCAGCGCGCGCGTGCAAGAGTGCAGCGCGCGCGCGCAAGAGTGCAGCGCGCGCGCGCAAGAGTGCAGCGCGCGCGCGCAAGAGTGCAGCGCGCGCGCGCAAGAGTGCAGCGCGCGCGCGCAAGAGTGCAGCGCGCGCGCGTGCAAGAGTGCAGCGCGCGCGCGCGTGCAAGAGTGCAGCGCGCGCGCGTGCAAGAGTGCAGCGCGCGCGCGCGTGCAAGAGTGCAGCGCGCGCGCGCGTGCAAGAGTGCAGCGCGCGCGCGCGTGCAAGAGTGCAGCGCGCGCGCGCGTGTAAGAGTGCAGCGCGTGCGTGCGTGTAAGAGTGCAGCGCGTGCGTGCGTGTAAGAGTGCAGCGCGTGCGTGTAAGAGTGCAGCGCGTGCGTGTAAGAGTGCAGCGCGTGCGTGCGTGTAAGAGTGCAGCGCGTGCGTGCGTGTAAGAGTGCAGCGCGTGCGTGCGTGTAAGAGTGCAGTGCGTGTGTGCGTGCGCGTGTAAATTAGACTGCACGCACGGACTTAGAATATGAAAAAAAAAAAGTATATTTTATTCCATTGAACAAGAAAATCGACGTTTCGGTCCGCACAGGGACCTTCCTCAGGATGATGTGATCTTTGCGGATGTCACTTCATCCTGAGGAAGGTCCCTGTGCGGACCGAAACGTTGATTTCTTGTTCAATGGAATAAAATATACTTTTTTTTTTCATATTCTAAGTCCATGAGTGCAGTCTAATTTCTACACCTATATTCATCAAAGAACCCCTAATGGACGGGCACCCGGCAAATTATACCACTGGATATCAGTAGGATTTTAAGCGTGAGTGCAAGGATTTACTCAATTTTTTTGTGTCCATCTCAAATCATGAAAAGGAGGAGAGAAAAGACGGGCATAAGTAAACGTATGATGCCCAACTAGCCATTTCACAGAAAGTGTACAATTAGCAGATATCAATAAGGAGTTGGTGAATTATTGCTGCCAGAGTATTAAAATGAACACAGAATAAGCATTTATCTTAATATAAAGTTTGCAGCAAATACATTTAAAAAAATAAAATAAAAAGTAATCATACTCTGTCTATAGTCTGCTGTAAAGGCAGGACTATCTTCTCATATTACTCTTTTTCCTGCTTACTCTGATTTTGCATACAAAATTCATGAGACTTGCCAGAGTCAAGACAAAAAGAAATGGGTCTCCATAGTGTTGAGATGCACCAAGGAACCTTCTTGCTGCTGGATTAAAGGACCACTATATGCACCCAGACCACTTGAGCTCAATTAGGTGGTCTGGGTGCCAGGTCCATCTAGGGTTAACCCTGCAGCTGCAACCATAACAGTTTCAGAGAAACTTCTATGTTTACATATGGGTAAATCCAGCCTCTAGTGGCTGTCTCATTGACAGCCGCTAGAGGCGCTTCCCACTTTGAAAATCACAGTGAGAAGACGCCAGCGTCCATAGGAAAGCATTGAGAATGCTTCCCTATGGACTGACTGAATGCACGCACGGCTCTTGCCGCGCATGCGCATTTCAGCCGATGACATCCGAAGGAGGAGGAGAGTCCCCAGCACCAAAGGGAGCCCTGCACTGGAAAAAGGTAAGCGTTTAACCTCTTCCTCCCCCTAGAGCCCGGCGGGAGGGGGGGACCTATTAATACTATAGTGCCAGGAAAACTAGTTTTGTTTTTTTCCTGGCACTATAGTGGTCCTTTAAAGGAACGTTAACTCAATTTACGAAAAGGCGTGTCAATTAGGGCTATATCAGAATGTTAACAAGCAAAATTGTTCATAAGTGGGAGTGATAAATGATACAAGTAAAACATTGAAAGAAAGCAATACATTGTATCGGAGAAGACATGTTTTCATGAAAGAACAATAAAACTATTATGGCTGTGAACAGTGATACATGTCCTGTAAGCATGGGAGCAAGAACAAGAAGGAGAAAAGAAATATAAACATTTGATGATTGACATAGCGTTATCTCACATTTGTGCAAGAAAGCAATACCATTCGTAGATGTAACGGACAGATTAGCAGACTATAACGGATCATACAGCCCTGAATACAAATCTCTCGTGATCTTGCATTTGTGCTATGGGAGACAAACTCTTATTATCTAGCTGGTAAGAGGGCATATAGTCAGATAAGCAATCTCATTTTAAGTCAGGCGTTCCCCTTGCTTCCCTCCAATGTGTGTGACCCACGATTTCCAGATGTCGGTATACCGTGAAATCCTCCCTAACAATGCCCACCTGACTTTCTTCAGAGCCCGAAAGTGTTCCACTTGGCAGCACCTTCTCTGTACCCTATACGAAATGTAGATTTCCATTTAATCGCCATTACAAATTTTGACGCCGCTAACATAAAGAATAGGAGGGAGTATTTAAATTTCTGTAGGGGCATATCTGTTAAGAAGTAGCATTGTGTCTATTTCACATGGCAGCATACAGGTTGACCATTTCCCAGAAGGGTCTTGGATTCCCACAGTGCCACCACATGTGGCCTATATCCACGTCTCCTCCTCCGCAGCGCCAACAGAGTGGGGGTGTATCTGGGTGAAACCTGTGAATTTCTTGTGGGGTTTGTTCACGCAGTTGCAGGAGAGGACAAAAAAACAAAAACAAAAAAAAAAGTCACATTCACTGCCATTGGCTAGTGAAAAATGTGAGCCCTGTCAAGGGTAAAACGGATAGTGTATCCTTTGCACTGCTCAATTAGTCATCAGGCTAAAGGGACAAGAGGTAGGATTTATCCTATTATTATTGGCATTTATATAGCACTAACAGATTCCGTAGCCCTTTACAATATTATATGAGGGGGGGATTTAACTATAAAATAGGACAATATTAAAAAGAATATAAAAAAATAAAAAACATTTACAGGAACAATAGGTTAAAGAGGACCCTGCTCAAACAAGCTTACGGTCTATGAACTAAAACAAAAGATGCCCAGATAGGTGTTAAACTGGCAGATTAACTCCCAGAAGTACTAAAGATCACCAGGTGAACCTGTGGTAAAGTTTAGATAGCATAAGGAGATATGGCTCTCATTAAGAATTTCATGAAGATTACATAAGAACAATATTACCAATCTCATGATTGAAAAGGTTCTTGAGAAAACACACATGTACCCAATAACACACCAAAATCAAATGTAATCCGGATACGATTCCAAAAGGCAAAATAATCTATACAGTGAGGTACTACAATCAAAAAAGGTCTAAATATACAACTCCTCTTGTATTTTTCGCTCATGTATATACACACACACACACGATTTAATACGGTTATAATATTTGCAGTCTCTTTTCTCCCGGTTTCTCCATAGCTATGAGCCCACTGTAGAACCACAACAGTAACATTAGTAAAAGGGAAAATGAATACAAAAGGGGGGAGAAACATACAACAACTCACAAATATACACCATCATATGTTTAGTGCTTTTGCATTTTGAATGATTTGCAAATGCAATTCTCTTGACCCATGTGCTGCTACATACAGCATAGGGTTAATTTGCAAATGGGATGCAAGCTCACAGGTCTAACAATGGAATGGACAAAGCTATCAAAATAGATGATATGCCAGCCAAATTACAAAATACAAGCCAATATCAGCAACAGGTTTGTTTCTCAATATGTGAGATATGCAATGCCGGAGAAGCTGTAAACACATTATTTCCCATATACAGGATCACTAAGCAAAATATGAGTTTGGCTCAATTCATTCCCTAACCTTTCCATAGTTGTAATATTAGAGTTTATATATTGCCACCATTTTGCACTTTACAATTATACAATGACCTTAAATAAATAACCGAAACTAAAAATTATGTTGACAGATGCAAATGAAGCAATGAATAGGACCAAAATTAGGAACGTGAAATAGGAGAATATACACATTAAATGTAAAAGGGCTGAGCAGAATGCACTAGTCTCCAATCCCCTCTGTGAACTAAATGTCATTAATATAAATGTAAAAAAACAAACAAAAAAAAAACATAAGGGGTTGGAATTGGAGTAGCTGTTCTTTGGAGACAATCAATAGCATGCACTGCTAAAAATAGAATCTGCTGGTAATAAAGGATGTGGCCCCTCCCTCTAGAGGCCTCCTGGGGCCACCAACCTCTGCACTCTTGCTAAAGAAATCCCCATCCTACATGACAACCGCAACCTCCCCCCCTCTACCCTCCCCCAGGAAATGCCTTGTCAAGACTGCAGAAGGCACCCATCCCCCACCATGCAGAGAATGGACTCAAATATTTTCAGCAAATAATAAAATTACATAAACACAATGGGTGCAATTAAAACCTCACAAACAAGAAAACACCCAGCTATGACTACATCGCTAAGTAAGTGTATGGATGAGAATGTGTAGGTGTTTGGTCATAAACATAACCTGCCCTCCATTATGGATCAGCTTTCTGCTGTCATAGTATAAAACACCCTTCAAGTACTGTGTCATTGCTTCAGTTATTTTGATACAGAGCTATTTTATTGTGTATGCCAACACTAGTTACCAGGGTCTTAAAGTAACTTTATCTAGGAGTCACTGGCACAGTTGTCTCAAATGTCTCATAGATCCACACTACCAGAAGAACATCTGTACGCCCATTCAAACATCACTACATAACAACCCCCCTCCTGATTTGGGCAGGATCATTGCCATGATGTGAGTCAGGTCACAAGCAAACTGGACATAGGGAAGCATGTCCAGGATTCAAATATACTTCACTATTCTGGGATGAATGGCCATGGTCAGCATCAGACTATTTAGGGGGCCAGATATGAACCCTTCTATCTCCAATAATGTTTTACAAAAAGGAGAACAGATTCATCTAAAATATCATGGAGAGTGTGTGGGTAGATTTAACTGCATCATATCAGGACTCAACACTTATAGATATAAACTGCAGTGGGATTCAATATACTGAATGAAAATATGACTTCAATAACCACTCTTTTCGGATGGCAAGTTATTACAGGAGAGATTTGCAAAAAAAAACACACAAAAAAACAATTACACACTCAAAATTCAAAAGGGTTCTGCACTCAACATCTCAGTATATTTATGCAACTTCTGTCATATACACAAATGACAAAAATAAATAAAAGGGCACTCATTTGTGGCAATATAAATAAATTGGCACTAGCCAATCATTCATTTTCTTTTCAGCAAACCTCTGGAGCACATGACCAAGCTCGAAAGAAATCTGTAGATTGGTCAGGATGGGCAAATTGGACTGACTTAATCTGTTGCCATGGATACGCAGACTGCACCTCCCCCTGCCCCCCAACCCCCACAACCTACATACAAACAGTTTATGATAAGTGATTTATTTCAGCCAGGTTATCACTCATGAGCAGGTCCAACTACATGTTCGGTACAAATTGTATTCTGAAAAGGGGGAGGGAAAAACAAAAATAAATAAAAACCCAGACTCTGTACACTGAATTAACTATTACAGTGCAAGTGGAATGAAAGCGGTGTTCTAGACTAGAGCATAACCATCTGGCAGTTATTACCCCCCCTCTACAGCATTTTGGCATGTATAGCCAATGGGCTGTCAAATACATAAGGCTACAATAGATTTTTCCCATTTTTTTTGTAATCGAGAGAATGCATAAAGCCAAAATCTCACAAAAATATACCCACAACGTCTTTGATACCTGCAAATGCCCAGCATTGCTAACTGCTGTGTGAAAAAGACCAGAAGAGAAGGGGAGATATATATATATATATATAAATAAATAAATTAGAAAGGACCGCACTCCAAGGTCTTTGTGATAGTTTTCAAATAAAATTTAACTTTTATTTAATCCATATAAAAGTCAACTTTTCAGCCCCCGCATGGAGCTTTCATCAGGACAAGAAATAAATTTACAGTGCATGTCCAAGGAAAAAATATTTCCCAAGTCCCTAGTAGGGATCAACCAACATTGATTTTTTTTTTTTTAGAGCAGATACCGATACTCTGTACATTTACCATTTTTAAAAAAAATTCAACTATTTCTACACAAATCTACTGTTAACTGAACAGGTTTATTATTTATTTCCTGCAAATTTTTTTATTAAGATAAATGCACAAGGGGGCGGGGCCTGACAAGCATGGCGGCGAGACGTGTTTTCCTCGAGCTCCCGCACACACTCGGCGAAAAGGCGAAAATCGGGCCCCCACAGGCAAATCAAGCGGCATCCCTAGACACCCTCCTGCCACCCACACCGGGGGGCACGAGATGGGCCACCCGGAAACCCGATGGGGATCTGCCGGAACCGAGACAGGCACTGCGGCCTGGTGCGCGACGGGCGGGGGAGGCGGCCGCTCCCTCAGCCTGGAGGCGCATGGAGGATACCCGCAGCACACAGCAGCCCTGTAACCCCCCCCCCGGACCGGCGGGGGTAATCTCGGTCGACCTAAGCGACAGGAAAAACGATCTGACAAGCGAGGAACATAGCAGAGGGCCGCAGGGTCCATCCAAGATGGCGGAGAACGCACGACCAGCGAGCGGACACGAGGTACAACAAGCCCCCCTGTCAAGCCTGGAACTCATATTCGCAAACTTCTGGCTCAAGCTTGAGCACAGAATGAGACAGAGGACACCGCTACCACTAACCTCTAACCATCCTTCATGCCACCTACCGCCCGACCCACAGCGACAACCGGCACACTTGAATAGGCCCAAATCAACGAGGCCTCCGGTAGCACAACGCAGCGCCCCCACTTCAAGCGCTGGGCCGGAGACGGAGCGACTGCTCCTGGGCACAACTGCTACTCATACCGCTCCTACTTACCTTCCCAGGCTGAGGGCCCAAAGGAGGAAACCTCCACAGCATCGCCCACCTCGCAGGAAGACCGCCCGCCGCTGGCGGCGGATGTCCACCCGGGTCTCTCACTGCTCCCGATACGGGAAAGCCTCGGACTCACGAAGCCACCGAGCCTGTGGTACACAGATGCAGCCCTCCACAAAGGCCTGGGGCCGGAAGAAGGCTCCGACATGGGAGCAGCGCACTATAGCCCCTTGGGGCCGGACAGATCCCTCAGCCACTCTGCTGTCGGGACATATACCCCATCTAGCCAGCACAGCCAAGTCAGGGCGTTCGACCTGCTCAACAACACAGCCCTCCAACCCATCACCCAGGACCGGCATTGGCTGAAAAGATCAACCTCACCTAGGAACTGACCGCCATTATGCAGACCAGACCGCAGGCGAGACATTAACTTCACCACAACGACTGACACTTTTACCTATTACGTTTTTCCGGAGAAGCCATCAATCCTGGCACAAATGCGGAACTCTATCACTTCCAGGGACTTTACAATCACAGATATGCCGAACCGGGCCCTGGGCTCCAGTGCGCAACCCACACCGTGCCGGGCGAAGGTTTGGACAGCCTGTACAAGCGTATTAATGGTATAAGGTGGGGGCTGCAGCTCCTCTACTGCCAGTGACGTATTAGATAACAGAACGGGACTTAAGTGTTTATATTGTCATTTTTGATTGTCTCATACCCAGAGGTACTAGTGCTCCCTAATAATTAACCTACCCGTAGATCAGCCTGTTGCTGCATCACCAGCTCTATCCTTAAGCGTGGTAGGCCAGTCGATTGCTATGACATGTTCCCCACTGCCCACTAACCGCACATACCAGGCTACGTAAACACTAAGCATGTTTAAAAATGTACTTATTAACCTGTCCAATGCCCACGCGAGTCTATATTTGTAGACTCCCAATTTATTCATAGGCCTAGTCCCAGCAGTTTGATGGCCGATACACATAGTGGACCCCTGCTGTGTTCAGCGCGATAAGCTCCGTTACCCCTACTACGACCCACACACCGGACAAGCGAAACCACACTGTACACTGTAGGGCTACAGATTTAAATTTGTTATCGAGATCATATCTTGTTATTCATGTGTTACTAACCTGTTTTGACGTTTAGCAAAGCCTGTTTTCATGTACCGTATACTCAAAAAAAAAAAAAAACCATGGCTATCTTTCTTTGAGGTGCATTGCACAAAATCTTGCTATTATTGTCTCATGTTACCCCACAATGCCTCCTCTTTCTCTTTTGTACCCCATAACGCATATGCCATAATAAAAGAAAGATTTACAATAAAAAAAAAAAAAAAAAAAAAAAAAAAGATAAATGCACAATATACATGCCAGTCAGATTTTTTTCCCCAAGAGTGTGTGTATATATAGCGGATGCGGAGTGTATATATAGCGGATGCGGAGTGTATATATAGCGGATGCGGAGTGTATATATAGCGGATGCGGAGTGTATATATAGCGGATGCGGAGTGTATATATAGCGGATGCGGAGTGTATATATAGCGGATGCGGAGTGTATATATAGCGGATGCGGAGTGTATATATAGCGGATGCGGAGTGTATATATAGCGGATGCGGAGTGTATATATAGCGGATGCGGAGTGTATATATAGCGGATGCGGAGTGTATATATAGCGGATGCGGAGTGTATATATAGCGGATGCGGAGTGTATATATAGCGGATGCGGAGTGTATATATAGCGGATGCGGAGTGGTGCAGTTTTATTTTGTATATGACATTCTTCCATGGTGGTCCGGTGGCATGGACTGTGCAGAGGGGGCCCAGCACACTCTTACTTACCTTCCTTCCCAGCAGCTCCCTTCAGCTCCACCTTTCTAACTCTCGCGGCCTGTGTGCCGCACGGAGTGTTGCCATGGTAACCCATGGCAACGCTGATGCGGGACTCGCCCTCAAGCATGAAAGAGATACACACCAACTACCCCTCCCACGACCCCAAAAACAAACAACGCACTACCCACTAAGTAGGGATTATCCTAAAATGTAAAATTACCAAAACTATCTTACACATTATGCCACGGTTTAATAAGCTTTCCAAATTATTTATATACAAAAACATTCTCGTAGACTTTAAAAAAGGACAACTAACATCACCCAAACCACTGCATCTCAATTAAGTTGTTTGGGTGCAGTAGTCCCTGACATTTTATGCGGAAATTGCAGATTTAACTATTCCTCTACTGGCTAGGACGTTCATTAGGGTCTCTTCCTCCTGCTCCAGAACAAAGTAAAACTCAGTCTAGGAAACAAACGCAGCTGATGGCAGTATTTGATTGAAGGAGCACAGTGTTTTGCCACACATGCTTATTTGCAGTCCATTGCTTCTCTGTGAAGGGTTGAACCCCTCATCTGCTAGAATCATTTTTACTGGCCCCAGACTTTTTGATTAGCTGCTTGCAGCGTTTGAAGCCATTTTTGGTGGCCAATGATATATGTGCAGCGGTAGAAGTCAGCACTGCACAGAGACCTTTAGCACCATAAAACCACGATAGAGCAATCACGCTCAGCGGTGGTTTGTCTGGGCTGTAAGTTGCTCAGGGAGACCCCGACAGTGTCCCCCAGCTCAATGTGACCGGTGCTCAGTGCAATTATGAAGGACACCTGGTTCCTAGCCAATTATACAAAGTGTAATTATGAAAACACAGACCAAAGGTAGGGTAGGGTTATGGTTCCCTGTAGACTTAGGGTAAGGATTAACAATGGGTACCGGCTAATTCGGTTTTAGGGTTAAGTTTAAAGGAACACTATAGGGTCAGGAAGGAACGAACACACACGACCCTGTAGTGTTAAATCCACCATTCAAGCCTGCAGCTGCTGGATCTGCCTGCTTGGCTGACATTATCAGAATTGATTTTCTAAACCAATCACAATGCTTTCCCATAGGATTGGGAGCCCTCGCCAATCAGCATCTCTTCAGAGATTAATTGAAGCAATGCATCTCTATGAAGAAGTTCAGTGCCTCCATGCAGAGGATGGAGACACTGTGCAGCACTGCCCCAGGAAGCACCTCTAGTAGTCATCTAAGGAGTGGCAAGTGGAGGTAATCCCTGGGCTGTAATGTAAACACTGCATTTTTTTTCTGAAAAGTGTTTACTACAAAAAGTCTGAAGGGAAGGATTATACTCATCAGAACAAATAAAATAAGCTGTGCCTTTAAGATTAGGGTTGGTATACGGTTAGTGTAAGCATTGGGTGAGAGGCAACGTTGGTATAGTGTTATGTTCACCATCAAAAATGTATTTAGATCCTAGACATATTAGGCATTTAACAATTAGGACGGATATATGAATCTATTTTGATTTCTTAGTTGCACTGGTTCTCTCATTTTTAACATTTGTATTCACATATAATGTGTTAGGTATACATCTAGCATATTAAATAAAAACCCTTTCTGTAGTTTAAAAGCAATACAGAAAATGTATGGGGGCTATAAATATACAGTAGAGCAATCCAAGATGTCTGACTTACCTAAACTTGTGGGTTTGATAAGCTCATCCAGCAGGTCATAGAAGGGCAGCTTCTGCAGTTTTATGTCCGGATGGACGGGGTGGAGGTTGGATGTGAGGTGTGGGAGCTCTAGTTCATGTTTGGGTCCCAAAAGAGAAACAGGAAGCAGCGGAGAGGATGCAGGGTGACTGTCGTATGAAAGCGAAGGAATGGAGGTTGGAGACAGGTTGGTGGGCATTGTGCTGGAGTGCACACTGGGAAGGGAAAAGTCTGCAGGAGTTAAGATTTTTAAAGGAAAACGTCGCCGGTAAAGTTCCTTTATTTTCATTTGGACTGCAGGGCTGCACCCAGCCTTTAACAAATGTAGGGCTTTGGTGAGGAGTTCGTGTTTGCGACCGTGTTTGTTGCGTCCGGCGTAACCAAGAAGTACTTGCAATTCAGAAACTCGAAGACTCATAACCATTTGCTGTGCAAAGAAAAGGGGATGGGGAAGAGAGTACATTAAGATGTGGTTTTGGTCAACAGACAAGAAGCAATTATTCTTCTGACTGCCTGAATTAAATGTATACTACACTGGTTCAGACATATAGTTAAAAAAAAAAAAAAAAAAATAAGGAGTACTCATCATAGTATACACAATAAATAGCACATATTTTCATGTGTACAATGTGCAAGCAAATGTATAATTTCTTAATAAATATAAAGATATGGTCCACAACCAATTCTCTACATTGTCTGTTATGAGAATTGAGAAACCGAAGCTGCTCTCCTTTAAAGTAACTACAGCACCAGCTTTCCGTTCTGCTGAAAAATATAGGAACAAAAAGACAGATGTCACTTTGCATCTTTGGTGATTGAATTTGGGTACTATGGAGGCCCAGATGGCACATTCATGCTGCAAGCCTGGTATTTTGTGCACATTACAAGTTCACTGTACACAGTTTATTTAGTAGTACCCATGATAAAAGTATGCAATGTGCATGTAATTTAAAAGATTATGCACACAATAAATTATGTGGCACATTTGAGGCTCCTTAGTTTCAACACCAATGCACTAAAGCTAGACAGTATGTTGGTATCATGCAGGAGGTGGTGCCTGCTTAGTAAAAAAACAACAGCAAGGCTTTGCATTTACACACAACAGAGACATGGTCTTTGCACCAAAACAATTTCATTAAGCAAAGTAGAATTGGTGCCACAAGTATCCCTATAAATACCAACATGTTCTGCTGTACAAAACAGAGCTACCCAGGCACTTTTTGTAGAAACACAAGTATAACTTTTTAAACAATGTAACATTATTGAAGGATTAAACAAGTTGATTTTATAATGGAGCTAGCAGTTTGCCTCCAACTAGATCCCACCCCTCCCCCACAGGCTGCTTTATTCCAATTTTACACTATAGGAGGTTTATTGAAATCCAAGTGTTAAAGGGCTGGAGTGAAATGATCACAAAGTAATTTGATATGCCTGCAAGCTTACTTCTCATGCTCTACAATAACCCCCATCCAATGAGGATATCTCAGATTACACCGGGTAAAACCCTCAGTAACAGAAGGCAGCTAACGAGCATGTTAATTCAATAAAGCTGCAATTTTCATATCTGGACATTTGCACATTATTTCAGAGAGTGTACTTTCAAATTAACTATACTGCAGTTTCCCTAACTTGTCATACTGGAGTACTGCTTACAAGATGTCACCTCCTCACTTGTTCCTGCTGACCCAAGCACATTCTTTAAAACTTTGTGCATCTGGTTAGAAAGACTTGCTCAGAGATGCAGGCTAATTAAGCCTGCAAGATAGTATTCTCATGGAATTTTACATAATGTTTAGTGAATTCTGAGCACATGTTGTGAGGCATACTCCCACAAGCGAGTTATATGCAAGGACAAGATATTCTAGAATGCCATTGTGTGAATTAAACAAACAAAAAAACATTTAGATTATACTTATTGGTCAATAGTATAAGTGTGTATATAAAACACACACTTTTTATTATATTTATTTTAATGTTACCTTAGGGAACCAAGTAAAACACCCAGAGGAGAGGTTTCCCTGATAACAGACATGCGGAGCAAAGCCTTCTGATTGGCACAGTGACTGACCCAAGGGGGAAAGACTGTTTTGAGAACCTATGATTTCAGAGAAAGCTAGACATTTGATTCCCCAATTGCAGAGTAAGGGTTAATAAACCATTACTCTACTTACCTGAACCCAGTGCCCCTACTCCTCATAACAAGTAGGAAGTGCCTCTAGTAGCTGTCCTGCAATATAATCATTTTAGTTGCTCTAAATCCACAATGATTTACATTGCAGGACAAAGGGGGACAGGGACACTGCACCCAAAATACTTCAATAAGCTAAAGTTATCTGGGTGCCTATAGTGTCCCTTTAAGATGAGATATAGAAAGATACAGATATACGTCAAATACACATACAACACGAAAAAAAAATACATAATAAAAAAAAAAATTAAATTTACATTGCTCTACTATTTGTCCCATAATTACAATGCTGATTAGAACTCAATAGGAGTCAGCAGGAAATGGAGGAAGCCATGAAACCGACTTTACAGTGTAAATCACTCTAATGTACATCTGGACAGAAGAGAAGAAGAAAAACAAAAAAACCACACACCCCTAGTTAAAACCTTTGAATTTAGTGGATAAACTTACTAAGTGCTAAGCAATTTATTTTAAAAGAACACTATAGGGCTGGAATAGGAACCTGCATTCACAAACTATGGTATCCTTATTTCCGTGGGTCCCTCCAGTCACGCAAAGGGTTAAAAAAACATTTTTTATTTTTTATTTTTTTACACGTTTTAATTCCAGTGTCAAGGTTCTCTCGGCACTAACTAGGTCTCTACTTACATTGTTAGGCCCATGGGAGAACCCAATGTGTATGCACAGCAAGCCCCGCACACACATTAATGCTTTCCTATTGGGAAAGCATTAATCAATACTTTCTTATGGAAAGTATTGGAAAATAAGACATCAGACATCCTATTCAAAGCAGGAGGCTGTTCAAAATCATTTCACTTCGTTAAATTCTGTTAAGCAGCAGGAAGTGCCTCTAGTAGCTGTCTGGAGGACAACCACTAGAGGAGGACTTAAGCACCTCTGCTAAACAAAAAATAAAAA
The DNA here is from genome assembly GCF_036172605.1 of Pelobates fuscus. Lineage (NCBI taxonomy): Eukaryota > Metazoa > Chordata > Amphibia > Anura > Pelobatidae > Pelobates > Pelobates fuscus. Next base: position 296,902,926 of record NC_086319.1, read on the forward strand.
AAAGTGAGATATTATTTATATAGCGCCATCAGATTCCGTAGCATTGTACAATTGGTGGACTAACACATGTAATTGTAACCAGACAACTAGACGTACAGGAACAGAGAGGTGGAGGGCCCTTCTCAGTGAGCTTACATTATAGAGGGAGTGGGGTATAGTGACACAATGGGTAAAAGTTGGGGTACGAAGGGCTTAGTAGGTCATTTTTGACACTTGCAGGAGATGAGTCTTGGGGGGTGGGGGATAAAAACCTGCTAACAGTTTAATTGAAGAAGATTTCACCCTGGTCACTTCAATGAGATAAAGTGGTCAGGGTGCCTAGTGTTCCTTTAACATATGTGATTTGTTAATCACAATTTGTCCCCTCAACCATCACTACAGACATGATACATTTTCATAAATGTTTATTGTGAGATGTGTATTTTACTTAGAAATATTGGGGGTTAATGCGAAGGGGTGCCAACACCAGAGCAGTTAAATATTTCCCCTTGGTAGATCACTCGATTAAAGGGAAAAGGTTTTAGAAGTCACCTGGGCCAGTTGCTAAAACTCCCATCCCATAGCAGAGGGAAACAGAGGATTGTAAAGCAGTTGAGAGTTTGTATTTTACAACACTTCAACACTACTATATGTAGTAAATTGAGAGAAGCCATCTCTGCTTACTGACTTAACAGGAGGCACTCACTATTTATTTATATATATATATATATATATATATATATATATATATATATATATATATATATATATATATAAACACAATCTCAACGAATACTGTGAAGAAAGGAGAGAGTCCTTTTCTGATGTTTATAGGACATAGGAACAAATACTTTTAAAGAAACACCAGCATATTGTTTGAAGAGAGGAATAGAGAGTCTACTGCAGATCTCTCAATGATAGCAATGGGGAGGAGTACCATACATCTTGTTTTTTATTCCCATTATTTAAAATTGTATTTAGACAATACATTTACCATTTCAAATATGCTCTGGAATGAATGTCCACAGCAATTTCTGAATTAGGACACAACTTGACGCATGGTTAATTTATCAAAACTGGGGACAAAAGTTTCATTCTCAGACATGCATTTGATAAACAGAAAAACAGAGTTCTCATCCAATTTGACTATTATAACCAAATATTTGCACTTTTTTTTTTACAAGCTGAACTTTATCTTATCCATCCTTGAACAAAATAAAATATGTATGTCACTGAGAAAACACGAAATGGAAAATAAGCTTCTCTGGGAGACCCAGAAATGTTTGTTTTTGTCCATTTAAGACATCATACTACTTCGGAGCGCATGCAAACTGGCAATATGTGAGATGGTTTTGTGGGGATATTTATGGGATAATAATAGTAAACAGTTGAGAATTGCCCACTATTTCAATTCTCAGATCCCAAAGATCGTTATCGTGTAAGTGAAATGTATTCCATATAAATAAAAATCACAATTTGTTATAAAAATAGATACAATTTATTGTGACAATTTAAATAATAATATGTAACATGCGTGATAATAATCAAAGAATATTCAGTATAACATGAGTATGCAATACAAATGGCAATACATTCCAATGTTTAACACAGCAATTGTCAAGACAATGATTTATGATGGGCTTCACAGAGAAACTTTCTTCCACACAGCTTGCAGCATAAGGCCATAAAACTTAGCGAACAGTTAGAATAACCCTTTCAATGCTGGCTAGACCTCCTAGGTAATTAAGATCTATTCTCATGTAATTTTAAATAAAATAACATTTTTATCAGCTCATTCGTCATTTCCTGGAACCATCCAATAAGAGTAATCTACCATGTTCTATAAGCAGAATCTTAACTTTTCTAAACAGATATTTTATCTTATTTTAGGGCAAATCAATACACCTGGATAAATATCACGATATGCTAACATGTGATAAATCACATAAATACATAATTATTGTTTTCCCATCTGCAGATTGGGATATTATAACTATATATTCTTTAGTAACTAAGATTTCTAAATATGGGGGGAGGGGGGCGGAGCAACTGACAGCATCTCTGACAGCATTACCAGATCTGACCAGGAACACAATAGCCTGGCGAAAAGCCCTACAACCCCTCTTGCACCAGCTTCGGGCCAAGAACATCCCATACAGATGGGGCACCCCTCGTGCCGTATCATTCACCCTCAACGGGACCACATATAAGGCGCAAGACAAACAGGAGCTGGAAACTCACGTACAAGCCCCAGGTATTCTTCAAGCGGCACCTGCGTCCAGACGGAGCATAGCCCAACTGAACCCAGATACCATCCGTGACTTTACCCCACGGAACCCCGCCAGGGCCTCCCCAGGAGGATCCCCCACTTGAGGAAACACCAACGGGCCAACCAATAGTGACTTTCCTTTGCTTTACATTCCACCATCCACGCAGACGGAACGTCTCATACAGTCAGAGACTCAATACCAGCAGAACCACCAAAACCTCTTTATAATGTTTTCTATTAATGTTTTTTCTAATGGTTTCTTTAATATTTTCTTTAGCATTTTCTTTTGTGTTTTCTATAATGCTCACACATAGTGAACCCAACAATGCTACCTCCGTACAACCCGCAACACCTAGTGGCTGACACAACTAGACTGAGCAAACCGCCATGACATACCACGAATACCCACACAGGGCGGCAGATGCCCACCTAGCAACGCCATCACCAGCCCACATTACACTATGACATCCTCACCCCACTCCCCCCCCCCGCCGACACACTGCGGACCATTTAGAGAGCGACTATCTCGAACAAAGGCAAAGGGGGTAGCTCTCAAGGGCAGACACATAGAGGGCAACACCGCGCACACTTCACCCTCACAAAGGGCACTAATGATACCAACACAGATTTTTCTTCGTTAGAGTTAACCTTACATTATAAAAATAAATATATGTTATAATGTAACATGACACGATGAATATGGGCCGTTGTGGCCAAGAATGCATCATTGTTACCGTATGCACGCAAAAAATAAAGAATTTAAAAAAAAAAAAAAAAAAAAAAATAGATTTCTAAATATCGAAATCTGATCGTGATTTATCCAGTCATATATCATGCTATTAGAAAATTTTAATTAATTTAGATTCATTAAATGAAACCAGTATAATTACCAGTGGAGTAGATATTTTCATCAGATTAGTAGGTAGTCTCAGGAACTGAATGGATGTGTGATGGTGTGTAAGAAATTCTGAGTGCCCTGGAGTGGATATCTGTCATGGATTTCTCTGCATTGCCCCCGACTGCTCACCTCTTTGCTTCCTTTGCATACCTCTCTCTTCCCTTTGTTTTAACTTTTTAAAGTGAAAATTCACTAGGTGATAGACCAATAGAAAACTGGAGGTGTGGTTACCTTCCAGATAGCAATTTAAGTATTTGGTCTATATAGAGGGCAGTCTCGTCCCACTAAACATTCCTATCCAGGAAAGAGTTAACTTTTCCTGGTGGCTATTTTGATGTCATTTACCTTATCTTTATAGTTGTCTATAACTCAAGTTTTCTGTCAGTTCAAAGAGTTTCTTTGGGCTTTCTTCAGACTATGTGTCTGGCAATTCTGCTATAATTTATAATATGACAGTTCGTAAACTAAGTATGACCTCTAACTCACAATGGGATCTTATACAATATCGAAAGTAACATTTAATTATTTAATCTTCTCTGTCACAAATGTCTGGGTTTAGAATTAATTATATTCCATTAGCATTTAGACAGTCTGTCCATCCCCCCCTTCTCATTTCTTATCAACAGGTTTGTATATACTAGGCATTCCTTTAGCTCTGGCAAAGTGGTTAGTTTTACAGAAGGGATAGAAATCTTGTGTCTTTTGTTAGTGTGATGATAACAAAATGGAGTCTGCTCTGTTCAGAATGATTTAAGCAATATACACTTTAATTTCTATCATAGCACAAAATGTCTGCCGATATAAATACCCTGACAGTTTTTGAACGCTTCTAGGTTCCATTACTTTTTATTTGATTTGCGTCATGTTTAATTCCTTGGGATTATCGATTTTGTCGTCTTTTATGATACTACTTATTTTGCTACGTAAGAAGATGATGTCCCTGAACAATGCAATAACTACTTCTAGCTGAGACAACTGTGCGGTGAACGCAGTGGGGAAGTATTGGATGCAGGTAGCATGTGGAGAGAGCGTGCTTTCTGCAATTGCCTATACAGGTAGGGTTGGATATGGGGGATGGGTTGAATGTAACAATGAGTGTGAGGGAGGACTGCAAATGACAATGGCAGTTTGGCTTCAAATGAACTATGAAAAGTTTGGCTGCAATTGACAATAGGGGGTTGGTTATACTGGACAGACTGGCTGCAACGGATAATGGGGATAGGACTAGATATGGGGAGTGGGTTGACTGCAAATGACAATGGAGGATATAGTCAGCTACAATAATGGAAGGTTTGGCTGCGAAATACAAAAGGGTGCTGGCTATGGTGGAAAGAATGGTAGCAATAGACAATGGAGGAGCAAGGGTTGGAAAGTTTGTTTTTCACACACTATGAGGCTCCTTACATATAGAGCAACTGCATTCACTTACATTGGCCCTCTGCATGAATACTACCAAATCCACATTCATACATCTCATTTTAAAAACAAAAAGCTGTTTACATGTTTAACCCTGTAAAGCAGCGGTATCACTAGTGGAGTCTTTGCATAGACCCCATAATGTAACATGAGTGTGTTGAAGTGGTCAAAGAGGGAAAGTGTAACACACACATACATAAATACATACACACCATCTAAAACAAATATAACTTAAAGGCACACTGCACCCAGACCACTTTATCTCATTGAAGGGATATGAGTGTAGTGTCCCTGTCCAGTGTCTTGCACTCCACTGGAAAGCATGGAATCAATACTTTTCTATGAGGAAGGCCTAATGCATATGTGGCATGCACATAAGATTCCCGGATAGCACAGATGGAGGAAGAATAGTTCAATCCAGCACTGAGGTACCTTGGCGCTGTTATCGGGTAAGTGTTTAAAGTTTTTTTTTCTAAACAGTCGGGGGTATGGAGCAGAAGCAGAGTAACACTGTTGTATTCCTAACACTATATTGTTCTTGAAAGGGACACCCCAATGAGCAAATACATAGAAATCACTTAGTAGATATACCCCAGATGAATAAATTTTCATTTATGTATGCATGCAGTAATTGGGCGTTCTTTTGATCTGCAACCTTTGCAAACTCTCCCCTTTTTCCCCAAAAGAGACCAACAGTCTATTTATGGAGAAATAGCTTATCAGAGGTTTCTGAAGCACAGCATTCCAATATGAGATCTGATGGGGAGAAAGGCGCACTCAAACCAATTCTGTTAGTTCAAGGGAGGGGCTAACGGCAGCAACCCTCCATGGCTGTTTGATTTATAGCCAAGGGATGTTTAATCATAAAATTGAGTCCTCATACAAATAGGATACTTATCACCCAAAAAGTAATTCAGCAAGCAAAATTACATGGTTTTGACTTATATTGCCCATGCAGGCAATGGAGAGAGGCTCAGCACCCCGCAAGACCCAGGTAAGAGGCAAACCGTTGCAAGAACGCTCCACGAGACTCATAGGATCCTACAGCAGGCTGTAGTGGTTATGATGCTTGCAGTAACCCTTTAAAATCATGTTGTTTACTAAATCCTAGCCATACCTTTCTGTCTGAGCCTCCCTACACAGTAAGTGAAAAAGGGCGGACATTTTAACTTCCCTTATTGCTATATTAATTACCTGCTAGAATGCACAGCAGCCTCCTGCATATGATTAAAGTTCATTTAACATGTGATGAATTCTAATGTAAGCAATGTGCTGTAAAAGTGCAACCTTTGTCATGGAGGCTGTACAAATCACAGCCAGAGGAGGTGTGTCAGTGATTTAACTCCTAAACTGCAAAAGATTGAGCTATACACCAAAACTGTTACATTAAAGGGACACTCCAGGCACCCAGACCACTTCTGCCCATTGGAGTTGTCTGAGTGCCAACTCCCACTACTCTTAACCCTGCAAGTGTAATTATTGCAGTTTTTTTTTTTTTTTTTTATAAACTGCAATAATTACCTTGCAGGGTTAACTCCACCTCTAGTGGCCGTCTACTAGACAGCCACTAGAGGGAACTTCCTGCTCTATAGCACAGATTATCTGTGCTAGAGCGTCGCTGGACGTCCTCACGCTGTGTGTGAGGACCTCCAGCGTCGCTCAAATCCCCATTGGCTAATTCATTTTTAATGCTTTCCTATGGGGAGACCTAATGCGCATGCGCGGCATTAGGTCTCCTCGGCCGGTGGGCGGGATCAGTCTCGCCAACCGGCCAACGGAGTAAGAAGGAGGAGCGAGCGACATCGTCGCTGCCTCGGGTAAGTGACTGAAGGGGTTTTCACCCCTTCAGTAACTGGGGATTGGGGGTGGAAGGGAGAGGGAACCTCCAGTGCCAGGAAAACAGATTGTTTTCCTGGCACTGGAGATTCCCTTTAAGGTAAACGTTTTAGTGTATCCTTTTAAGCAAAATACATATTTATTTTAACCCCTTAAGGACATTTTGATAGAGTATTGTAGTTACCTCCCAGCCCTCATGCATATACAAAGCTGCATATGAAGTGACAATGTCCCAAATAACTAATGTACAGCCTATTAACCTTAATGCTACTTTACTGTCAAAAAAAAAAAAAGCAGAGAATGAGACAGTTGCATACAGTTCGATTTAAACATGTTCATTTTAAACCATTACATCTATGGCACATAATAAAAAAAAAAAAAAAAACACACACACCCCCAAACAACCTGCAGATGTCTTCCCAAAAATATTAAGTAAATAAGTAGAATTTGACATAGCCTTGGAGATACGTGGGGATTTTTCAGGGAGCATACATGCTCACTGTTCTGGTTATTTCAGACCAAGCAACAGAAAACAAATATATTTTAACGTATATTTTGTGGTAGTTTTGACAGCAGAATTGATACGATGACACCACATCATGCACATATTCATAGATGACTTGTATTTGTTTTAAAACATTTCGGATGCAGAACTACACTTGAATTCTGTTTTGCGTGTCAACATTTCCATGTATTCTACTTATCGCAAGTTCTCAAGATTCTTAATGCACTAAAATATTCAAAAACTGGAATACAAAAGATGATTTAATAAGAGCCTTCAATGGCTATAGCACTGTGAGAGGCTTTTTTCCTACAACACTTCACCATGTGGCTCATGCACTCTTTCTATGCAACATCATCCCTTAAAGAATTCAAAAGATTTAGTATACTCATCCTGGACATGAACCATGTTATAAAGGACAACAACAAGACTGCACAATGCAATGACAGTGTCTTCCAGATTCTTGCTCTGATTTCAGTGATTAGACAGCAGCTGGCCAAGTTATGTACAATAACAAACAAAAGTGTAATATAAAAAGGCAATAGAACTATTTACATAGTTAATCACCTGATATATAAATGACACTAGAGATGAAGCCACCTAAATACCGACATCATAACGTCCAACTGTAATAAAGTTAAATACTCATGATCAGTGCAAGAACAACACTTGGAGTTTCTATACAAACCTTGCATATGCCATTTTAGGACCAATTCTAAATTATTAAAAGAAATCCAAAAATTAAAACAAAAATGCGTTGCCTGGATACAGAGTACTAGCTATACACACACACGTGTAGTTTAATTTTCATTCTGACTTTAAAAAAAAAAGTGCCTTCAATGAATCTTAGCGGGAAACAAAGTAAACTAGCAGATCCCACTTAAGCACATTCTGTGGCAGATACTGTGACTATTCGATATCTCACACACTTTATACAACATACCCTAACATCCTTAACCCAGTAACCACTAAAAGGAACTTTCTATAAGAAGGTAGAATCATCGCGTGTTAACAATCCCCTCAAACAGTAGGATAAAAGAAAGACATAACACTCACGCTTTTCCCGACCACCTTCCACCATCCACCCAGTGTCCTGATAAGAGGTGGGAGATAGGAACCGACAGGCAGAGCCAAGGATGGGGGAGGGGAGAACATGGTACAAGGGAGGTGAGAGGAGAAGGGAAGGAGGGAGAGGAGAAGGGAAGGAGGGGGAGAGGAGAAGGGAAGGAGGGGGAGGGAAGGTGGAAGTGAGTGCTAAGAAATGAAACAAACATGGACTGGTCTAGAAGATAATGTCCAAGCAGTTTGGTTGAATAACTACTAATAAAGCGGGGTTACAGTGCTACAGGCAAGCCTTCCTGTCCACACAGAGATACAGAAACAAAGTCAGCTGCTCTCTAGATAACCACAAGTGCTCCCATCTCAAGACTGGGAAAACGAAAGTATCAGCAGCCAGCCGGGGTCCCCCCCCCTCTCAGCAGTCAGCCAGCCGCCCCCCCCCCCCCTCTCTCAGCAGTCAGCCAGCCGCCCCCCCTCCCCCTCTCTCAGCAGTCAGCCAGCCGCCCCCCCTCTCTCAGTCAGCCAGCGGGCCCCCCCCCCCTCTCTCAGCAGTCAGCCAGCGCCCCCCCCCCCCTCTCTCAGCAGTCAGCCAGCGGCCCCCCCCCTCTCTCAGCAGTCAGCCAGCGGGCCCCCCCCCCCCTCTCTCAGCAGTCAGCCAGCCGGGGTCCCCCCACCCCTCTCAGCAGTCAGCCAGCCGGGGTCCCCCCACCCCTCTCTCAGTCAGCCAGCGGGCCCCCCCCCCTCTCTCAGCAGTCAGCCAGCGCCCCCCCCCCCCTCTCTCAGCAGTCAGCCAGCGGCCCCCCCCCTCTCTCAGCAGTCAGCCAGCGGGCCCCCCCCCCCCTCTCTCAGCAGTCAGCCAGCCGGGGTCCCCCCACCCCTCTCAGCAGTCAGCCAGCCGGGGTCCCCCCACCCCTCTCAGCAGTCAGCCAGCCGGGGTCCCCCCACCCCTCTCAGCAGTCAGCCAGCCGGGGTCCCCCCACCCCTCTCAGCAGTCAGCCAGCCGGGGTCCCCCCACCCCTCTCAGCAGTCAGCCAGCCGGGGTCCCCCCACCCCTCTCAGCAGTCAGCCAGCCGGGGTCCCCCCACCCCTCTCAGCAGTCAGCCAGCCGGGGTCCCCCCACCCCTCTCAGCAGTCAGCCAGCCGGGGTCCCCCCACCCCTCTCAGCAGTCAGCCAGCCGGGGTCCCCCCACCCCTCTCAGCAGTCAGCCAGCCGGGGTCCCCCCACCCCTCTCAGCAGTCAGCCAGCCGGGGTCCCCCCACCCCTCTCAGCAGTCAGCCAGCCGGGGTCCCCCCCCAAACAGCCAGCCGGGATCCCCCCCCCAGCAGTCAGCCAGTCGGGGTCCCCCCCCAAACAGCCAGCCGGGATCCCCCCCCCCCAGCAGTCAGCCAGTCGGGGTCCCCCCACCCCTCTCAGCCAGCCGGGGTCCCCCCACCCCTCTCAGCAGTCAGCCAGCCGGGGTCCCCCCCCCAGCAGTCAGCCAGTCGGGGTCCCCCCCCAAACAGCCAGCCGGGATCCCCCCCCCAGCAGTCAGCCAGTCGGGGTCCCCCCCCAAACAGCCAGCCGGGATCCCCCCCCCCAGCAGTCAGCCAGTCGGGGTCCCCCCCCCCAGCAGTCAGCCAGTCGGGGTCCCCCCACCCGTCAGCCAGTCGGGGTCCCCCCACCCGTCAGCCAGTCGGGGTCCCCCCACCCGTCAGCCAGTCGGGGTCCCCCCACCCGTCAGCCAGTCGGGGTCCCCCCACCCGTCAGCCAGTCGGGGTCCCCCCACCCGTCAGCCAGTCGGGGTCCCCCCACCCGTCAGCCAGTCGGGGTCCCCCCACCCGTCAGCCAGTCGGGGTCCCCCCACCCGTCAGCCAGTCGGGGTCCCCCCACCCGTCAGCCAGTCGGGGTCCCCCCACCCCTCCCCCCAGCAGTCAGCCAGCAGGATTACCTCTCACACTGCTGTCAGGTCTCCAGTGTCAGTATAAATGGTCGCCATGGTCATCCTGCCATCATCTCTCAGTGTCTGTCTATGGGGTCGGTGCCGACTTCCCTCCCTCTCCATAAACTGATAATCTACTTCCTCTCAGCGGGTGTCTGTGGAGATCCCAGCCCCCACTCTCTCCCCCCCATGTAGTACCAACAATAACATCAAGCGCCCTCCTCACCCGCACACCGATATCACCCCGCCAGGCTCCGGTGCCCGTCTCCCTGAGATCACTGCTCCCTCGACCCCCCTGACCCAAACTTCTCGACTCCCCGCGAGAAATCCAGGGCGGGATCCCGGGCCCGCAATTCCAGCTGCGCTTTACCTTCAGTTCCGCACTGTCCGCCATCTTGCCGCTCTGCGCGCAGGCGTAATGAACCCGCCGCGACGTGGCTTCGACGCGCTTTCTGACGTCATCGCGCAAGATTTGAATAAAGGCGCCAATGCAAAGCAGCAAGGGTCGGGTCACGTGATCACTGGCAAGGGTTTGGGTTGTTGCCGTAGTCACAGAGCTGAGGACGAGCCCGTGTTTACATAGTGTGAGCGGCTGGACACCGGGTCTGTTACACCGTGTTTCCCCTCACTAATCATCGGGATCCCTGTGTGTGGAAAGGCTGCTCGGCGAGGTAGGTCCTGCAAGGTAAGTACACTCACTGTCACACTCAGATTATATTTGGGGGTTTATTGCCGCACTGGGACATTTTAAGGTGAGGGATAAAATTAGGGTTAGGAACCAATATATCCTCCCCATTCTTATTCTAACCCTAGAAGTAAGGTTAAAATTAAAGGAACACTACAGGCACCAAAACAACTTTAATCTGAATGAAGTTGTTATGGTGCTAGGAGTCTACCGGGTTCACTCCTACCTTCGGCGGTTAAATAGATTTAACCCTAAAATTGCCTCAAGCGCTGATCTCAGCTCCTCGCCCGGAGGCATCTGACATTTCAGAAGTGTCGCCAGCTAGAGGCGCCTCTAAGAGCTGTCAGTTGATGCTCTCAGCCAATCAGTGACTCCTGATTCACAAAACTGGCTTGGAAAAGGTAAATTTCTTAACCCCAGAAGGTAAGAATCTGCCTGGGGGCCTCCTGGCACCATAACAACTCAATTTAGGTCAAGTTGTTATGATGCCTATACTACCCATTTAACCCTGAACATAGTTGTAATTTTATTTGTTCTCCTGGTGTCCGTAATCTGTAAATCATAAATTGCTCCCTAAATGTAACCCTTCTTTTAGCCCTAAATGTCCCAGTGATATAATCTGAGTGTGACAGTAAGTGTACTTACCTTGCAGGGATTGACGAGCAGCCTTTTCAGACGCAGGGATCCCGAGGGAGAAATAGTTCAAAATGCAATCTTCTAGCCTTTCTTCATAACTAATGTTGTCCACCACCACCCCCTATACATTTTCCAGCTCACCTCTGCACTTTTTCTAGTTTGGCAATATTTTTTATTATTTTTTTTTTAATTTAAAACTGGTGCCCAACGCTGATACTCACATTCAAGGTGGCTGTGACAAACGCTTCTTCCCACGTATGTTTGCCACGGATTCCTGGAGGAGTGTAGAAGCCAGCATCCTGCCCACTGATTATGGTCCAGGTCTGATACACTGTTTGGGAGTTATTATATATGTAGCAGGATAGGGGACCTAACTACACTGCATGGATCTGAGCGCTATTTGGAGAAATGGGGCACTCAGATCAGGGCTATTTAACAATGTATTGTTAGGGATCCCCTTGTGTTTTTCCTTGGACTGATTGTGCCCTGGGAGAGGGGACTTGGGAAGGGAGAAGGGATACCGTTTTGCCCACACACAAAGACTAGGCACTGTGGATTTGGGGGGGGGGAGGAGTGGGGTTCCAACAGACTTGTTGCAGGCCCGTTGTGGGTCTGGCCACAAGTCTGTCTATTTCTATGGGGGGAGATATGTGATGGATGGCCTCATTTGTTTGGCGCAAGCCACCAGGGCCTGTGCAAAGATTTCTGCCGCCCTAGGCGTAGATCCATTTTGCCCCCCTCATGTCACACACACAGAGTCTGACAGGCAGACACTCACTCACTCACTGACACACACACACACACACACACACTCATAGACAGACACTGTCAGTATATTTATACTGGCAGAAATTTTGTGTTAAGACAGAAATTAAAAGCGTATATACTGTAAGTCACCATCAGATGAGAGGTGACCCCATTTTGTATCACAATGCAAAGACAGGCTATTTTTTTTTTTGTTTGTTTTTTTGTACTCTATTCACTCAAGCCTGAGCTAAGGAATGCAACTAATGTAAACATTGGCAGAGATAAGACATGATGTCTGCAGCAAGGGGGGGGTTGAACGCAACAACCCAGAGACAAATATATATATGTGGCGTAGAGATAGCACTCCCAGGACTCTAAGTTATTCAAAGTAAAATTTGACTTTTAATGTCCACAGTTAAGAGATCGACGTTTCAGTTTGTAACCCAAACTTTCATCAGGATAAAATAACATCTTAAAAAACAATCATATATACCCATCACCAATGTACACTTACCCAATAAGTGAGAGGGTGCTAACTGCGACAGCCATTACCAGAGCCTGCCTTGGGTTACTACTTGATCCCGATGAAGTCATCACAACCGTGTCCATATTGTATATACCAAGCATAGACAACGTTCAGCACTCCAGATGTTTTGGATTAAACATACCATGATGCTTTGTCAGCATTATGGGGGATGTAGTCCACAACATCTGGAGTGCCGAAGGTTGCCTGTCCCTGGTACCGACAACAGGGAGCTCGGGCTACAAGGCAATGAGCTATCCAGCAAAGGGGATTTCTATCGACTAGATAACAAGTCACAGAGCACACTCCTGTTAAAAACATCTAGCTGAAATTCAGTGGGCTAATTGAGCAATAAGTGAAAAGAAAAAACAAACTAATATAAATGCTGCAATTCATGTTTAACTACACATTATCTGCATTAGTGACAAGGTTCTTCAAAAACCCATAAATACTTTGAACTCCAGTTCATAATGCTGGGAATTGAAATGACTAGACATGGCTGAATAATAACGTAGAGATCGCCCAAATTACTACCTATATAGAGGTTTATATGTCGAACCACAACCAGGGTATAATACTTTTTTCATCTCTAATTGTTCCCAAGTCATTTTTTTTCATGTAATGTTACCCTTAATTCATCATTGTTTTATGTATAAGTTACCTGATCTAAACACTCAGTGTCATATCCCTAGGAATGCTGAAAAAGTGCTTTGGTCATACCTGACCGATTTACATATTGGCAGTTGGAAGATCTCTTTACCTTGCAGAGGAGAAGAGAGGGAGTCTGATCAGTGTGGTCGTGCAGGTCAGGCTCCAGTGGTGGGTATCTCTCTCCTGCTGCACAATGATACCCTGATTTTGTCATTGGTAGACTGGTCTAAAACTCAGAAGGGTGGGGAGGCTGAATAAACTCCCTAGTTGAGAGATATTGCCCAGAAGAGCACTTGCACATGAAACCCACCCAGTGACTGAGCCTCACAGAGAAAGCAGCGGGCTTCTTAGCTGACTGCATGGAACTTTCCATTAGATCAGAAATCTGCTAATATTCAATAAATTGTAAAGGCACCCTGAGGCCTGGGAAATGATTAATTAACTTAGAGGTTACTGTGGGCATATTTATGGGATGATAATAGTAAACAGTTGAGAATTGCCCACTATTTCAATTCTCAGATCCCAAAGATCGTTATCGTGTAAGTGAAATGTATTTCATATAAATAAAATCACAATTTGTTATAAAAATAGATACAATTTATTGTGACATTTTAAATAATTAATATGTAACATGCGTGACAATAATCAATGAAATTTTAGTATAACATGAATATGCAATACAATATGGTAATATATTTTCCAACGGTTAACACAGCTTAGAATCTACAACATTAGCTGTCAAGAAGATTTATGATGGGCTTCACAGAGAAAAAGAAAAAGTTTCACACAGGGTTTTAAAAGAAAATTCAGGGGGCGTGGCCTAACCACCGAAGCGGACAGTCGCACGGCCTCAGAGCTCCGGCTAAACAACGAGAAAACTAACTTTTAATATAGGGGGGACCCCCTCAAAAAAGGCACCTGAGAAACGTCTTACACTCACTAATGGGTAAGAAGACGAAAAAACTGAAACCTGACCGACCCCAGCAGGGGAGAAGCATCGGGGACCTCTGGAGACAGGCACATGGCGCCCAGGAGTCTACAATGGCGGCTCTCCATGGCGGCTGCTCCGACTTCTCCGACGGACTGTCGGAGGAAGGGGACGATGACCACACGCTGGCAACGGCTCGGCAAATGACTACACAAGTAGCACCTCAACAAAGAACTCCCGATGCCGCCCCAGTAACTTTAACGGCCATCAGGGAACTCATGGCAGAGCTCCACACTAAAATCTCGGCGGATGTGGCCATGATCCGTGAGGACCTACGGGGCCTGACAGGCCGTATCGGAGAAATGGAGCACAAAACACAAGCCCACTCACAACAAATTAATGTCCTCTCACGACAAGTGGAAGAGCTCACAAAACAGAGCGCAACTTTTGAGAGTAGATTCGACATCCTTGAAGACAAAAGGAGACAGAAGAACATAAAACTAAGGGGTGTAGGGGAGACGGTGCCACCAGAAGAACTCCCACACCTCGCAAGGCGCCTCCTGACAGCCATACTTCCACCAAAACAAGCTAAAACGATATCGCTGGAGGGTATTTTCCGACTACAGAAGCCGATTAAGGCACCAGCCGCAGCTACCAGAGACACTGTGCTACAGTTCCAGACCCTCAGGGACCGGGCAACAGTGATGGCAGCAGTCAGAGGGCAAACTCCCTATAACTTCGAGGGAATGTCTCTAACTTTCCTTGCTGACCTGTCAGGGGGAACCCTTGCTTGGCGACGGTCGCTCCGACCACTTACCTCCCTCCTGCGCACGAAGACCATCAGCTACAGATGGAGCCAGTCTCGATCACTCCAGATACCACGCGGAGACACCGTCATCATCATACGGGACATATCGGAGGCACCAAGCCACTTGCTCGCACTGGGACTACCACCGGACTCGCTGGGCCCGACAAACCCTCATGGATGGGACCCCGGGGCTACCCGTGTCTTTGTACCCAGGGACAGAGCGCTAACCACTAGAGCGGGGCCCACAACATAATTCCAAGCTGGACCGGACCCACGCACGAGCTGATGACTTGGATGGAACTGCTGAATGCTCCGGCTTCACTGCGGACATTTGCCGCCGAGCATGAGACAGGGTCCAGATCTGCCATACTTTTCTTTTTTTTTTTTGTGTGATGCAACACCTGGGACCCGACCGCAGTGACACCCTTTGTGCCGCGCTCCAGAGCCACACCGCCACCAGATCCGTGAGATACCGTGCTGAGCGCTGACACTTGGCTAGGTTGACGGGACACAGGTACACGCAACAAGAACTCACCAAACCGACCTGGACGGACTTTGCCCTAACCCCAGCATCACAGATCTGGTGTATCCAGCTCCAGTGGCTCGGCAATACAAGCCCCTCTGCAGGCATCGGCTAGTGGACCCGGTCGACAGTTAGCAGGAATCCCACAGACCTGATGGACTTAAGGGACACAAGCCTGCCGGTGGTACAACCCTGCTCTTTCACACCCCTTAGGGGCCATATCCCTGACAGTTGGTCGTAGCTAGATGTTTCCCTAGCCGATCAGAGCGGTCTAATGCATAACTGTTTTGCTTTTATTCGCATGTTTCGCTTAAGCTTTAAACGCAACTACTTAACTTAAAGAGTGCACTTAATAGGCTCAATAGGATGCCTAACATGTTATGACCTTTACCTTCAGTAACATGGATTATCTAACCCTTGTCTAGATTGGGTTTATGTTAGAATTATTAGTTGTGATGTTTGGTCACCACAACTGACACAGTTGTCGGTTTAGGTTCGTAATGCCAAATTGCCAGAGGACAGGGTATTAGAATACAATTCTCTTTGATTTTCTAGCCTGTACAACATTATAATGTGATGTCGGAGAGGACCACCTAATGGCTCAGAGCCATCATAGCCAGCCACTCTGCAACTGCATACTGAACCACCAGGCTATTGTGTGCATTTTGCAAGTAACACAGTTTCCCTCTTTAGAAAATAATTTAAGCTAATTTAAAGGCACACTGACATTATTTTATTTATTGTTTTGCCTTAAACCCTATTTTGTTGGTCAGTTTGTTTCACATCTATGCAAACCTGCAAAGCTTATAACGTGATCTATCAATGCTAAATTTTATTTTATTTCATGTTTATTTTTTGTCTAAATCTATTAACACTGTCGTTGAAATGTATAGCATAGACAGGTTGTAACAACCAGAATTAAGCTGCACAGCATGTTTAGCCAGACACAGCTAATCACTACATAGATACGTAAGCTTGAACAAACAACATGCACTGTTATCTATCACTTTTATAACCTGCCTGAAGTTAATCCAGTTTTGTAATTTTTTTTCAAAATTCAGCCTAGACATAATGCATTGTTACGCATTTAAAAATTTAAAAAAAAAATGTGCAAAGTTTTTCCACTGCCTATCTGATGTACACCTGTATTTCATTATGCATACTCTAGCTGCTGTGGCACGGTGTGCTATATGTATATCTTCATGCACAAATAAAATACAGAATTTAAAAAAAAAAAAGAAAATTCAAAAAAAAAAAAAAAAAAAAAAGTTTCACACAGAGAACAAAATTCCTCAGAGTGCAGCGTAAGGTCGTAAAAGTTTAGCTGACAGTTGGAATAACCCTTTCAATGCTGGCTAGACCTCCTAGGTAATTAAGATCTATTCTTATGTAATTTTAAATAAAATAACATTTAAACCAGTTCATTAGTCACTTCCTGGAACCATCCAATAAAAGAAATCTACCACGTTCTATAAGCTTAATTTTTAACTTGCCTAAACAGATATTTATCTTATTTTAAAGCAAATCAATACCCCTGGATAAATATCACGATATGCTAACGTGATATGTCACATAAATATATGATTAATCTTTTCCATCTGCAGAATAGAAAGTTTAATATATACTTCTTAGTTAACTAAGATTTCTAAATATCGAAATCTGATCGTGATTTATCCAGTCATATATCATGCTATTAGAAAAATTTTAATTAAATGAAACCAGTATATTTACCAGTTAAAGAGATGTTCTCAGGTAGCTAAGTGTCAAGGAATGTTTCTTTCTCGCTCTGACTCTGCTTGCTTCTTACTTAGCCTGTTTCCGACTATTCACTCTCTTGCTTTCTCTGCATACCTCTGCATCCCCTGCATTCTCTCTTGATTAATCCCCTCTTCCCTTTGTCTTAACTTTTTAAAGGAAAAGATTCTCTGTTCGTAGACCGATAGAAAAATTGGAGGTGTGGTTATCTTCTAGATAGCAACTTAATATTTGGTCTATAGAGGGCAGTCTCGTCCCACTATACATACCTATCCAGGAAAGAGTTAACTTTTCCTGGTGGCTATTTTGACGTGATTTTGGCTTATCTATCAGGTTGCCATTGTGGAGTATGGATCATTATTTAATGTGCAGTTTGCAATATATATGTGTATTATATGGTGTGGCGCATACATATATATATATATATATATATATATATATATATGTATATATATATATTTAATACTAATGTACATTTGGTTGTATGAAATACTGACTGAATGACTATTGACTGAAATAGGCTTCTTAACTTAGCTTAGATTTGAAAAACGTTACACTTTCAATGACATTTCCACAAGGTTAAAATTAAATTAGAACAAACACATGTACTGTCAGTCAAATGTATACAAAACTCGTCGTAAGCTAATTACAGGCAAGAGCCTTCTAGAGAATATTCCAAAACACATGTGCTGTCAGTTAAATGTATACAAAAACACTTCGTAAGCTAATTACAAGCTCGAGCCATTTAGGGAATATCCCAAACTTAGATATGCAATACATTACATCATGTAACAAGTTAGAAAACCTTTTTGGGAAAATCACACAGGTGGGGGCTGCTTTATAGAGGACAAAATGCCTATTTAACTGAAGGAGAAAGGATAGGACGTTGTCATTCTTTAACATTCATTCATTCAAACATTATTCCATTCTCACTTGCACGCAGAGCATCATACACAAGGACATATGCTGCAATACTTTGGTAAGATTAATTATTTACTGACTATTTTTGCATTCTGTTACATTCATCCAATACACTTTTATCTTATATTTATTTGAGTCATTGTTTCATTTATTACAATATTATTACAGTGCCGTTTGGGTTTTCCGACACTGAATTATTCTAGTGGTAATTATCATCTAGAATGGTTAAAGAAAACAGTATTTATAAGTAATTTGGAAACGGAAGGGTCTACTCCGTATATAGCTATAGATTGCATAAAGACACGCTAAGCTTAGAATGACCCGGAGTGACCTTTTGTCGGTAAAGGTCCACATCATACCTGAAGCGAGCCATAACTATCAAAATTGAAGTATCACCGAAACCGACAGCCATAACTCACGTTTTCTGTCAGATCAAACAGTTTCTTTAAGTTTTGTCCAGACTATGTGTCTGGCAAATTCTGCTATAATTTCTAATATGACAGTTCTTAAACTTAAAATCACCTTTCACTTACAATGGGATCTTGTTAGATATAGAAAGTAAAATGAAATGATTTAATCTTCTCTGTCACAAATGTCTGGGTTTTAGAATTTTTCTATTGCATTAGCAATTAGACAGTCTCTTATCACTTGGTTTGTTTATACTATGCATTAATTTAGCTCTGGCAAAGTGGTTAGTTTTACAGAAAGGATAGAAATTTCGTGTCTCTTTGTTAACTTGAAAATAACAAAATGGAGTCTGGTCTGTTCAGAGTGACTCAGAATATACACTTTTAATTTCTATCATAGCACAAAATGTCTGCCGATATAAATACCCTGACATTACGAATCTATTTATCTCCCAGACTGAGCGGCGTCACGGTGGGATTTTCACTGTTCAAATCATGGACACCCTGTTGGTTGTGTGTATAAAAGTGTGCCTTGTTCTCCATAAAGCAGTTCTTATTCACCCTTCACTAAGTCTCACCTTTTAGGTGAGACAGCTATAATCACTCTAGGTATCCAGTGCCGAAAGAGAGGGACCCATGATGGAGACACATAAGCGGAGTGCTGAGCTCCGTTATATCTGGTGGCAGCTAAGGGATCTCCTCTCTCGTTCTGGGGATACGCTCAGAGGAAAATCTATGAAAAGTGATCCACAACAGAAGGTGTGGAGCGGTGCTGTAAGAACTAAAGGGAAACCTGCTGAAGAAACTGCTGGAATAAGAGCACAGATCTTCAGTAATAAACCTAAAACCGCATTTATTGCAGCACTCATGGAGGGAGACCGGGACAGCAACTTGTCCACCAAAAGCATATGTGAGGAAGGCTGAACTTGATGGATGCAAGTCTCTTTTCAGCTATGTAACTATGTAACTTCTCTTCGGTTGAGACAGACTTTCAACAACTGGCATTCTATGGTCCGACTCTAACGGCCAAGGACCATCATGGATGAGATTCCGATACAACTGGCTGACAACTAGGAGGGAGGCCTGCCACCTCCACAGGGCAGCAATAAATTGGATACAAGACTGCCAAGCTACCGCTGTGGCAGATGTGCTGCAACTACTGTTGTTATAGGAATTCTACAGCTCAGTGACACAAGAGGTGCGGGACTGGGCGAGAGATCTCTGGCTGCTCACTCTGCCAGAAGCTGCAAAGTTGGCAAATGAATACCAGGAGAGACGACCGGCCAGCACCACGGTCTCTCACAACTCAGAGAATGCAAGTGCTGGAGTACAGTCCCAATCTTAACCAGGACCTCAGACACTATTGCCTTACCCAGCACCTTAAACCAGACCTCGCTACTATGGAAGCATCAAAGTGGAGCACCTGATCAATAATTGCAAGCTGAAACATCGATCAACAGCCTGGTCCAGATCGGGCCCCAATGCAACTGTGTCCAAACCAAAATTACCCTTATCTCCAGTCCTGCCTACGGAAGCACTGAGTCTTGCAACACCAAGGAAGTGTGGGTATATTGCACTAGTCTGTTTCTTTTAAAACAGCAGCTCTGGATAATTGTCAACATAACAAATAAACCATGGTGCTAAATGGGTGGCAGGGTCAAGGACTAAGGGAAACAGGAGCTACCCTCACCTTGGTCCAAGCTTCCTGGAGATGAACAGACTGGATACTAAGTGACTTTCCAAGTAGCAGTGGAAGCTGTCTATCAGCTCCACATACCAAAAGTACACCTGGATTGGGGCACAGGGTCCGGCATTGCAAGGAAGGAATTACCCACAGAGGTGTTATTCGGTAAGGACCTGGGCCAACTCACCTCTGCCTTCACCAGCCTTCCACCTGAGGAATCCTATCACGGCAAGGCTACAAGCTCACCGAGGAAAGACCGTTGACTCGATTCTCCTAACATGGGATACATTAATTAACCGAGTCCCAGGGGAAAATTAAGGAGGAGTTAGTGTTTTTATGCTGTATATTGGTTTTATTATTTTTTGTTTATCCTTGAAAATGTTAACTGAAAGGATTCACACTTTTACTTTCTTGGTGGGGAAGATTCCACCTATGCTGAGATCGAACAAAACCTATTTTACTTAACTTATGTGAGTCATACGTCCTTGTATTACTTTTATCTCTGCTATACAGAGAACACTATATTCTGCTTTATTTTCATCCTATATACTGGTGAATTCCCATTGCCACAATGCTGCACACCAAAGGAAAAGACTCTTGAACACTTGGCATCAAGAGTGACTGATTGACTTGGAGCAGTTCCCTATAGAGGCCTGCGACCATCAAAACATCCACAGGCGAGGATTGTACGGCCCATAGGGAGCTGATCCTATGCTCCAGCAAATTGTGACACTCATTTTACTTTATTCATCAGTTTCTAAAGATACTACACTAACATCCTCTTTTTCTTCCATACTACCTCAACACTACACAGATTTGAGGACACGCTGAAGGAGCTGCTTCCCTGCATCTCATTTTATGCAGTACCCTTCTACTGGCAGAAAGAAGAAATTCTGGTTTGGGGACACCATAAGCACTTCCAGCTCCTAGCCGCCGCGGCTTGGCTGGGGTTTTGCTGCCTCTCCCCACCCTGGATCCAGCTCCCAGTGGTTAGAGCTCTCATCTCTAAGAGTATAGCAAGCAAATAGAGCAGTATAGCTGTTTCCCCTAGACATTAGCCGAGATTTAATGTTGGGAGTAGACTACCTTTATTCGGGGCCAGACAAGGCATTCTTATGCAAAGTCCCCTGCAACACAAAGTTACAGGGTAATCCCTCCCATGACCCTCCTGTGTCTGAGAGATAAGGAAGCCTCTTTAATTTATCTCTTAGGTACAGAAAAATCTACAACAAATCCAAACCACCCCACACACACACATTTTAACATTTCAAAAGGGGTTTATTGATTGCATGGAAGGTCAGAACTTACAACCCAGTTCCTCTTCGAAGCTGGGACCCCCAACAGAGCCACTATGCCAGGTATGAGAAGTCACACACAAGTGGCCTGGAAGTCTGGCTGCAGCACAAATCAATTTTAATTTGTCACATGTCCTAATTGCCTACTAGATAGGAAGTCCTTGACATGTTAATGCTCAGCTTTCAGGAATAAACAACCCCTTGTGTTTCAATATCATATCCAGAATGGGACAAGCACAACCTTCCAATCCAGCCCAACCAGGATTTGCGAACAAGGGGACCCCACAAACAATACATTGCCTCTTAGAAAGGGAGATCCCCAGCCTGATGACCTGGAAATAATAAGCAGGCAAGCGAGTGGGCACGGTACTCAATGATGGCGTTCTGTCACACTTTTTTTTTTCTTCACATCTTCTTACATGGCCAGCAGGCTCCTCCAAGAGCACATGGCAGAGGCATCATTGCCACACATCTCTTCCCTCCCCCCCCCCAAGGGAGAATAACCAGGTAACAGACCTGCTGCCAGTCTGTACCTGAGTTACTCAAGAAGGCCACCCAAAAATAAATAGCTGTCCCAGTAGACTCCTGTGCCATGCTTTGCTCAGGTAGGTCCACTTGGCCGTGGTTGTAGTGGCCGTAGTGTCTCTAGGCACCCGATACTGCCGTTGGGGAGGGGGACTGATTGTCACCTCTCCCTGCAAGATACACTGCCACTGGGGAGAGAGACCTATTGTCTCTACTCCCAATAACTCCAATTGTGGTTGGCGAGAGGGACTGGTTGTCTCCTCTCCATGTAGGATACACTGCCGCTGGGGAGAGAGACCGGTTGTCTCCTCTTCCTTGCAAGATCCGCTGGCGAGAGAGAGCGGTTGTCTCTTCTCCTTGCAAGGTACACTGCCGCTGGGTAGAGAGCGGTTGTCTCCTGTCCTTGCAAGGTACACTGCCGCTGGGGAGAGTGAGCGGTTGTCTCCTCTCCTTGCAAGGTACACTGCCGCTGGGGAGAGAGACCAATTGTCTCCTCTCCTTGCAAGGTACACTGCCGCTGGGGAGAGAGACCAATTGTCTCCTCTCCTTGCAAGATACACTGCCGCTGGGGAGAGAGACCAATTATCTCTACTCCCAATAACTTCAACTGTGGTTGGGTAGAGGGACCGGTTGTCTACTCTCCCTGCAGGATACACTGCTGCTGGGGAGAGAGATCAGTTGTCTCCACTCCCTGCAAGGTACACTGCCGCTAGGGAGAGAGAATGGTTGTCTGTACTCCCAATAACTCCAACTCTGGTTGGGGAGAGGGACTGGGTCTCCTCTCCCTGCAGGATACTCTGTTGCCGAACTGAGCTGAACAGATGTTGGTAACTCTGCTCCAGCTCCCATTCCACGGTGACCAGATGGATCAGGTCTAGCCCCAGGTTGGCAGCTCCATGAAGATCCATCAGGGCTTCCCTGATACTGTGAATGTCCCAGAGTCGATACAATGCTGGACTTCCAAAGTCAATGTCCTCCTCGAAGGCCTCCCACAGGAAGCCTGGGCCATTATAGTCATCATCGTTTTGCACACTATCCTCAGCCATCCACTCTAGCGCCCGGTAAGCCCCGTCCAGCCAGAGCTCCTTCCAGACCAGGTTCTCAAGCTCCATCACCCACTCCTCCAGAGGCTGCTCTCCCAGGAGAGGCAGCCGCATGACCACTTGTACCTGGAGCCGCTGCTCTTCGCTTGGAAGGCTCTCCCTCCGCTGAAGCTAAACTTCCTCCAGGGCCTCGTACCAGAGTTCCTTCCAAATGGCATCTCTCCAGTCCAGCATGCCCTCTTCTGATACAGGACCATCCCTTTGGGCCAAGTTGCGCTGTAGTCTCCAGAGGAACTCCTCATATGGGGACGCTGCCTGGAGGCTAGCTCACTCCATCCTCCTGAGTTCATCTGCAGACAGGGACGCTGAACGGATGGTCACACTATCCCTCTTGTCAGTAATCCATACTGTATTCCAGTGTCCCTAGGAAGCCATTCCACTGCTGCCACCAGATGTGGCGGACCGACTAGTACCCCAACTGGGTACCTCCGCCAGTCATGCTTCCTAGTTATCACCGAGTACCAGAAGTACTTCGCTGGGACACCATAAGCACTTCCAGCCCCTAGCCTCCACAGCTTGGCTGGGGTCTCGCCGCATCTTCCCACACTGCACCCAAGCTCTGGATCCAGCTCCCAGTGTTAGAGCTCTCCTTCAGAGTATAGCAAGCAAATGGAGCAGTGTAGATGTCCGTCCCCTCCCCCCCAGACATTAGCCGAGACTTAGTGCTGGGAGTAGACTGTCTTTATTCAGGGCCACACACGGCCTTCTTCTGCAAAGTTCCCTGCAAGGGGTTTCCAACACAAAGTTACAGGGCAATCCCATGACCCTCTGGGCCTGAGAGATAATTGCGTCAGAAAATCTCTCTAATTATATCTCTCAGGTACAGAAAAATCTACAATTCCAAACCCCCCACACATTTTAACATTTCAAAAGGGGTTCATTGATTGCATGGAAGGTCAGAGCTTACAACCCAGTTCCTCTTTGAAGCTGGGACCCCCATCAGAGTCTCTCTGCCAGGCGTGAGAAGTCACACAAGTGGCCTGGAAGTCTGGCTGCAGCACAAATCAACTCTTTCATTTGTCACATGTCCTAATTGCCTCCTAAAAGTCCCTTTGACATGTTAATGCTCATCAGCTTTCAGGAACAAATAACCACTTATGTTTCAATATCATATCCAGAATGGGACAAGCACAATCTTCCAGTCCAGCCCAAACAATGGGACCCCACAAACAATACATTTCCTCTTAGATAGGGAGATCCCCAGCCTGATGGCCTGGAAATAATAAGCAGGCAAGCGAGTGGGCACAGTAGTTAGTCACGGCGTTCTTTTTACAGGTCTTTGTACATGGCCCATAGTCCTTGGACAGGAGGCTAGCCAGCAAGCACCACCAAGAGCATGTGGCAGAGGCATCTTTGCCACAAAGGAGTACAAGCTTCCATACTCATATTGGACAAGTGCCAGAAATCCCACTGTTTTATCTAGTTCATTATTGTTTGTAAGGATTGGGAGTGATTCCTGCCCCATCTCGTATTCACCTATCGTGAGGTGCTGCAGGAATTGACAGTTTTAATTATTATACATGAGGTGGGTGAGGGGGGTCCCTAGATTTCATCTGAGAGCATTAGGAAGGGTAAACGAGAGGAAGGGACGCCAATCCAACCTTATGTGGTGGAGCTGATTTACCATTTGGAGGGCATAACTCAGACGGTAAAAGAAAACCTAAAAGCAGCTAAAAGCCGCCAGCTGGTCTGGTATGATCGACATGCCAGGGGCGGCAGTTACAAGGTCAAGCAAAAAGTTCTAGTGTTACAACCCACCGGACAAGACATACTGCGGGCAGTCTGTTAAGATCCATACAAGGTGGTGGAGCAGATATGTGACACCACCTATGTTGTGGCCAGGTGATTAGACGAGAGGTTTAGGATCAAGTTCCATATTAATCTGTGTACTGTGAGGAAGAAGTAGCAGCAGTGTGTGCCCCTGCTACCGATGACTAAAATAATCTCCCGTTACCCAATATTCTAGGGTTCCTAGAGCAGGGAGAGGTCCGCCATTTCCTGGAAGACAAACAGGAGGTCTTTTCCATTAGACCAGAGTACACTACCCTAGAGCTGCACCACATGGAGTGTCATGATCTTGTTCAAGTCAGATAGGAGGCTTTGGCCAGAGTTAACTAAAGAGTCTTTCTTGGTAGGTTTTGACATATCAGCAGGTTAACTTATAGAATTAAATAAAAGGGAGAAGGGAAGTGAGAGAAATAAATGTAATAATAAAAAGGCAATATGCCCTATAAAGAGAATAATCAGGTTTGCAAATAACAATAAAGCTAGAGATAAAAGTATAGGAAGAATAGTAAGATTGGTATAAAGAATAATAAGGTTTCAGGTAGGAAAATAACACCTTGTTATTAGGAATAAGCAGCAATGACCAGATTGGGGTTAAGCAGGTTTGTATAATTCAGGTAGGCAGGATAAAGCAGAGTTGTAAGCAATCCAGGTCGGTATGAAGCAGGGTTGGAAGTAAACCAGGTTGGCAGGATAAAGCAGAATTGCAGGAAATCCAGGTTGGTATGAAACAAGGTTGGTAGTAGATCAGGTTGGAAGCAATAAAGGTAAATCACAGGTTGCTTCTCAGGAGCCAGGATCTGAAGTCTTTTCAGTATGAACATCAACTTCAATGTAAAGGCCACTTGGTTTGTCGGGTGAATGCTTTTATAGCATACTTGATTCATGCTATACAGGTGAGAGATTCAGGTGGCTAGGGAGGCCACTAGTGGCGAGAAACAGGTACTTGATTTAAAGGAACAGAAATAAACAAACATAAAACTTATTTGTCAGGATGGGATCCTGACGTGGAGACTCTTGGGAAAGTGCCCATGAGACAACCAACATACTGAATCTCCAATGCGGTTAAAAAAAAAAATATGAGAAAGGAGACCCAAGAGTCATAGAGGAGTTAGACAGCCTATTCCATTGTACTAGCTTCTGTGTGTGTCGATTACCAATAATTTAAAGGCAAGAGGGTCTCTGATGCATACTCCATTCCCAGGGTAGATGAGCTGTTGCTTCACCATGGGAAACCACCTAACTACCATAGACCTCTGCAAAAGTTACTGACGGATTCCCCTGGACGAAGACACAGTCCAGACATTGGCCTTTGTCACCACAGATGTTTGCAAGAAAACAAAAGTATAATGCACACACTGAAAAAGATGAATACTTTCTACAGGGTTGTGACGAGACCAATCTCGCCACATTGCATTGGAGGAGCCTGGTTGCTCGCCTGCTGCTTTTGGACTATGGACCAGACTTTATGTGAATGTGTTAACCCAGATAGCTATGCCATGGAGCCCATTCGTGTAGTTAAAGACTTCGGCTCCATGGCAATTGAACTGTGTGAATAGGATCTGAGCGCTATTCGGTAGTTTTGTGCGCTCAGATCCCAGCTATCTGGGGATATGTGAAATGTCTGTGTGTTATGTGTAAAAGGTGACTTAATGTATTTTAAAGTGTTTTACTGTCTTTGTGTCCCCATGTGCATAATGGAGTCTGGTCTCTGTCCTGGGAGGTAATTGGATTACTTCTCCATTATCTCCAGGATAGAAGACTCTGAAACCGGTCTGGGCCAGATAGCTATGTGCCAGCCAGGCCCCAAAAGATACTTTTACTAACTTTTGAACCCCTGGTCTGATTCATGCCATTTTTTAATATGTTGTTACCCTGAATGGATTGATTGTGAATATGTAATTTATGTGAATGTGATGTATGGTTTTAGAGTTATGAAAGTTGGGTAAAAAGTATGTTTTAACTGCATGTATAATTGAGTTTCCTCTCAGGATAAGGGGAGGGAATATGTGGGATGTAACTGTGATGTGATTGGTTGTTTTATACCTTCCTGTGGGCGGTCCTGTATTTGCAAAGACTGTAATAAAAACCAGACTGGGTGTGCCAGCACCTGAGACCACTGCTTGACCCTCAACACGGAGCCTTGTCTCGTTCTTGGAGGGATTCACTGTATGCTGTTGGAGACTGATTGCCAGGAGTGTAAGCTGATTGTATGCTTTTCCTGTTCGTCTGCTGGCAGCTATTCATGAGGTTCCAGTTCGGGAGTTGGAGTGCTATTTTGTATCCAGTTCGGGAGTTTGGTGTTCTGCAGTAGCTGTGCCTGTCTCAGAAAGGGGATTATCGCCTAAACGGATTTTAACCCCTTGTCTGCTGAAACGGTCCGTTACAAGGGTGTTCTAGAAAGGGAGGGCCAATCCTTGGAGACATCAAATGGAAGAAAATATAAATATCCAGGCACATCTGAGGTTTCTTCTAAAAGGCAGTATTTTATTAGAAACAAAAAAGTGGACGCCTTGGATGGCCTGTACTAATTTAGGGTCATGCCAGTCGAGATGAAAAACGCACCAGCCACCTTCCAACGGACGGTGGACTGACTTCTTGGTGGCCTCCATTACTATGCATGTGCATACCTGGATAATGTTTGGGTGAGACAACTATAATCACTCCAGCTATCCAGTGCCAAAAGAGAGGGACCCTTGATGGAGACACTCAAGATTCATCAAGAGTGCTTAGCTTACCAAGCTTACAAATGTTTATCACTTTAAAGGGACTCTCCAGTGCCAGGAAAACAATCCGTTTTCCTGGCACTGCAGGTCCCCTCTCCCTCCCACCTCCCAATCCCCGGTTGCTGAAGGGGTGAGAACCCCTTCAGTCACTTACCTGAGACCCCCGCCGATGTTCCTCGGCTGTGGTTTCGGGTCGCCGCCGCTCCTCCTCTTCATAAAATCGGCCGGTGGGCGAGACCTAATGCGCATGCGCGGCAATGCTGCGTATGCGCATTAGAGCTCTCCATAGGAAAGCGTTGGAAATGCTTTTCAATGCGTTCCTATGGGGAATTAAGCGACGCTGGAGGTCCTCACACAGTGTGAGGACCTCCAGTGACGCTCTAGCACAGAAAATCTGTGCTATGTGTCAGGACATGACCTCTAGTGGCTGTCTAGCAGACAGCCACTAGAGGTGGAGTT
Source organism: Pelobates fuscus (assembly GCF_036172605.1). Classification (NCBI taxonomy): domain Eukaryota; kingdom Metazoa; phylum Chordata; class Amphibia; order Anura; family Pelobatidae; genus Pelobates; species Pelobates fuscus. The sequence continues at coordinate 296,930,965 of NC_086319.1, forward strand.
AATCCTGCAAGGTAATTATCGCAGTTTATAAAAAACTGCAATAATTACACTTGCAGGGTTAAGGGTAGTGGGAGTTGACACCCAGACCACTCCAATGGGCAGAAGTGGTCTGGGTGCCTGGAGTGTCCCTTTAATATTGTTCAAAGTTTTTCTCTTTCTTTTGGTTTGTATATTTGTATAACCGTAAAAACCAAAGCAAAAGTTACCTGCGCTCTCCTAAATCCCTATGTATATTTAATATTTAAACAAATAGAGGTCATTTAGTTACTCCAATGGCCATTCCAGGTAATGCCTGCTTGCCAGCGTCAAGGCAGACCTCCTCAGGTGGGTGCTACACGGACCTTTCACCTTGCTTCCTTCCTGATATAAAAAATACCCCTCTCTGTCTCATTAGAGATGTCTTTGTCAGAAGCTCAAGGAAGCAAGGTGAAAGGTCAGTGTAGGACCTACCTGAGGGGGTTTGCCTTGATGTTGGCAGGCGGGCATTTCCTCCAATATCCATTGGAGTAACTAAATTACAACCATTTGTTTAAATATACATAGGGATTTAGGAGAGAGCGCAGGTAACTTTTTCTTTGTTTTTTACTGTATGTATTGGGGCTGATGTGTACTGTGGTCGTTGCTGCCGCCGAGGAGTGATGGGAGTGAGCGCAGGACTTGCTTTTTTGTATTTGTATAACCGTGTTTGCTGGTTTAGAAAAAACTATTGCCAAGTGATCCATGTGTTTGCATAACAATGGAATAACCACCAGATTCAGCAACCACACATCTTTTACCCAATTTTGCACCTGTCCCTCGGTCTGCTAACACTTCCTCTCTCTGGCTAACTCTGCAAAATGGGAAAAAACTTTATTACAAAATATTTCAGCATTGTTCTGAAAATGGAAAAAATAAGTCTTTCAAAAAGCAGAAGAGAAAAAAAAACAGTTTGTACTCCATAGGTTATATTCCATAAAATGGCTGATAGCAAGATGGCCAACAGCAAGACAATATCAGATTCCACATGTTCTCACATGTCACTTTGAGCAAATGTTCTATCCATGTATAAAATAGTTGTGAACAAATCTCATTATCATCTAGTTGGAAGAACTATCAATAGAAGATGATGCCTGTCTGCCTCACTACCATGCCACTTGACAGACATACAACGACAAACATTGCAATATAGTTGGAGACGATAGCTGCAAAGTTTAAAATTCCTCCTAAGAAAATAATTGCTATTATATATGATAATGGTGGCAATATTATGGCTCCTGCAAACTTACTGGAGGAGAAGCATGGGTGGACCAGAATCCACTGCACTGGTTACGCCTTGCAGCTGGTGATATCTGCTGCGCTAAATTATAAAAGGCATTGAAAAAGCTATTGGAGCTGGAAGATGTCTTGTTGAACATTAAAAAAAAAAAAAAGTAAGCTAGGCAGCAGCAAGCTTAAAATGAAACAAACAAATGGGAACATCTTAGCACAAGCTTGTTCAGGACAGTACAAGATTGAACAGTATGTACTATGTGATTAACTGACTGCAACCCTTTCTGACACATTCATCATGCAAAGGAGCAAATACTATCTTGATTTAAAACAAGACCTTGGAGTCTACTTCCACCGCTTTGAAGCCTTTTGGATGTTTGTCTGTGTTTATGAGTGGACAAGAATACGTCACAATCTTTTCAGTGCCTGCAGTTGTGAAGGGGTTGTTTAGGTCCACCAAAGGTGCTGCTTTTGGGTCATCTCCACTGACGTCTTTCTAAATCACTGCTACAGAGCAGTTCCAAAGCTGGTAGAAGAGGATTCTTTTAGACCAAGTGCATAAATGTAATGCTAACAGAGGACCTTGCAGTGAGAAGGGAGATGGTGCAGCAGCAAATTCTACCTCAACCATAACTACACCTGCTGAACCTTTTGTCTGTTTCTTTTGCTTAACTCACTTTCTAAATCTTGAGGTAGCAGTAAGGAACAGAATAAAGAGGGGCCACCCGCAGAATGGATTTGATTTAAAGCAGAGTCTATTTAATTCAGAACTGATTATGTTATATACCAGTGGTTCCCAAACTTTTTAGGTTCAAGGCACCCTTATATAATATTTTCCCAAGGCGCCCCAAGTAAAAAAAAAAATCTAGGTTGTATATATGTACAGCGCAGCGGCATATACAGGGCCCCTTATCAGCAGAAATGCTTGCCGTTCAAGCGCAGTTCCAGAACCTAATCTTGGGAGGGGCACTGGTAGATTATTTAAAGAAACAATCCAGGCACAATAACCACTACAGCACTTTGTAGTGGTTATAGTGCCACTAGTTCTGTAGTGACCTCCCAGAGTAAGTAGTAAAACTTTGACAACTTACCTGGGATCTGCTGGGATAGGTGCTGTAGAAGGGGATAGGGGAAGTAGTGTTTGTGAGGGGTGCAGAGTGTGATGGGCAATTGTGTTTATGGGGAGTAATGTGTATGTGGGTAGTTATGGTGAGGTCTGGGGGGGTGGGAGGGCAAATTCATAAATATTTTTTTTTTTTTATTAAAAATAATGCTTTTCATACCCCCCCTCCCTGCTTACGTTTGACTGGAAGGTGGGACAGTACAAGGGAATCCCTGGTGCTCTGGTGGAGACGCCCTGTTGGTCTCAGTGGTGAGCGTGAACTCTAGCAGCCTCAAGAGCTGCTAGAGTTCACTCTCACAAGATTCGTAGTGTTGCCATGGTAACCTGGCGAGAACCTGGCGGAGCTGCAAGTTAGAGCCCCCCCCGGGTCCTTCCTCCCTCCCTCCCCTGCCGGCTGCAAACATTACACTGTGAGCGGGCTGGAGAGGGAGATCTCTGATCTCCCCTCCGGTCCTGCAGAGCCACCCGAGGAGAGGGAGGCACGGTTCCCGGTGCTATCATCATAGCATCGGGAAAATATCTTGCGGCTCTCCTGTGTGCCCGTCGGGTAATCCCTAAATCCTGGACTGGTAGGCGTGTATTGAGGACTGGTTTGAAAACCACTGCTTTAAGGTAAGGTGTACATTGTGTTGTTCCTTACAATGGAAAATGTTGTAGTTTCAACTGTGTTCTTTTTGTTACCAAACTGGCTTCACGTCCAGCTTCGTGAGTAAAATGTTTAGACTATAGACACCATTTTGTCTTGCTACGCCAGGTGAAGCTCCTCATTATTAAGTCATTGCCTTGTCTATGGTCCTAAATATTCCATCATGGCCTTGTCTGTTTGCCAAGAAATCAAGACTTAAGGTTAATTATTTTTTTGTTGATTGACAACGGTTTACCCATAAACTGCAATTACCTGTTTTAATGTGTAATGTGAGTATTTTTCTTGCCCCAAAATTACCGGAAGTATTGCTATCTAAAATCTGTATAAACACCAATTATTAGTTAACTGACACAGAATTGGGAGAGCATGTTTTTACGTCTGTATTAACACATAAACGAGAGATTAATCTGTAACGATCAGGAGGGTTTCTGATTTTATTTTACATATATAACTATATATATCTAAACTTTATTTACTCTGCTTTAATTATGGATTATTACATTTATATATATATATATGTCAACAGCAATAGCGAGACAAGCATGACTTGTAGGCATAACATTGCAAGGAACATTTTTTTTACATGGTATTTTTTTATTTTTTTAACATGGTAAACAAGTATGTAAGTTGGTTCCGTGCAGTAGAAAAAGAGGAGAGAAGACGCATGTTACCATCTCACAGTACAGTTGTAAAGAGGTTTGTGTAGTGGGCCAGTATGTAGGACTCGTAATATGGAGGATGTAGCTCCAGAGGGCTCGAACCCATGAGAGTCATTCTAGGCAAGCTGTGTTAGGGCCCAAGTACGAGGTTAGGAATTCTTACAAAAGAGAGTGCTACACTCCCCGATTAAGTACCCTATCCTATGGGGGGGAGGGGGAGATCTATGTAGTGAAGTCGGTTCTATTCGTCTATATAAATACTGTATGTATACTGTCCCACTGTATGTAGTGAGTAGTGGAGAGTGTCTGCGTTTGTCAGGATATGGATACAACAGCGTAGGGAGCAATTGAGAACGGTATGCATTCAAGGCAATGGTGTAAGAAAAAGCAATATGCTATCAGTGTAACCTAATGCAAAGGTATAAAAAAAAAAAACTATTATAAAACAACATTATAGATAAACTGTTTGAGCGAGAGTATCATATTTGCGGCCAGGTCACAGAGTTCTGGTCTCCGCCAGGGACGAATGGTTTGATCCGGGAAACAACCCAAACGTGGAAAGTAGACATGCAGAGGATCTGTTCTCAAAGGCCCAAAGCCTGCAAGATAGTGGGGTCCTCCGCTGGACTCGATGCTCTGTATGCCTTTCCATTTTTGGTGACTGTGATGGATGTGGGTATGTCCATCTGTAGGGAAGGTTTGCAGTCAGCAGTGCCTGCATAAAAGGTTTCATCAATTTCCTCCATAAGAATGTTGCTTTGCTCAGATTTTTAAAGAAGGTAATCTTATGGGATTCGACTTGGAGTGGAGTTTTCCCCTGTAGTGCATGCAGTAACCGCTGTTTTGCCGCATAGGTCTAGCAGCACAGGATAATGTCCTGTGGGGCGTTTTTAGGTGCCTAGGAGATTTTGAGATCTGATACATACACAAATTGTTTGGTGAATTTGGCCGGTAGGACAGTGGAAATGAGGTGTCTGATAAAGTGAGGGAGCTCATCTTTGGGAATAGAATCTCCCACTCTTCTGATGTTTACATTTTTTTGCCGACCTCTATCTTCCAGGAGGTCCACTCTGGTGGTTAGTTGAGAGTGCAGGGTTTGCAGGTGCTACAGCGACTCAGCTTGGGCTTGCATGCCTTGTTTCAGGTCAATCATGTCCTCTTCTGAGGCCTGGAACCTGTTAATTACGGCTTGCATCTCTGTTTTCTTGAAAGTGTGCTAATAGGTCATGAATGTCCTGTTTAGTAACTAGTGTTGTAGCTCCATTCACTGCCGGGGCTTCTGCCACAGGACCTTCCCCAACATTAAGGTCGTGGGGTGTTTCAGGCCAAGGGGGTGGTGATTCACGAGGTCGGGAAGTGGAGGCCAGCATCAGGCCGATATCTTGATGGTTCCCCGTCATGGCCAGCCTCTGTGATTTGCGCCCCATTGATGTCAGAAGGTGCTTTGTCTGTGCTTGGATGTGTTAAGAATGTATCAAAGCCAGTGGTGTTCCAGAACCCGTTCCTCAGCAGCTACGGGACCTCTCGGCACCACGTTTTAGTACTCGCGGTATATATAAAATTGGCATCTGCCAGACTGCTGGGGCTTCCCTAGTGCAAGGGTGGCAGTTGTACAGCTGGATACCACGTGTGTCTTGCGGTAAGTCAGGTTTTCCCGAGCTGAGGTATCGGAGCTGTATAAGATGGCGTCTTAATCCCCGCGCTGCCGGCTCCGCCCCCCTCAATAAATGTTTTTAACACAAAGTTATTGCTTCAAAATTTAAATTTTTATTGCATTCTCAATTAGTTATAAAATAGTTATAACATATATAATTTCTGGCTAATTTGTTTAACCCTTCAGCATTTAGACATAAATAGGGATCCATATTCCCAGGAATTGAGAACCCTAGACAAATAGCGTTCCATTATTGGATACACTAAAATAGAGTTTATCCACCCGCAATGTATATGCATTTTTACATGTAATCATTTTAGTTCTGATCTATATGTTTAGAATTTTTATATTTTATTAGCACGACCACAATGAGTTTTTGGGAATATTTTGGTATTATATAGGAATTCCAAGCTCAAGATTCATGTTGTTGATTTTTTTATAACTGGCATATTTCCCCTTTTTATATAGAGATTATTAAGCTTTGAGATATAGGTTGTTACTAAGTCTCTGTCCTGAAGGGAAGACTTTAGATTTATTTATATACTCTATAGCTACTAGTTCACTACTTTTTACTCATTAGGAGTAAGTATGCCAGTTTTGACATTTTATATCACTTGTAATGTGTCACCAACGATATTACATTAACATGTGACTGTATGTGACCATGGTGGGGATGCTGTTAGCAATCATTATTTTTATGACTGCTTTATACTGCACCTTTAAGTATGGAGCCAACAGTCTTACTTATCATTTAAATTATTCCATGTTTTATGTTTATACACATTGTCAATGTATAAAGTTGAGCCCATACAACATCCAGTTTATACCATGATTTAGATGTATGATCCAATTTGCACCTGTTTCCATGAGTTTGCCACATTCTATACATATGTTTTTTTAAAAAGGGCATACACCTTTAAGAGATTTGAATCACTTTTGCCCGGCAAGGTATAAAACTGCCGAACAGAACTTTAAGCACCTATCTTGAAAAAGCCCTCGGCAGAAGGGCGAAACGCGTTGATAGGGTGCTATCTTTTTTTTCCTACAAAATCTATCTGCAGCAGAAGTGCTCAGCAGAAGTCGGACTTACAGCCAGCGTTTTCCCACAAAGACCAGCAGACAGCCTTCCCGAGTGCACCGGAGAGGAGCTGTCGCCGGAGGATATACAAGCGGCTGAACAGACTTTGTCCTGCATCATCTATTACGATGAGTACAAGATTTTATTTAGTGTAAGAGTTTTAAGTTGGGGGGGGAATTACATTTGCTCCTGTCTCTTGTATAATACATTTTGATACAGTATCACGCTATGTTCGATGGGTCACATATGAGGCCTTTATTAGTTATAGGTCCCATCTCCCAAGTTTACACAGGGCCTGAGGTCTTCACCAAGGCACGTGAATCCACTCTTCATACATCAGGGGTTTCTTTTTTACTTGTTTCTTCTTTGCCCTGGAATCGACACCACTAGCCATTTAATTTTCAGATATAGCATTCCCAAACCTAAGTGTGAAGGTGAACAAATAGCACAATAGATATTTATAACGTGTACTGTACGTAATGGAGGGCTCGATTCCGGACATTACCTGTTTATACCTGAGACGTTTCATCCCAGAATCTAGTATATAAAGCGTTTTATCGGCAAGATTACTGCCGCTTATATCTTTTCACATGTTGAAAATACGCTTATAAAGGACCAGGCTCAATTGTCGTAGATATTTTATTGTTTAGACCGCTATTGATTACCTAGTGAATGTTCAAAGCCGTTATCTACCTGTTATATTCTGTTGTTTCATTCAAAATGCTGGACCTGCGTGTCCCATCAGTCTGACATGTCGTCCTTATTAATCCTTTAATAAAGAGATTTATATTAAAAAAAAAAAAGTATCACGCTATGTATCTTTCTCTGTTTTTTTTCTTCAAAGGTATTTCTACATTTCTCTGAGCTCCTACATATCACTACGTTATCTGGACTTCCTTTTTTTTCAGGACTTTGCTACAGAACTGTACATATATTTTTTTACATGTTTTCTGGACACTTTGTTATATGACTTTCCTATTTTGGCATACAAATGCACCTTTTTAAATTCTAAGGGGATTATCTACTTAGCGCTGAAACCTATATGCATACTATTTTTTAGTTATAAAATATAAATAGAGAAACCTGACTTTCTATCTAAAATTGTTGCTAAGACAAGGTTGGTCTTAAATTCTAAGTTATATAACTAATAGGGTACCACCTGCAGTTACAGTGTGTACAAAGACTTGCAGAATAACCGTGGGTTTAAGGTCTTTTTGCTGAATTTGTATGTATTTTTTATTAAAATGTCACTGTAACAAAAAGTGCATGTTTTCTCTGCAGACACAAGTTCAATTAACTTAATGTATCAAAAATTTAAATACTTTGCAAATATACAGCCTCATGCTACATAACCTATCCACCACTTTATGCTTAAGAACCTTAAACTAAAGTGTATCCTATGTGGAAGGCTATCTTTTATATAGAATATTAATTCAAAAGCAATTTAGTAAAAGAAATCCGATAATTTCAAAAAATCTCCACCAAGGACCGCTTCCTAGCTGGAACAGGGGACACTTCTGTCCACAGTCGCTGTGGCTTGACTGGGGTCCTGGAACCACTCCCTCCCGGAGCCGAATGGGGAATTCACTCTAGACACCCCCAGGCACTGGAGGACACTCAGTCCTGGGAGCTCTAGTCCTTACAAGGACTTTCCCTGTTGAATCCTCCAAACTGGAACGTGATTTAAGAATAGCCTTTTCCCCTCCCAGTAACCAGACAACACATAGTTCTGGCAGTACAAGCTGGAATGTGTTTAATCTGTCCAGATGGCCTTTTATACACAATGCACAGCAATAATTACATACTCACAATACACAGTCTCCCTTCAGGTTCATATATAAACTCCTACCCTTAATTTCTGTAGCTGAGAGATAATTGAGTCTGATCTCCCAGTTACAAGAAAATATACACAAAATCATAATAAAAAAACAAAACCTAATAAAAATACATAATAACCACACAAAATCTACATCCTCAAACACCCCTGATCTGAGCGCCCAAGTTGTGCAAATTGCACTCAGATCCATGCAGTACAGAGGAATCGTCACTGTGTTAAAGTTCTGACCGGCTGCACACGTGGTTCTATGCCCAAAACAGTTCCAGAGCATTTGGTGCTTTTGCCGGTCAACTTTACAGGGCTCCAGCAGATGAACTACAGGGTGTTCCACCTGGATCGCAAGCAGCGTTTGTTCCCCATAGTCTCAGACATCTTCCCTCCAAAAAGCGCTCACCTGGCCATTTTCCAAGTGGTCCAAAATGCAGGACCAACTTGACCGGTAACCGCAGAAAAGTATGTATTGTTATAAGTCTTACTCACATAGTTATTATTGCATAATTATGTGTTTTTGATAATTTTGTCTAGAATATATTGCTATGATTTAGTAAAATATTTTATTATCGATTACAAGGGCTCCTAGTATTTCTCACCACATAATTAACGGAATACCAAATATAATATACCACTTGTATATCAAGATACAAAGCATTTATAGATAAAATACATTTTATTGTTGTTATTAACTTTCCCTCAGGCCACCCTCACAACATGCATTTGACAGCCATTAGAAGCATGGTTATGGAAAAATGTAAAATGTACGGAAGGATTCTACATTGCCACACAAAAGGGAAAGGGTATATGTAACAATAGAACTTTGTGAAGATGAAGTGGCTTTGGTGCTTATTGTCCCTTTAAGTCAATGAACCGTACTCTATCTGCCTGATATACTTTAAAGGTCTGCTTTTAAAAGCAATATATTGAAATCTATAACTACAAAGTATTGTGAGTAAACAAATAATATAAATTATCATACTGTTAAAATACTATATGAAAAAAACGTTAATGAATAGATGTACCAACTGGAGAGCCTTTGGGCAGAAGACACTTTGATGCTGATAGGTCTGTAGGAATTCTAAATATAAACACTGCATTGGAATGTTGTTCTGGAAGTCTATGCATCCACACAGTACTGGATGGAATCCTGCATCTTCAAAGTATGTGTATCTCAAGAGAAAAATCAATAAGATATCTGATTTGTGATAACGGTGATATTAACATGAGCCTTTTTTAATTTTAGTGTAACAAGCATAATCAAATTAACATATGGTTTACCTCTGGATTAAGTTGTTAGGTGTGTGGCATTCCGAGCATTCGGAAGTCAGTTTGAAATAGACTATTAAAATGTTGAGAGTCACTTTCTTGTAGACATGGTTTGAAAGGGTTTCTGCTACCAGTAAATAGTGGTTCAAGAAAAGGCAGTTTTGACCACTCCTCAAAAAAAAAAAAAATGATAAAACTTACCTCAGTTTCAGTACTGAGGCCAAGTCCTAGCTCCACATGACCCTTCTATGCTAACGTCACTCGTGATCTCTGGGCGGTACTAATGGGAGGACATGCTCATGTTCATGCTGACAGCAGATGCCAAATATGCACTGGGCTGGGAATAAATGCTAAAATGCTGAACTTGTTTGAGAAGAATATATGAAAGAAAACAGGTTAAAAACAGCCAGTAACACAAGACTTTTACCCCTTAGGGCCCCGTAATGGAACTTGAAGAATAATGGTGTTTGAAGCCTTGAAATCAGCAATCCTCCTTAAGTTCATCAGGCATAGCATGAGGGGATAAGAGCGGAGGCCTCCTGCAGACTATGCCCGTCAGTGGTATGATACAGTCCCACAGTATGATATTGTGCAATGGGCCACAAGTGTCCAGTGCTAGTAGTAAGATTGTAGAGAGATAGGCTAGTCCTGGTGTCATGATTTCTGCATACCGTCTGCCTTCAGCCCATTTAGAGAACCCAGACTGGGAGTTGCAATTGTCCTGCCTTGGTGTAGGGCTATGTGCTGCTTTTCTCGGGCAAGCCAGAGCATCTCGTCGGTCCTGGGAGCCTCAGAGTACCTTCGTAGGTGAGTTATGTAGTGGGTCTTGTTGGGCAGTCAGGAGGTATCTGCGCCGTAGCATAATCCAGAACAGGTCAAAGAGAATGATTAGGTTAGACCATTCTCCATGATGCCTCTATTAACATGTGGCCTCTGCCATTTTAACTGTGACACTTTCAGAAGTGCTATGCTTCAGTGTAGTGTTCCGTCATGGAGTATAGTGACTATTAGGTTGAGGACCAGGATCACCCCGGCCAGCGTTCATATTTGTTTTTGTGTGAAAAAAGCAAAAAAACGAATATTTGGCCAGTGTTTGTGACTAAGTGGCTACTAAGAAAGACTGGACATACCCCACTTGCAATACCTTGGGTTGTCTACTTTTGCAAATGGTATGCCATCATGGGGGTAATTCTCATTCCTGGGCTACCATACGCTCTCAAAGGCAACATAACCAATCTGGCAAATTTCAATGTGAAAAAAATGAAATGCAAGCCTTATATGTGACTCTCTAACTTTCCAAAACACCATAAAACCTGTACATGGGGGGTACTGTTATTCTCGGGAGACTTCACTAAACACAAATATTAGTGTTTTAAAACAGTAAAACATATTACAACAATAATATAGTCCATAAAAGTGCAGTTCGTTTGTAAAAAATGCAAAAAACTTCACTTTTACTTAAAATATCATCGTTGTAATACAATTTACCAGTTTGAAACACTAATATTTGAGTTCAGCGAAGTCTCCCGAGTAAAACAGTACCCCCTATGTACAGGTTTTATGGTGTCGTGGAGAGTTACAGGGTCAAATATAGTGCTTGCGAATTAAATTCTCTGCACTTTCTCCCTGTGTTGTCAGGCATGTCAATCAAATTTTAATTAATCAAATCACATAATTATGTTAAAAGATTACTTAAATATACATGTAGAATTTTAATATATATACATATATATGTATTTAAATTCTACGTGTATACTAATGTAATCTTTTATGTAATTATATGTATTTATCTATCTATCTATATATATATATATATATATATATATTTGCGGTTATTTGTATTTTATATATAGATAGATATATATAGAATGTCATTCTAAGTGTATTTTGTTACCAATATATATATATATTAATAACAAACTACAGTTAGAATGAAATTACATATGAATATATAATTTATATTACATTTTGTTTCAATATTTTATTTATTTATTTTATTATTTTATTTATTATTTTAATTATACGTATATATATATAATATATATGTAGATCTATTATATATATAATATATATACATATTATATATATGTAACGTCATTCTAAGTGTATTTTAATGCTAATATATATACTTATATTAATATTAAAATACACCTTGTATGACGTTACATATATATAATATGTATATATATTATATATATAATATATATACATTATATATAATATGTATATATATTATATATATAATATATATACATATTATATATATATATAAAAATATTTGACATTTATTTTTTAAACATGTTTAATTTTTTTTTTTTTTACTTTCCTACCAGCAGGGGGACTGTCTGATATTTCAGACAGTCCCCCTGCTGGCAGATCCAAGGCCAGCTATAGGGGGCCATGTGATCGCTCTTTAAGAGCGATCACATGGCCCCCGGGGCCTCATTTGCCGTGGGAGGGCTGCCTGGGTTGTCAGGCAGCCCCCCAGAAGAGGATCGCGGCGGAGGTAAGTATAACTTACCTCCTGGGGCTCAAAGCCGTTACGGCGTTCCATGCCGCCGCAACGGCTTTAAAGCCCATTATAATGGGGACGGCATGGAACGCCGTAACGGTGTTAACGGGTTAAACCAATCAGTAACAGGCATCACATCCATATATAAAGCCCTGACAGACACATGACTTCCTCTTTCTTTGCTGCTTACCAGCCAAGGCACAGGTCAGAGTATTTTGCTCCAAACTGTTTTACTGATATTGCAAATTGTCATTAGTTAATCATTTATTGCTTAACATTCAGTTTTGCTCCAAACTGTTTTTATTAATATTGCTATGGTCACTGTAGTTAGACACCTTATGCTAGACCAGTGATGGCGAACCTATGGCACGCGTGCCACAGGTGGCACGCCGTGCCCTCTCTGTGGACACACGGCCACAGGTCCGCCATCATTGCAGAGTAGGCACCTGCCTGCTCGAAACGGCAGGCGCCTACTCTGCTTCCGTGTCGGGAGGCAGGGGGAGGGATCTGTGATGCTGATCCCCTGTCCTCCCGCGCGATGCTGTGTGGAGCGTTGCCGCGCGTTACCATGGCAACGCTCCTCACAGCATCGCGCGGGAGGACAGGGGAGCTGATTCACAGATCCCTCCCCCTGCCTCCCGACACGGAAGCACTGCGTGCCACCACCGGACCACCAGGGATGACGGTACCACCACCGGACCACCAGGGATGGCTGTGCCCCCCCCCCCCACACTTCATTAAAGGTAAGAAGGAGGAGGGGGGGGATACTGACACACAGCACCCCTACCCCCCCCCCAGAAGTACCCTTACCCCCCCAGCACCACCCCTATCTCCCCAGCACCACCCCTATCTCCCCAGCACCACCCCTACCCCCACAGCACCACCCTACCCCCCACAGCAGCACCCTACCCCCCACAGCAGCACCCTACCCCCCACAGCAGCACCCTGCCCCCCACAGCACCACCCTACCCCCCCAGCAGCATCCTACCCCCCCAGAAGTACCCCTACCCCCCCCAGCAGCACCCTTCCCCCCCAGAAGTACCCCTACCACCCCAGCAGTACTCCTACTCCCCCACAACAGTACCCCTACCACCCCCGCAGTACCCCTACCACCCCCAGCAGTACCCCTACCACCCCCAGCAGTACCCCTACCCCCCCAGCAGTACCCCTACCCCCCAGCAGTACCCCTACCCCCCCAGCAGTACCCCTACTCCCCCACAACAGTACCCCTACTCCCCCACAGCAGTACCCCTACCCCCCCAGCACCCTTACCCCCAGCACCCTTACCCCCCAGCACCCTTACCCCCAGCACCCCTACCATCCCCCCAGCAGTACACCTACCCCCCAGCAGTACCCCTACCCCCCCCAGCAGTACCCCTACCCCCATCTACAGTACCCCTACCCCCATCAGCAGTACCCCTACCACCCCCAGCAGTACCCCTACCCCCCCACACACAGCACCCCTACCCCCCCACACACAGTACCCCTACCCCCCCACAGCACCCCTACCCCCCACACACAGTATCCCTACCCCCCACACACAGTATCCCTACCCCCCCACACACAGCACCCCTACCCCCCCACACACAGCACCCCTACCCCCCACACACAGTATCCCTACCCCCCACAGCAGTACACATACCCCGCCAGCAGTATCCCTACCCCCCACACAGTACCCCTACCCCCCCAGCAGTACCCCTACCCCCCACAGCACCCCTCTCACACACACATACAGCACCCCTACCCCACGCACAGCACCCGTCTCACACACACATACAGCACCCCTCACACACACACACACAGCACCCCTCATACACACACAACACCCACACACACGCACCCCACACACACACACGCACCCCCCCCCCACACACACGCAATTGCCGTGTTGGCACTTTAAGGGAAAAAAATTGGCATGTATTGCGGTTTGGGCACTCGGGCTCAAAAAGGTTCGCCATCACTGTGCTAGACATTCAGTTTTAATCCAAACTGGTTTTCTGGATATTGCAATGGTCACTTTAATTTAACTTTAATACTTGACTTTCAGTTTGCTCCAACTGTTTTTATTAATATTGCTATGATCACTTTAGTTAGATTTCAATGTTAGACATTCAGTTTTTTTTCCAAACTGTTTCTGGATATACATGGCCACTTTAGTTAAACTTTATTAGCTTGCCCTGCAATTTTGGACTTGTATGGTGTGATATTCTCCCCCTGTTACCCTTCCCCGAATTAACCCTGTATTTTCTGCTTTATTAGCCTGTTTGGTTTTCTGTTGCTGGCACCTTTTTTTCCTATGCTTTACTCTGGTCTCGCACGGATCGCAGCGTTTTACCGCGAGCACGCTTTTTTATTCACTGGTGCTGGGACTTCAGGGCAGGTCTTTGGAGGTTGGGGGGGTTGGGGGTGTCGGGGGGACTCTGTTCCACACGGCACTTTTGCGCGCGAATGGCGGCCATCTTGAATCTGACAGTTAGTAATGACAGTTAGTTCCCCTTCTGGCTGAAATCAAATAAAAAAAAAGTAAAATAAGTGTAAAAAAATAAAAATAAAAAATAAATGATTATATACTTAGATCATGTATATATATTATATATATATGATCTAAGTATATATATATATATACACATATACATACACACACATACACTGTCTAGGTGTATTTTACTATTAATATATACATAATTACATATATATTAAAGGACCACTATAGTGCCAGGAAAACATACTAGTTTTCCTGGCACTATAGTGCCCTGAGGGTGCCCCCACCCTCAGGGACCCCCTCACGCCGGGCTCTGGGGAGAGGAAAGGGGTTAAAACTTACCTTTCCCCAGCGCCGGGCGGGGAGCTCTTCTCCTCCGATCCTCCTCCTCTCCTCCCATTCGGCTGAATGCGCTCGCGCGGCAAGAGCTGCGCGCGCATTCAGCCGGTCTCATAGGAAAGCATTATCAATACTTTCCTATGGACGCTTGCGTGCTCTCACAGTGATTTTCACAGTGAGAATCACGCAAGCGCCTCTAGCGGCTGTCAATGAGACAGCCACTAGAGGCTTTGAGGGCTGGATTAACCCATTTATAAACATAGCAGTTTCTCTGAAACTGCTATGTTTATAAAAAAAATGGGTTAACCCTAGCTGGACCTGGCACCCAGACCACTTCATTAAGCTGAAGTGGTCTTGGTGCCTAGAGTGGTCCTTTAATTTCAAATTACACGTAGACTGATACTGATTAAATATATATATAATTATTGTTATATATATATTTATATATAATATAAAAAATAAATATGTAAATACGTAAAAAAAAACAAAATTAAGGGAGGCGGAGCCTAGCATCCAACCTGAACGGTCACATCTCCTCTGAGCTCCGGCCTGAAATAAGCACTAAACTCGGCAAATTCTAACAAAAAGCAAATCTACGGGACCCCAGATCACACACAACAATATGGGACGCAAAACCAAGAAGCAAAAGGCGGAAAAACCTAACATGAGCATGAATATTGGAGACTTATGGCGGCAGGCACATGGAACCTCACAAGCCAAGATGGCGTCTTACCCCGACGACAGCTCCGACTTCTCGGATGATCACACCATGGAGTCCGGTGACCACCTACTACCGGACCCTCCACGACCAAAAGTGACCCCAGCGCCACCCCTGATTAAAAATGGCTCATCGCCAGTAACCAAAGCCGACATGCAAGAGCTGCTGGCGGGCCTTCGGCGAGACATACAAGCGGACGTGGCAGCATTTTCTTTTTTCAGAACTTGTATGACCCTCGACTGTATACATACATACATTGGGCCTTGTGAGCCCCTTCCGACTGCTCCTACAGGAGCTCACAGTCCCTATATAGCCTCACTCGAGATCAAATGACCTCTAGCTCAACATACCCATGTATAACTTAGATCAAACCCATGTATGCTGCCTTGGTTCTGCAACACACGCAGAGCTTATACCTTACCCTCTATAGACAGGCAGCCTACAAAACTTACTAGGCATAATATTAAATTTTATGTTCCCTGTACATTTTTATCTTACACAAATCGCTGCACGCATACCCGTTGCTTGTAATCTACCACATTGCAATAGACTGATTTTGAGGCCGAGCAAGCTATCAGTAATTCTTATGTGTTTTCACCCTATGACATGCCTTGTCTTAAACCTGTATTATACTTAAAAATTGTGCACAACAATCTTCATGCCATGTTATTACTCGTTGTTGAATGGTCTCTTGCAGCTATTGTGGCGTAACAGACCAAATGTTCTTTTATCGTACACAAACAAAAATAAAGAATTAAAAAATAAATTAATTAATTAATTTAAAAAATAATTAAAAATAAATAATTAAGAAATATATAGATGTGTGTTATTTTGTTCTAACTCTATTGTGATATTAATATATATATATTTATATAAAAATACACGTAGAACGAAATAATATATCTATATACATAAATATATATGTATACATCACTATATATACCTATAGATAAATAAAAATATTTTAAAAAATTATATATATATATATACATATATATACACATATGTATATATATATACATATATTAATTCTACACATATATTTATGCAATATTTTTACATAATTAGGTATCCTAATTAATTACAATTAGCGGGACCTGCCTGACAACCCATGCCGAAAGTATAGGGAATTTAATTTGCTAGCACTATATTTAACCCTATAACTTTCCAAGACACCATAAAACCTGTACTTGGAGGGTACTGTTTTACTCGGGAGACTTCGCTGAACACAAATATTAGTGTTTCAAAACAGTAAAATGTATTACAACGATGATATCGCCAGTAAAAGTGTTTTTTTGCATTTTTCACGCACAAACAGCACTTACACGGACAATATTATTGCTGCAATACTTTTTACTGTTTTGAAACACAAATATTTGTGTTCAGTGAAGTCTCCCGAGTACAACAGTACCCCTCATGTACAGGTTTTATGGTGTTTTCAAAAGTTACAGAGTCAAATATAAGGCTTGTGTTTCATTTTTTTCACATTAAAATTCGCCAGATTGCTTACGTTGCCTTTGTGACCCTATGGTAGCCCAAGAATGAAAATTACCCCTATGATGGCATACCGTTTGCAATAGTAGACAACCCAAGGTATTGCAAATGGGGTATGTCCAGTCTTTTTTAGTAGCCACTTAGTCACAAACACTGGCCTAAATTGGATTTTTTTGCATTTTTCACACACAAACAAATACTAACGCAAACTTTGGCCAATGTTTGTGACCAAATGGCTACTAAAAAAGACTGGGCATACCCCATTTGCAATACCTTGGGTTGTCTACTATTGCAAATGGTATGCAATTATGGGTGTAAATGTAATTCCTGGGCTACTATACAGTCTCAAAGGCAACGTAACCAATCTGGCGAATTTCAATTTCAAATGTAACGTGCTATATTTGACCCTGTAACTTCCCAAAACACCATAAAACCTGTACATAGGAGGTACTGTTTTACACGTGAGACTTTGCTGAATACAAATATGTGTATTTTATTGCAGTAAAAGCAAACAGTATTATGACATTGACAGTTAAAATGTCATGTAGAACTAAAAAAATAAAAATGTTTCTTATTTCTCCCATTTTTTTCATATTAAATTATGTTTCATAGCTAAATATTTGATATTAAATGAAATCCCGGTTTCCCCTGAATAAAATGATATATAATAAGGGGGGTGCATTTAATATGAAAGAGGTGAATTATACCGCACATATACATTTATAGACATAGACATATATAGACATATACCGCAAATGCCAGGTTTTGTTTACGTTGTGTTTTGATCACAACTTGTACATTTGGCTGCGGTCTTAAAGGGTTAAAATATTTTTCCTGGGGGCGGAGCCTGACTACACAAGGGAGCAGTCGCCATATTCCCTAGCTCTGGGAAAATAGTCTGTAATCCCGCAAATAACGCACGCATCTCACCCTAACGAACTACGAAAGTGCCGGATAGGAACGGAGGGCACCGTACGGAATCCGCCGATGCCGTTCTTTCATACCGCGACACGAAAAACCCGCAGCCGCGGCCCTAAGGCCTACCACGCGGGAAGCAGCGCACTCGGGCTGGATTGGACCCCGGAGGTGTGGGGCAGTCTCTACGCACTCGACCCGACCCAGAAGGTACCCTCTGCGGAGGAAATGGGGAGGAAGCTGCAGAAACAACCGCCATCCACTCCACAGGCTCACCGGGACATTGGCCAGCTATTGCGAACACCAATGCCGGCCCCAGCCCAGACTCACCAGGCGGAGGAAATAGATTCTCACCGCCACCAAACCCCAGCAGAAACGGGGACTTCTACCCCATACAGGGTGGAAGAAGGGGCTCCTGCAACAAAGGGGGACATCCAGGATATGCTGACTACCCTCCAACAAAACCTCCGTCAAATGTGGGAAGCCGACCTGGCAGCACTCAAAACAGAGGTACAAACGCTGACAGCCCGCACCCAAATGACTGAGACAGACGTCCTAGCCCTGAAACACGACCTGAACACATTAAGTGATCAGGTACAAAAATTGCAAGCTAATCAGTCAAACATATTAAACCAAGTCAGCATACTAGATGATAGGGGAAGACGAAAGAACATTAAACTTAGAGGAATCTCAGAGGCAGTACCTTTGGAGGAACTACCACACTATATCAGAAGACTGGCGTCATCCCTTCTCCCAACGCGACAAACAAAACAATTTTCCTTCGACGGGGTCTACAGGATTACCAAATCCCCACAGGCCCCCAACGCAGCACCACGCAACGTCATCCTACGGTGCCATTCTCTGACAGACAAAATGGGCCTAATAGCCGCCCTTAAGGGGAAGACACCATACAATTTTGAAGGCAGCAACATCTCCTCTTTTCAGGACTTGAGCAGATCCACTCTAATATGGCGCAAGTAAATGCAGCCCATCACTAGACTTCTCCAAAATGCAGGACTACCGTACCGGTGGTCAACCCCCAGATCGCTGCTGGTCACGAAGGAAGGGAAAACATACAAGGCAACTGACCCTGCGAACGGCCCTGCCTTCATGACAGCACTGGGCCTCACCCCGCAAGGGTTACCCATTCCAGGCACACCCAATACCCGTCAGAGAGACTCTGAGGACTCCCCCTCCCCCACGCATAGAGGAAGACGAGACCCGGAAACCTGTTCTCGTCCAAAAGAACGGACACAAAGTTTATACTCTTGTTGTTCCTGATTTCGTTTTTATTTCGTTTTTGCTCTTTTTATTTTTATTTTTATGTTGTGATCTTCCTCTCACTGTACACAAGGTTCTTGCAATGCTTCTCATCACGCAGAACCTCTGCTCTGAGATGCCACCCATACTCTCTTTTCTAGTCCCAAATACCATGGCGACAGCCCTGCATACCGACCCCAGCACTACCCCCCCCAATGCCCTGGGGTTAAGGGGCACAGTCCACACGAAGCGCTACACTCCACACCTAGACTTCAACATATAGGGAACACATAACCAAGGCGCACGGACACAATAGGTGTACCCCTATAAACACACTAAATAGCCACGCTTCGAACCACAATTCGTCCCCATGTAGACGACACCTACCAGCTAGGCCAAAGGCCACCCTACACTGGCTCAACACATTCAGGAACCAGACAGACCTTAGCGCCACATAGTGACACGGACCTGCTAGACATCGGTGCTAGTGCACCACTAGCCCCGCCTACCACACTTTCACGCGCCTGAACCCCCATCAGAAACCCTGCAGCCCTACGACTAAGAACACCCGACACTAACGGGGAACACTACGCACCCTCTACCAAACAGGGAGGACAGGCAGGTGGCACAATGCATCAGGTTCACGAGAGCACCAACGCCAGGTTGCGTGCCTAACGACTCACAAACGCCTAACCCACTGTAGACAACACCCAGTGGCTGAGCCACCTTAGCACACCTCACAGCCTAGCTCACACCTATACTGACGTAGGCCAATCGTTATAACTTAACAGTCCATCATACTAAAAATGTGCATGATATGTTTTAGCCAATTCAATGTATTGACATGTATAGCATACAAGTTCACTCATTGCTGTTGTGGCAAGTTAAGAAATGTCTGTACCAATATTATGGCACTGAAAAATAAAGAATTGAAAAAAATATATATATATTTTTCCTGCAAAATAAAAGTTTTACAAGTACTTTTGAGCTCAATACTAATACATATTATGGGCACGTGGAATAAAGGTTTTATATGTACCTTTTCTGGAAGATTATGAATGGACTGTTCACTGCTGAGCTCTATACTGTCAGATTTCATTGGCATGTGAAATAAAAGTTTTTTTATGTAACTCTGCATGAATATGTAGGACTGATCCCTGCTGTGTGCATATAGTGGATGCAGTACTCATGTCTGCTGGCAGTTTGCTCTATTCTGTTCTATACAATTGACATGTTGAATAACAGTTTTATCGGACGTCTGGAGGATTATGAATGGACTGTTCCCTGCTGTGGGCATATAGTGGATGCATTACTCTATCTGCTGGCAGGGAAATCAAATAGAGGTGATAACTTACTCAGCTTCCTACTCCCACTGGACCTCACAACCTCTGGATACACTCCTTCCCCACAGGGATACACCTCCCAGGACACAGTAGTGGAGGCACATAACAGAGTGATTAACAGGGGTGACCCCCCTTACGCTGGGTGACCCCAAGCATGGCACTAACAGACACACACACTCACTCACTAACAGACACACACACACTCACACTCACTCACTAACAGACACACACACTCACACTAAGACACACGCTCACACTAACAGACACACACACTCACACTCACTAACAGACACACACTCACACTCACTAACAGACACACACTCACTAACAGACACACACTCACTAACAGACACACACACTCACACTAACAGACACACACACTCTCACTAACAGACACACACACTCACTCACTAACAGACACACACACTCACTCACTAACAGACACACACTCACACTAACAGACACACACACTCACACTAACAGACACACTCACACTCACTAACAGACACACACACACACACACTCACACTAACAGACACACACACACACTCACTAACAGACACTCTAACAGACACACAGTCAGACACACACACACACACACACTCACTAACAGACACACACACTAACAGATACACACACTAACAGACACACACACTAACAGACAGACACACACACACTAACAGACAGACACACACACACACTAACAGACAGACACAAACACACACTAACAGACACACACACTCACTCACTAACAGACACACACACACTCACACTCACTCACTAACAGACACACACACTCACACTAAGACACACGCTCACACTAACAGACACACACACTCACACTCACTAACAGACACACACTCACACTCACTAACAGACACACACTCACTAACAGACACACACTCACTAACAGACACACACACTCACACTAACAGACACACACACTCTCACTAACAGACACACACACTCACTCACTAACAGACACACACACTCACTCACTAACAGACACACACTCACACTAACAGACACACACACTCACACTAACAGACACACTCACACTAACTAACAGACACACACACACTCACACTAACAGACACGCACACACACTCACTAACAGACACTCACACTCACTCACATTAACATTTATTTTTTTTACTTTAACCCCCCCAGCCTCCTTACCTTTGGGAATGCTGGGGGGGGCGGTCATCTTTCTCCCTGGTGGTCCAGTGGCTGCTGGGCAGCGCTGGGCGGGCGGCAGGCTGGCGAGGGAGCACTTCCTCTGAGCTGTCTGCTCAGCTCCCTCGCGCGTCGCACAGTGAGGCTGGGAGGCGGAGCCGGAATATGACGTCATATTCCGGCTCCCAGCCTCACTGTGCGGCGCGCGAGGGAGCTGAGCAGACAGCTCAGAGGAAGTGCTCCCTCGCCAGCCTGCCGCCCGCCCAGCACCACCCAGCAGCCCAGCATGTCTGTTAGCCGCAAGGCTAACAAGACATTTGCCTTGGGCATTTGGGGGGCGGCTTTTTTTGCCGCCCCCTGGAAAATGCCGCCCAAGGCAAATGCCTTGTTTGCCTCGCGGCTAATACGCCCCTGACGTGGAGGCCCACTAAGTGGCAATAAGTGTACTACCGTACCTGACACCTGTGCGGTACCCCACAGACCGAAAGAGTGTCCCAACATGCCATAAGAGACATACATACAGGGGTGACCCCCCCTACGCTGGGTGATCCCCAAGCGAGTCTTACTCCGGTGCTAGTGGCATAGGTACAAAAGGGTGACCCCTCTGCCAGACGGGGTGACCCCCGCGCCCTTTCTAGGGCTTCTACCTTCAGAGTACGCTCTGTCATTGTATGCACAGACAAAGGCGCACTAGATGCATGTATTCCGACACCTCTATGCTTCAACTGGGGGATCCGTACACCCTTTCCTTAACCGAGAAGGAGAACTCAGTGCTTCCAAAACTCCACAATTCTAGGTCATATAAGGATGAACCCCTTGGATTATACATATTGAGGCTTTCACGTCTCCCATACTCGGGCTACGTCCTGACATTGCAGACCGCTCATCCCGGTCTTACTGAGGGTGTCCTCATTCTCAGACCTCTCCCCGGATCCTGACCCCAGTTATACGCGGAGGCCCACTGAGTGGCAATAAGTGTACTGTTGTACGATCCTGTCTCCCACAGACCGAAAGGGTGTGAACCAACATGTCGGACTTCCCTCAATATCCCTGACTGATTTTCAGGCGAGAATTAAGGCCGCCATGGCAGCTTCTGGGGAAGAAGTCCTCTCCAGTATGCTGGCTAACAACCCATCCGACAGAGCGGATGCAACAGCACCAACACCAATGGAAGCTAGAGATACCGACAACGTTAGGTCGGACACCTTATCATCTAAACACCATTGGAAGGGCTCCAACGTGGCTTCTCCAAAGGGGAAAGGGAACACCCCAACTTAGTGGAGCCGTCTCTCAGAACATCCTGTCCATTAATCATCTCAGGCTCCATCATCAGGGGATGAGGACTTCATCCCTCCCCCTTCTCTGGAGATCATGAAAGAGTGGAGAGCAGAAGAGACTCCATCTGAAGAGGTAAAGTGACAAGACCCACCTAGCAAGAAAGGTTTTTCATTGGCACACTGGACACTCTTGTTTTGACTCACGCACCATCCGACACCCAGGGTCATCCGAATGGGGTTTACCGGAGCTCCGGGCACACCTTGCCCCCTTCTGGCTCAGGAGGCCTATGGGAAAAGAAGCTCACGATGTGAGGGAATGGGTGCAAAGGGCAATATGTAGGTTGGGGAACGCAAGGCAGGCAGGTGCACAGAACGGCGCAAAGCAGCCAGATTAAAGATGGATTTCAAACTATTGAAGTTAGGGACGAAAGAGCGAGGACCTCAGGCGGACGGACTATTGTTTAGAGAACCATTTATCTCAGCAACGGTTTGGTAGTAAGGAAGAAGACAGGAGACTATCGCCCAGTCATCAACCTACGCCAACCCAATGGTTTTGGGGTGTACCGACAACTCAAGAAGGAAGGTATCCATCTCTTAGGGGATCTAATCCTCGAAAGGGGTTCGCAAGGTTGGATTTGAAGGGCACTTACCTACTGCTTCACATGGTGCCTCATGAAGTTTCTGAAGCCAGTCTGAAGAGCAAAGGCTATCCGCTGTCGCATACCTAGACGACTTACTGACCTTTTGCAAATCCAATTCCTGACTACGTTAACAAACGAGATTTATGTTTACAGTTTCGGGAATTGTTGGGATTCCTGTAGTGAACAGAGAGGAGTCGGTCTGTTCCCAGTTCCGAGTGATTCGGCTCCTCTACTTTGGAATAGATTCCACCTTGGGCGGATTACACCTTCCCACATCATTGATAGCGACGATTCGTAAGGAAATTCGACGGGTACGGCGGAAAGGCACCATAACCCTTTGACTATTTCCCAGGACCGCTTCACTACCGGGCCAGACAGCGGCTGAAAGCTCACTGCCTGAGATCCGGACACACCTATGAAATTGGGATCAGAATAGCGAAGACTACGATAGTACTCATTACCGCGGTAAAGGAGTCAAGCGTAGCACCCAGAATGGTTGTCGTTAATCGGGATCATCCTCTGCTCCTTCAGTTTTAAGTTGCCTTCGGGCAGATCCAAAAGGAGAACATCATCCACTGATAATGCAGGAGCATCTGGAGTTGGTGGATTGGTATCTTTCAGGGGAGACTGGTATGTCAAGGGACTATCGCAACCAACTAGAGACCTATTATGGGACTCATGGACACCAGGTATTCCCCGAAATAACTTATCCGCATGGAACACCTGGAGTTCGCTGGTGTATGGGAAGGGACTGCGATCCCTTTATTACCCCTATCTCCTCGATGCTGAATCTTTATCATACCTTTTCAACGGGATACGTTCCGTGATTTCGACGACGCATAGTACGATTCATGACACTCCGGTCGATCAGGAGACTTTGATATGCCGCTTTCAGCGGGGTATCAAACTGTCCAGAACCATGCGTCAAAGTATCACTGTTGTGGGACTTTGATTTGGTTCTTTTGGAACTAGTCAGATAACACGGACCTATCCTGCCGTCAGCCATAGTCACGTTACTTTTAAGTCTTTTCGTCGGGTATCAGATGTGCTGGAGTTCGACGTAGATGGTCTTTTCGGTATCACCGGAAGGTATGATTTTTATGCTGTCTCGTAGAACTAAATCTTATCCGCGTCCGTATCTTACCCTGTTCCCGGCGGTTTCCCAGTCTTTGTGCAGTTACATGGAGATCACGACAACACTTAGATTGTCACATTCAGGACATCTGCTGGTCTTATACCAACCATACAAGCCAGTTACCATGAACACTCTGTCTAGATGGGTTCATTGGTTGTTATCGCTAGCGGGGGTGGAGACATGTTTTAAGTAGTCATTCGGTACGAGGCGCGGTTGCTTCTCAGGCCTTCACGGGGGGGCCTCTATATTTTACAGCGACGAATTGGACGCGGATAGACTACTTCCATATATTTATTTTCGTCAACCACACACGCATCCTTCTCGCTCATACCACAGCTTTAAAAATGCAAAGCCTCCTGTCATATGAAGCCTCCTGTCATGTGATAAAATTGAAGATTATGCTAACGTAGTATACCTATAATCTTAATATTTTCCCTCCCTGTTTCCCTCCCTATACTCTGGACAATTTTTTTTTTTTAATTCTTTATTTTTGACGTGCAGTGTTGAATACAAGCTTTGTCAAGATGTACTGCACATTTTTTTATAACAGAAAACTAGCTTTTCGCAGAAAGCTTGAACATAGCGAGGTAATGGAAACATGCATGTTGTCAATGCGTTAGTCTAGAAGCATATAAAGGTTAACCATTTAGCCGACATACAGATGCAGTAATATGATATGATTAACATAACGTCTAAGCATTTGCTCATCCAGCGTGATTTTAGCAGAGTAAATGCTACTAGTAAGTGAATTAGACAATTAAGGAAAAAATCTCTACGACATATTCGCCTTCTTTTCTGGTATGGTGGACTAAGTTTAAATTCTCACGGTGAGGCCCTACTTTATATATATTGTTCAAGCTAGACCATGCCGTTAGGACTGTAAAGTAAGAATGAATGTAACTAGCACATAGTGTTAACACACTATAGGACATTCACAGTAAGCATTAAGTATTAAGTATGCTAGGACTTGAGGTTAAGAAGCCGTTAGACTTCAGTGAGATTACAGTGAGTAGTTAATTAGCCCCCTATACTGGCTATTCAGTCAAATCTAGCTCCCATCTATTAGTACTTATGCTGGTATAAAATGTTTAGCTAGCGAAATATATCTGCGGTATTGTTGATTGTCTGACTAGTAATGCATGAACAAACGTAGATAAACATTTTGCAGAGGGATAGAGAATTTAAAATAAAGGTTGCTAGCTAGGGCTTCCGGGCATGTAAAAGATCAGGGCAAATCATAGGTAAAAGTACATAGCCGTTTGCAGGACTCTGGCATAAACGGGTAAGTCCAGTGCAAGTTCAGCCGACCCCTGACACCGGCAAACGCTGGTGCTCTGTTAGGCAGTTCCTCATGTCTTCGGCGTTTCTGTGTTGGGAGTCTGCCCTTGTAGTAGCCTGTAGGATGTGCAGCCGCTTGATTGCTTGGTGTGCAGCGCTGGTTAGAGTGAGCTGGGTCGTGCTGCGCTTGATGCATAGCTGAGGTGGAGTGCTTGTGTGGTAGGCATGGTGGGCTATTCCGCTTATGTGTATTTGGGAGTGGGGACAGCGTGGTACTTTTCCCCGCCGTGGGGATCGCAAGTATCTGCGTCGCCGGATGGCTGTTCTGGGAGCTTGAGGCAGGTATCGGTAGCATCGGCGTCTCGTTGCGGGTCGGACCCATGATGCCACAGTTTTCACCGCCCGTTGGAGAGTCATTCCGCGGCTGTGTAGTGTGGCCCAAAAGCTTGTGCAGATCTGGTCCAAGGCCCCCAGGAGGTATGTGGGTGGCTGGACGCAGGTACTCTGCTCGTTAGGTCGGCGCTGGGCGGCCATTTTGGATGCGTCTTGGCAGTTTGGCAGTTTGGTGCCCTTGCCCGCTGTGTGGACTGTTCAGTTGCCCTCTGTGCCAGTAGCTTGTCCAATGTGGACCGGGATGTCCCCCACCGGTCCGGGGGGGGGGGTTGGGAGATGCGAGGTCTCGTAAGGGTTCCGGTGTCGGGGAGAGCGGCCGCCTCTCCCCGACCCTAGTCCCAGTAGGCCGCACTTGGATTCCCGCTCCCGTAGCTCCGACAGGCACCGGGGTGGTCTCATTCGGGTCCGTGGGACACCCCCGACGTGGGTGGTGTACCCTCGGTGGTCCTCTGGCAGAATTGCCGTCGCTTTGAACCCGGTTTCGGCCCGCCAGGCAGGAGCTCGTACTTTGCGTGTCTGCACGGCTTGGCGGTCCACTCTGGACAATTTTAATATTCTGGTTTGTCATTTTCTCAGTGTAATTATAAGGTTTTGGTATTGCAGTATATTTATGGGATGCTTATCTGGTTGACATGTGTTAGATCCGTGTTGATTATTAAGTATGCTATGGTTGTTTAATGTTTCAGTATATTAACTTAATATAAATATAGATACGTATAGTACTGGATTTAATGTGGACAACAGTTGGTTTCCATCACCTTTCACGTATTTCTGTTCTCTTCAGCGCAATCATCATAGATGGATTCGATAAGATAAAGCTGGAAGGTTTCAAGTTTCGTTTCAAGTTATGTGCTTCATGTTACTCAGGACTGTTATTTAAATTCCCTGATGTTATAATAGACTGTTTTTCGCATCAAAGAAAGAGGAAGTCATGTGTCTTTCAGGGCTTTATATATGGATGTGTTGCCTGTTACTGATTGGTTTAAAGTTTATTGATTGACTTGTGCTGCTGGAGGCATAAAGTAAAGAAAGTTATGCAAAATATTCGCCTCCTTTCATTATTAAAATTAGGATTATAGGTACACTACGTTAGCATAATCTACAATTTGTAGTCAATTTCTAGATGATTAGTGCATCCAGTCATGACTACTGTTTCTCTGGAAAGCTTTGCAACAAATCTGTTTTCCTCCTTTGCACATATAATGGCTTGGGCTTGTTAGTGTTGTGCTGAGTAGCACAGAGAAATGAGCGTAGTTTTAGTTGGAGAAAATACTCCAGGTGCTTCTATGAGGGAAGAGAAATCGGGCATTTCTGCTGGTTGAGACGATCTGGGCAGGACATATCTGGTCACCAACCCAGCCATCTGTAAGTCTAGAAAAAAATCCCTGCAGTGAGAGAAGGAAATCTATTTTAATGAAAATGGATCCACAATTGGCTAAACTGCCGGTTACAGAACCATGTCCATCTGCTGACAGGCTGTTATTTTTGCTATAACTTTCTAAAAGAAATACGTCAATGTCTTTGCTTCCCTAGATAAAGCACAAGCTCCATTACGCAAAGGTTTTCACCCTAAGGTTTTTGACAAGGCTGGGAAAGGTAGGGTTCACTTTCCCAGCCGTGCCTCATAGGCTAGACAAGGATCCAGACCCCATTAAAATTCAGGGAGGCGTGGCTTGAGCGCCGAGCGGAATGGCGGCGTGAAACAGGAGCTCCCTGCAGGCTGAAATAAAACACCCGTCTCACCAGCCTTAGCCCGCGGAAAATGGGGAAAAACAACCGGTCCCAACACGCTGCCACGACCACCGACACCCCGAGGGGGTCACAGGCGACAAACATGCGAAAATTCCTCACGGCCCAAGCAGACCAGGCCGTTCAGGCCTCTGGAGATATGGAAGCCTCAGGCATTACCCACGCGGCCTTGCCATGCGGTGGACACCATGAACAGGTACTTATACCACCCGACCTGCCCCCTTCCCAGCTGGACTGGGCGACTATACTGAGTAACCTGCCCACGAAAACAGACCTCAAAGAGGCCAATGATGCCCTCCACAAATCCATAACTGGGGAATTACACGCCCTGAGGGAGGACATACAAGGGATTCACAACAAACTGGCACAACTAGAAGCTGACTGCGACCACGTCACATCGGCGCAGAATGCAACTGCAGGCATAATAAAACGACAAGAAACACAGCTACGTCAAATGGCCCTCCACATGGAAGACCTAGATAACAGGGGGCGACGACAGAACCTCAGAATCCGGGGTATACCCGAAGATCTGGACCAGACCACACCGATCCGCGACACTCTCACAGAAATATTTAATGCCCTCCTGCAGAGGCCGCCCAATACGCCCATTGAGTTTGTCAG
Organism: Pelobates fuscus; assembly: GCF_036172605.1. Taxonomy (NCBI): domain Eukaryota; kingdom Metazoa; phylum Chordata; class Amphibia; order Anura; family Pelobatidae; genus Pelobates; species Pelobates fuscus. The sequence continues at coordinate 296,959,803 of NC_086319.1, forward strand.
GGCACACAGGGCACTCAGGCCCAGAGGCCCGCCGGAGTCCCCACCACGAGACGTCATCTGTTGCTTAATGCACTTCCAAGTCAAGGAAGACATCTTAAAAAGCGCCAGAGACCAACGACAAATCCAACACAAGGGTGCAGAAATACAACTTTACCCAGATTTATCTCCGGCGACCCTAGCATACCGCAGGGCCATGCGCCCCCTCACGAGAGTGCTACAGACCAACAAAATTAGGTACCGCTGGAGCTTCCCTAATGGATTACAAATCACTACGAGCACAGGCCCCTTAACGGTGAAGAGTGAGGAAGATCTCAGAGACATTACGCGGGAACTCCAATTGCCACAGATACATATGCCTTGGCCAGACCCGATGGCCTTTTACACCTTCTCACCTGAGACACAAAACAGGCCGCAGCAACCATCGAGACCTCGGAGAACGAGACAACAAACCACGCGCCCCTCGGGCGCCAACATGTAAAGAACCGAACACTTTGAGCCCCCCCAACCCGAAGTCCCCCACCGGCACCACTGACGGACTGAGTGGTCGATTCCATCTCCGGCCCGAGAAACTAGAGACTATGGACACATCAAATAGATCCCGATTTGCAGCAACTAACCACTACAAAGGGAGACAAGAGCCCCTACGATGACAAAGAAGTGGCGGAGACCGAGCGCACAACGTGAGCTCCACTATTCAGTGGAGCAGGGTAACCTATCGGACTAAAAGGGCACTAAAGGGGTTCCCACCTGGGGGGTGAGGGGTGGCGGGATGGGAACGTAATCACTGTTATTCATTTATCATCATATCAAATGTGCTGTTTAATAAGATCTGAGGGGGGCCCTCCGCACTGATGGGGTTCCCACTTGGCGGGAGGGGGGTAGCGGGATGGGAACGTAACCACTGTTATTTCTTATTATAACAAATGTGCTGTTTGATGTGAACTGAGGGGGGCCCTTCGCGCCGGCTGGGCCCGGCCGCTGTCACCCACCTGCCCTGTGACGAACTTCGGGGAGCAGGCGGGCGGTGGCGCCGGCGGGGCCCACCTGGGGCGGGGACCCCAACCAACAGGGGTGCCTGAGAGGCAATAGTCGGGAGGAAACCACTAGGCCTGGAACCGCCAGCACGGCGGACGCCACGGGGTGCGGGGGAGGCGGGAACCTGGGCCCTGGGGAGCCCGCTACCCTAGCTACGTCCAAAACGCTCATAGCGAGCCTAACACTATAGGGGACAGATTCAAGGGGAATAGAACTGACCCAGAACTGACCCCAACCCCGGGGGCCCTAGCACTTAATCAGGACCTATGCACGCGGCCCGAAGGAAAAGGGATCTAGACACTACACACCAGCTAGCTTAGCCGGGGGGACAAAAAGGGAGAGGGAAAGAGACACGTTTGATGTTTTTCCTTTTAAAATGTTTTAAAATGTTTGAACTGCCAGTTAATCGTATATACTTGATGTGATGAATAATTCACTGTTAATAATGTTGTTTATGCCACACCTAACAGTAGCGACCGGACATAATACACACGCGAGATGACCAACACGCACAAACCCATGGAAAGACACACCATGAGACGGGGAAGACTAACACATCCCATTATACCACCTCATAAGAGCCGCACAGGGACACCTGGAGACATGTCACTAAGACGCCGACACTGACGCCCGGACACCCGACCTACGCCTAGTAGGAGAGACGCCGACCAAACGGTGAGCAACCCACGTGCACCACTGGTGGTGCCGCGGACTGTGACTCCCCGACGTCTACACCTAGCGGTCGCGAGACCGAGACGCAACCTACACGTTATCCTACCCCCCCCTTGTATACCCTACTACCACCCTTACTGGACACCGGACGCCCCCACCGACCGAGACGCACGACCTACTTTTGAACCGCCCATATAGCAGGGACTAGGAACTAGAAGTGCCACCCACCCGAGACACACAGGACGATAGACATGGCCCTGACACCAGCTCCCCTACACGTAATCACTATCAATGCGAAGGGACTCAACAAACCGGAGAAAAGATCCGGGGCGCTGAGGGACTTTCACGAGCGGAGGGCCTCAGTAGTTATGATACAGGAAACCCATTTCAAGAAAGGGGCTAGACCCAAACTGACTAATCACCGCTACACACAGGGCTACTACAGCGATTATCACGGGGGAAAGGCTAGGGGAACAGCGATACTACTTCACAAGAGCGTGCCGTTCCAGGGGGGAGAATGCATGACGGATGACGAGGGCAGATACTTGTTCCTCAAAGGGAAAATAGCAGAGCGACAATACACGTTCGCGACAGTATATACCCCCAACACACGACACTACCGCTTCCTCAAGCAAACACTCCGTAAACTCATGGAGTTTAGAGAGGGAACCCTCATACTGGGAGGGGATTTTAACATGGCATTAGACCCAACATGGGACACATCGTCAGGCACCTCCCACATTCCCACGCAACAACGGCAAAACATTAAAGCGTTACTACGCAGTCACCGCCTGGTTGACTGCTGGAGAGCCCATCACCCAGATACAAGAGATTACACCTTCTTTTCCCCCCCACACAACTCATACTCCCGAATAGACCACATATACACTACACACTACGATCTCTCACTGGTCACCGAAGCCACGATTGGAACGGCGACGTGGTCAGACCACGCGCCAGTCACCCTTAAACTAAAATCACCACTTTTTCGCCCCACTACCCCGAAATGGAGATTAAACGAATACCTTCTTACTAATCCGGAGGTCGTAACCCTCATAGGCCACAAAATCAGAGACTACCTATCCCTCAATACAGCCGAACATACATCCCCGACAGTACGATGGGAAGCGCACAAATCAGTAATAAGGGGACACTACATTCAACAAGGGGCGATCATAAAGAAACAAACTGAATTAAGACTAGCAAGCCTCCTAGAGGAAATACACCACATAGACGACCAAAACAAACTCGACCCGAACCACACACTCCAATCCCGACTCCTACAATTGCGGAGAGATTTAGCCACGTTAATCCACTCTAAACACCATAGAGACGCCGCTAGACATAAAGCCTTCTTTACCCTACACGGGAACAAGAGCGGCAGGCTTCTGGCTGCTATGCTGCGGAAACGAAGGCAACACACGTACATTGACAAGATCAGAGATAAGAAGGGTACCCTACACCGCCTCCCATCGGACATCATGAACGCAATCCGCGCATACTACACGGAGCTATACACACTCCCGCAACCACAGACCGAACCAGCGAAGGCCCGCCTTCGCCACTCGATTCAAACATACTTGACAAAGTACCCAATGCCGACCCTAGACGCAGAAACCGCCGATGTGCTTGACGAACCCATCACAATAGAGGAGCTGTCGGCAGCAGTTAAAAGCACCAAACCCGGTAAAAGCCCAGGGCCGGACGGCCTGCCGGTGAAATACTATAAGACGTACGCGGAGGAGCTACTTCCACCAATGGTGGAAGCGTTCAACGCAGTGAGGGAAGGGGAACATATCCCCAAGCAAGCCCTGACGGCCCACATAACTGTCATACCCAAAGACGGCAAAGACAGGGAATATTGTGGGAACTATAGACCAATTTCGCTAATTAACTGCGACGTCAAACTCCTGGCTAAGGTCCTCGCCTCGCGCCTCACGAAGCACATCCCATCTCTGATCCATCCTGATCAGGTGGGGTTTGTGACGGGGCGCGAGGCCCGCGACAACACCATCAGGGCACTTACCCTTATGCACGGCAACGGGAAGGCGATCGGAGGCCTTCTCCTGCTGTCCACAGACGCGGAGAAGGCCTTCGATAGAGTAAGATGGGAGTACCTCTTTGAAACGCTCGCCCACATGGGACTGGGCCCCCACTTAAGACAATGGATAGAGGCACTATATCGAGAACCTACTGCCCAGGTACTAGTCAACGGGGCGCTAACTAATGCCTTCACCATCCACAATGGCACCAGACAGGGGTGTCCCCTGTCGCCGCTCCTATTCGCTCTGGCCCTGGAGCCATTCCTCACACACATCAGACACAACGGAGACGTGACAGGCCTGACGAAGGGCCCGGTACACCATAAGGTAGCGGCATATGCCGATGACCTGCTTTTCGTGGTGACCAACCCAGTAATTACCCTACCGAATATAATGAAAGAACTACAAATATTTGGGGACATATCCAATATGAAAATTAACTACGGAAAATCGTACATCCTAAACGTTAGCGTACCCCACACGAGAGCGGAATCCCTGAGACGCAGCCTTCCCTTTCAATGGGCCGAAAACAAGATTAAATATCTAGGAATTTGGCTGACCAAACGCACGGGAGACCTGTTCAGAGACAACTTCACGGCCATACTACAGACATTCCAGCGGGACATGAGGGAATGGTCATATCCCCATATCTCGTGGCTAGGGAGAGTACAGGTCATAAAAATGAACTTCCTCCCGCGCCTCCTGTACCTTCTCCAGGCCATCCCCATTGTAATTCCGAGACCCTTCTTTATGACACTCAGGAAGGAGATGACCAGGTACATATGGGGCGGGGGGAAACCCAGAATAAAATTCTCCACACTGACCAGACCTAAGGACAAAGGGGGATTAGCCCTCCCAGATTTTCAGCTATACTATGTGGCTACGCACCTACAGAGGGTTGTAGAATGGTCCAAGGACGGGGTAAATAAACTGTGGAAAACGGTAGAGGAGACGGAGGCAGGTAGACCAATCGCAGGACTCCCATGGAGTCGTGACCCGACGGAAGGACATGACATGTCCATATACACGAAAAACACCCTGGGGGTATGGCGGAAGGTCAAGCGACAGGGAAACCTTTCACCCTACCCCTCCCCCCTTATGCCACTGACACATAATGAGGACTTCCCCCCAGGACTAGACCCACGAGCCCTCAGAGATATCATCCCGAACACGTCCCCACGATTGCATCACACCCTCCAGGGAGGGACCTGCAAACGGCTAACGGACATGCTAGAGGAAACACCCCCAACATTTATGCTTCGTTTTCGCTATGCCCAACTTATAAACTACATACACACCCTACCACAGGGACCAGCACTCGCCAGGGAATACACCACAATAGAGAGGATCAGCGCGCACCCAGACCCACTCCCACACGGGATATCCTCCTTGTACTCCATGTTACAGTCGGAACTCCCGACTGAGTCGCCCCGTTTCATGGGTAAATGGGAAGCAACCCTAGGTATCACACTCACGGAAGCGGACTGGGAATCAATATGCTACCTCACACACCATTGTTCCACACACAGTAAAACGCAGGAAACGGCCTACAAACTCCTGACGCACTGGTACAAGACGCCACACCTCCTACACCAAATGAACCCAAGCCTATCCAGTCTGTGCTGGAGATGTGGAAGGGAAGAAGGCACACTGAAACATATCTGGTGGGACTGTGCACTGGTCACCCCGTACTGGCGGGGAATACACAAGATGCTAGGGAAATTCACAGAACGACCACCCCCCCTGGAACCGGCAGCGATGCTCTTACACCATACACCAGTTCCCCACTCCAAATATAAAAAATCCATGACTATCAGAATACTAAATGTAGCCAAACGAGTTCTCCCTCAATACTGGAAGAAACCTGTGACACCATCAATGCTGTCCTGGTTCAACCAAATGGAGGAACTAAGGACAATTGAGGAACTGACAATGACGACAAACACTACCCCGACGACATACACTGACATATGGACATACTGGATCCTAGAGACGGCAAGACCGAAATTCCAACTAGATCTTAGGACAATCACTGATGCCCACCTCCCAACCACCTGACAGAACACGGAAACTGAACACCCAAGGCGACAGAAGACTACTGACAGAGGACCAACCCGACCACCCCACCCCCTCCTGCTTACCTTTCCCCAATTCCCAAAGAGAAAGCACCGGCAGACCCCACTTGACTCTAAAACCATACAGTAGGCCAATGTTACCCGACATAAAGACACCCTAGCGGCTACTTGAAAGCTGTAGACAACTAGAGACTACACCCCTAGACAATTAAGGGTAGGACATAGGGTGGAACCCACCAAGTTCAATCAGCTGGGACATGACCTACTTAACTCAGCATTCTACTGTTAAGGACAGAGGGGGTGGAATCTTAAAATTATAGGATGTTGAAATTTACACTTGAAACTTAAATGTGAACATATACGACATCAGTTGAGAGCCACACGGCTCACGACCACTATACAAATCTGAAGTCGTACATGGCAACAATTGGATCTGCGCATCCACGAACCTCCAAAAAAAAAAATACAAAACACAAAGAGACCTGCGAGTCTCACCTTCACGACTGATACTGAACAATGACTCCATAAAATCAATACTATCGACAAGAACAAGCGGGACCTGCGAGTCCATAGGGTTTATTGGGGCCTGCGAGCCCACTTGCAAATACTTTTTGTTACTATTCCCAGGGACCTGCGAGTCCCATTACTTCTTGCCTATTTCTTGTTGGAATGACAATGCAAATACGTTAATAAAAATCAAATTTACAAAAAATAAAATTCAGGGAGATGAAGATTAGAGTCAGAATTTCAACCAACGACTCCTTTCTTTCCTCTTCGAGGATGTCCATGGAAAACAAGAGGACCACAAGGTTTCTCCAGACCTTCAGGTAAGTTCTCTACCTATCTTTTTTTCCCCACTAAGACTGGGTGGCAGATCTATTTTTTCCCCAATTGTTCCCAAATACCATCAGACAGTTGGATTTTAAATAGACATGTGCATTCTTTATCGGATGAATATGATTTTGTCCATTACCTTTTCATTTCAGTTCTTTCATTTAATAGACTCCGTGCTGCAGGAGAAACAATAAAACCTGGGTCTAAGAGTCTTGTGACGGAACTTACCACCTATTCGTATGTTTTCCCCTTTATTTAGTATGTTTTATCCTTTTTCCCTGAGCGGCGGGTGGGGGCACTAAATGAAAATCCCCCCCCCCCAATCAAGGTGACTAGGGGTCCCAAGCCCCTAGTCACCCCCCCCCCCACCCAAAATAAACTATCCCCTACCTACCCCCCTCACCCTAAAAATAGTGAGGGGGGAATAAAATAACTAACCTGTAAAAAAAAATTAAACTTACCATTTGACGTCTTCTTTTTTCTAAAATCTTCTTTCTTCAGCCCCCAAAAAGGGCAAATAAAATTCCATCATACCCGTCGCACTTAAAAAAAAAAAAAAGTTAATCCTTGTTCGCCCTTCGAGGGCACGCCGCGGACTGAGCTCCGCAGGGCGGGTCAAGGCTTATAAAGCCTTGCCCCGCCCTGCAATTAGGCTTAGAACACTCTGATTGGTTGGTTTAAGCCAATCAGAGTGCTCTGTGTCATTTTACACAGCGTGGGAAAATTCAAAAGAACTTTCCCATGCTGTGTAAAATGGCACAGAGCACTCTGATTGGGTGGCTTGAAAGCCACCCAATCAGAGTGCTCTGTGTCATTTTACACAGCGTGAGAAAGTTCTTTTGAATTTTCCCACGCTGTGTAATTTGACTCATAACACTCTGATTGGTGGATTAAGTAACCAATCAGAGTGTTATGAGTCAAATTACACAGCGTGGGAAAATTCAAAAGAACTTTCTCACGCTGTGTAAAATGACACAGAGCACTCTGATTGGGTGGCTTTCAAGCCACCCAATCAGAGTGCTCTGTGTCATTTTACACAGCGTGGGAAAGTTCTTTTGAATTTTCCCACGCTGTGTAAAATGACACAGAGCACTCTGATTGGCTTAAACCAACCAATCAGAGTGTTCTAAGCCTAATTGCAGGGCTGGGAAGGCTTTATAAGCCTTGACCCGCCCTGCGGAGCTCAGTACGTGGCGTGCCCTCGAAGGGCAAACAAGGATTAATTTTTTTTTTTTTTTTTGCAACGGGTATGATGGATTTTTATTTGTCCTTTTTGGGGGCTGAAGAAAGAAGATTTTAGAAAAAAGAAGACGTCAAATGGTAAGTTTAATTTTTTTTTTTTACAGGTTAGTTATTTTATTCCCCCCTCACTATTTTTAGGGTGAGGGGGGTAGGTTGGGGATAGTTTGTTTTGAGTGGGGGGGGGGGTGACTAGGGCCTTGGGACCCCTAGTCACCTTGATTGGGGGGGGGTCATTTAGGGCCCCCACCCACCGCTCAGTGGTGGGGGCCGGGGAGGAGGACAGTAGGTTCCCCCCCCATCTTTATTTAGGGCCCCCACCCATCGCTCAGTGGTGGGGGCCGAAGGGAGAACAGTAGGTCCCCCCCTTATTGTTTTATTAGGGCCCCCACCCACCGCGCAGGGGTGAGGGCCAGGGGGGAGGACAGTAGGTCCCCCCCCTTATTGTTTTATCAGGGCCCCCACCCACCGCGCAGGGGTGGGGGCCGGGGGGGAGAACAGTAGGTCCCCCCCCATCTTTATTTAGGGCCCCCACCCACCGCGCAGGGCTGGGGGCAGGACACCAGCCGCGCGGGGGGGGTATTAGGTTTTTTGTTTTTTTACAGTGAGCAGCTATAGGCTGCTCACTGCTTACTACACATGCCCCTACTCGCGATATAGCGAGTAGGGGCATATTATTTACTAATACTAAGTAATCTTTACTTAGTATTAGTAAATCTGGCTGAAAGACCAATTTAGGTCTTTCAGCCTATTAGTAGATAGCTCCCTGATACCGTGGGAATTAGGGAGTTATCTACTAAGCGGCTGCAAGATGCAGCCGCGGCAATGAATAGGATCGGAGTTTCATTCATTAGAATGAAATTCCGATACGAACAAAGTGCCGAATTGCGTTCTAAAAGAAACGAACATACTGTTCTCATTCAGTTAGAACGCAGTTTCGTCTAAAATGACAGGAAGCATCGCGGGAACACAGAGGAAAGGTAAGGATTATGGGAAAATTGCTCTGACCAGCGGAAATGAAGCACACTTTGCTCCTCCGCTGGTCAGAGCTGGTCAAGCGGAGGAATCCTCCATAAGGCAAAGAGTCCCTACTTTGTCTTATGATTTTAAAGAAAACTAAAGAAGACAGGAAGAAAAGAATAACATATTCTTGTGTTTCCCATTTTTCTTCTGTCGTTTATTCTTGTTATCAAGTTTCTATGTTTATGATTTATCTTTGGATGTCACATTTTAAAATAGCACTTGGATTTATTGCTTGGGACTTGTATTATCTATGCTGCATGCTGATTGGCTCCCTATGTTTTATGTTTGGTTCTACATGTCAATTTGTTATCTAGTGCAGTTAAACATGTCATTTAACTCTTTCACTGCTGATGTTTGGAGTAGAAAAGAGAGTAAAGCATAGTACTCACCTCCTGTCTTTAATAAAATCCATATTTTCATACACAATATAACAGGAAAAATATTTAACAATTTCTCACAGACAGTAGCTATAATATATATATATATATATATATATATATATATATATATATATATATATATATATATTATATATAAAAATATATAAATAAAAATGGCCAAAAACCTTGCTTATTAGTATTTGCAAGGACCCTGAAGGCATTACTAGTAGTGTAGTTTACTTAAAATTGCAACAGAGGGGGGCGGGGCCGGGCCGCCGAGCCGAGCGGTCGCAACTCACACCGGCTCCATACAATACCCACGATACCTGCCGAAAACAGAAACCAGAGGGGTTAACCATGTGTGCTAAATGTAGCTTTGTTACATTGTTACATTATACTTATAATGCATGCCTGAGCTCTATTGTCTGAAATATATCTATATTTTGTCAAACTAAATAATTATAGGGAACCTCCGAAATATTTGTATTTATTTATTTATTTATTTGGCTTTTCTTCTATGTTGGTCTAATTTCTCCTTTACAGAACTGAATACACAGTAGCAACATTATTATAGCTCAGTGTACATTATTTATCATCCAGACATTTTACAGTGTGTACAGAGAAGGACCAATGACCTCAGACTTTGGTTGCTATGGAAACTGCTCTCCGTATAAAGCAGCTGCTGGCTGGGACCCAATAATGGCATATCACAGCTGGAACCCTCTGACCTGGAGCTGGGGTGAGGGTGATATATCCATGAGCCTAATATGGCTCTCTTTACTTGTACTTATTTGTGTGCATTCAAATTTCATCAGCAACCTTTGACTATTCATGATATATATATATATAGTACAGAGCAGCGCATCTTTTGACAGATTGGGATCTATGTTAATTCTGGATTCTTCGGGGACCTTATGCTTTTTTGAAGTGTCTATAGTATATAGTAGATTTTTTTTTATTTGTTTCCTGTATTCTTGCTATCTGTATATAAACTTGCCAAGCAGAATAACAATCTCCTACCTCCTCTCCTTTTATAATGGCCTTGCTCGCAGTCTTAAAGGGACTCTGTAGGTACTATAGGTACATCTCATTGAAGTGGTTATGGTTTCTGGAGACCCCTGACACTGTCCTTTCATTTAGCATTAAAGGACCACTATAGTGCCAAGAAAACATACTCGTTTTCTTGGCACTATAGTGCCCTGAGGGTACCCCCACCCTCAGGGTCCCCCTCCCACCGGGCTCTAGGGGGAGGAAGGGGTTAAACTTTCTCAATGCTTTCCTATGGACGCTGGCGTCTTCTCACTGTGAAAATGAGTGCACACATATATAGCGTTAATCGCACATAGCACATGTCATGATTGTCATGCCCTGATGGCGGCCCTGACGTGGAGTGATAGTGAGAAAGTAAGGGGTGACATACTCACACGAAAGAGAGAGCCCTGGACTGTGGCTCTACCTAAAGTCTGGTTTACTAAACAGTGAACTGGGTAATGTGAAACTGATATCTGCTGTGGTACTTGCTATCAGTGTTTAGAGCAGTTTCAGTCATTTTAAACAGTGATAGCAGGGGCGTGGTCTGACCGTCAAGCTAGCTAGCCGCGTTTATGTGAGGCTCCGCTCATACCGCTAACAGCATAAAATAGCACTAATAACGAGGCTAAAACCACCGGTCAACTACCCCGAGGGATGGACAAATGCACTCCACGCAAACAACAAAAGAAATGCCCAGATTCGGGCGCGACGGTGCCAAACATGTTTGCGGCCTCCCACACGGCGCTGAATGGAAGCCAAGATGGCGGCTATCCCCAGGCGATCTAGGCAGATTTGATGACACCGGATATGGCTCCAGAAGGTGAAAGAGAAAGGGGACCTGCATCCCAGCAGCAAGACACAGCGCAGATATTACAGAATGTGTCGGAAGTCCGCAAATTCCTGGCCAAAGAAATCACGCTCACCATGGGGGAAGTGAAGGCCAAGATCCAGACCTTAGGCGCCAGGACAACCACCCTCAAACGCCAAGCTGATCACACAACGGAGGCCCATAATGCAGTGGCTGACCGGGTGACATCCTAACAAGATTGCGCTGGAGGATCTAGCTAACAGATCCCCGCGCAATAACATGCTTAAAAAGGCCTGCCGGAGAGAGATAACGAGGGGCCGCTGGCAGACGTGGTTCTACCCATCCTGAGACCTCTCCTACCGGACATAGCTGGAGAACTCTGGCACATCGGGAGGGCACACAGGGCACTCAGGGCACGTGGAGCTGGCAATCAACCACCGAGAGATGTGATCATGCGCTTCCAGTTCTTCCAGATGAAAGAAGCCCTCAAGGCCAGAAGCAGAGACGGCCCGATTATACACAAAGGTACTACACTATCCCTCTTCCAGGACGTGTCACCCATTACTCTCCAGCGGCGCAGAGAATGGAAACTGGTAACAGAAGTCCTTTGCCATCATAAGGTTAAATATGTATGGGGGCACCTCTTTCGCCTAATGGCATTTAAAGACGGCAGACCTCATAATCTATATCCGAATGGAGACGCGACGACTTTCCTGGATGGCCTGGGGATCCAAGCTTCACTGCAGCTCCCGATCGCAGCAGACACGGAGGATATACCCATCCTAGCCAGGGCCCAGCTCTCTTCTGGGGACTGAACGATCTCCGCGCACCAACACACCGTCCGGCACAACTGATGACACAGCCCCAGAACTGTAATGACAGGTACCCACTGTAAAGAGGTGCAGATAGCTGGGGTGGGGGGACCTTTGAGTAAGGGAAACAACGCCTACTGGGATGGTGGGACGGGGGTGTGGGGACCTTGAGAAACCTTGGGCATATGTTTGTGTAGTGACTTCATAACCACCTTTTAACTGGCAAGCAGTTACAGGAGAAAAGGGCTAACAATGTCTCTGACTTATGAAACTGGGGACAATTAATGGTGCACATTGCCCGACTGGACGCGGCATACATTGGGGGGGATGTCTGGGTTGGGAGGGGAAAGGGGAAGGGATATTTTAGATTTAAAGGGGCATAACAGGGAAGAGTCCTCCTGTATGGCATGTACATCCGGTACTAAGGCAGCGATAGTCTAGCCGGTACAGGTGCAGATGCCCAAGCTGACGGCTATCACACAGGGAACTCTGAAAAAGTTTGAAAAAACATAAGAACCATGGTTATAATGGGATGTGGGCGACTAGCGGGAGGGGGCCACCCCTTAATGCTTTGCCACTTTGTCCAAGACGGGACAATGAGTCAGGGACGTGGGACCCGGGACCCCCTCCTTCCTGCCTCCTTTGCCCTTTCTCCTTTTCTCTCCCCGCCTTGCTGATCTCCTCTTTCACACTTCCTCTCCCTTTGCTGGTACGGGTTTGCTCCTCTCAGCGGAGTACCGACCCACTGCTCACTCTATATTATTAAGGAGAGCATTACAACCTCGTAGGAATATCACGAGTATAAGCAGGTCCCCACCTGGGGACATGGGGTCATTGTTGGACAGAAAGATTAACATTGTGTGTATTTTGTACCTTGTATGATATTGTCAATGTATGCTTTTTAGTATAACATACATCATCCACACACATGCACCTACTTATTGGTGGAGCATCAATCTACCACTGTAAGCTTCTACATCTGCTGGCATGAAGTAGAGATTTATTTGTGAAAATCCTTTCATGCCGGTTTTAGCTCTAAAGTTCTCAGATATTGCAAGGTTAAAATAATATCCGCCGGGGGCGGGGCCGGACCGCCAAGCCGAGCAGTCGCAGGGAAGAGCAGCTCCTGCATAACATGGCCTTTCCACGCTATTTATCGTGACTTTCACGGACCCAGGCCAGCAATCATGACCGGCAACACAGGCGGGCTACCGGAGCCAGGGTGAGGCTTGCTCCCGGAGTTCTAGTCCCCCGGGGGAGGTTTCCTTGCAACGTCCAACGGGATCCAGCCTGGCGGTGAGAGGAGTGGACGGCCGCCGCTCCTCTATCCTGCCCAACGGAACCCATCAAGCACGTGACAAAACGGCGGGTCCGGTCCTGAACCCCCCCCAGGACCGGGGGGGGTGATCCCGGTCCATGCCCCAAGACTACATCCGGAGGCATTACCAGACCACCAAGCAGGCCCGGGGCCGAGATGGCGGAGGCCACGTGTGTGATGGCCGACCTGCAGAACCCGACCTGCAGAACCTGAGCCGGAGAGCAGATACAACCTGGCATGGCATACAAGACTGCAACTCACACCATAAGGCCCAAGCCCCGAGACTCACCCCGAGACTCACCCTGAAGACCCTGCTCGATATACTGCTCACGTGGATGGGGCTGCCCATGAGACCGCTCGCCCTTCTTCTGGGCTGGGCGCTCACCAAGAGGAACCCCTCTACAGCCTGCCATACACCCTGGGGGAAGAGTGGGAGCAGAACCCAGGGCCCACGATCCTGCTGAAGGGATCAATGGCATAAGGGCGCAAGCGCCTATGAAGGCCTCAGGCCGAAGGTTGGTGGCTTCCGGACGCAGTACCACCACAACACCGGAGACACTTGAGGACGAGCAACATCCACCTTGAGATGCAACAACATACCCGGTGGAGTATGAAGACGAGCAGGGAGAAACTACCACGTAACCTGGACTTGGGCCAAAAGCCCTTGAAACAACCAGACGCAATCTCTCTATATACTGCCTTGATCTGACCGATAAACTAGCCGCACACACCTTGGGGCGCAGCGGGCAGGAACAATGCTCATCGGGATATGGCGGACATGCAACACTGGGCAGCTGGCAGCACTAGGCGGGACATAAGTACTCAAAGCACTTACCGTGTATATTATATGCATAAGCCTTCTGACTACGTTCAGTCATACATGTATATTCTTTTGCCCATACTAAACGGCGAACCTTTAATTTTTGGTTAAATCTGTCTGCCCCTTCATAACCTTTAGTGATGGGCGAGAGCCCACAAAGTTTAGCCTGTACAATTCACAATGTGCCTGTATTAACGCTCCAGCCCTACCAATGTCACGTATGTGTAGCCATAAAGGTCTAAGGGGCGATGCTATCTAGCTTACACTTAAGCATATATTCCGCTACTAGTACCAGCAAATAATGCCTGCATGCTCTCCTTGTTGTGTTTTCCTTGCCTCCCGGCCAGCTAATCATTAGCCTTCGCATAGCATACTGTAAATTTGACAAGTACTTAACTGCGGACCTGACTCCTGGGGGCTAACATCATAAACTTGTGTACCTTCTATGTAATCGACTAACATTTCCAAGGGGCCTACTGTGTGATACCTAGCATGTACCCAAATAGAATTGACGCGAATGATCGCAGTTGAACCCTGTCCAGCATGTAACCTAATATTAACAATCACCTAAGCAACCATACCGTTAGCAATGTTTAGCCTATTTTACATGACTCACATAACCGTTGTTTCCTTACCTTTAAAATGCAATGTATATGTTTCGATAATCGATATAACAAAAAAAAAGGTGGCATTACTGAACAAGGAAGTGTATTTACCAGATGCAAATTTAGTATTAACCCCATTTTGTGAACAAACCGTACATTATCCTTTTCTCTTCTGTATCCCATCTCATATGCCGCAATAAAACAAAGATTGACAAAAAAAAATAATAATAATAATAATATCCGCCTTTGAGGAGTTTTCATTTATGTCACAAGTTGAAAGGGACAAAATAGCCCTATCTGCTGAAATAGAAAGAGGAGCTGTAGCAACGTAATCTATGTGGACACCTAGGGTTATTATTGGCATCCGTATTGATGTGTACTGTTGGTACTCCTTGACATAAGACCTGCCTGCTCTTCTGTATTCCAGTGCGGTCACATGAGATCTGCAATGCACTTTTATCACAAGTGAGATTGTATCTCCCCCGATATGTACCCACACTCCCTTTCATTCTGTATTCCCTATTTTCGTTTTACCAAATATTGAAAGATTCTAAATAAAGAATATGTAAACACTGATAGCAAGTACCACAGCAGCTATCAGTTTCACATAGCCCAGTTCACTGTTTAGTGAACCAGGCTATGTTCAGCTTTAGGCAGAGCCACAGTCCAGGGCTCTCTCTTTCCTGATTCTATCCCCCATTATTGCCCCTAACCCCCCTCTACAAATGTTAAACCACACCACAGCCCCTAACCCCCATTACAGCTCAAAACACTCCACTATTGCCTCTGATCAACCAATACGGCCCCTGACCCCTCCACTACAGGTCCTGACCCTCCCCTACTGCCCCTCACTCCCACACAGGTCCCGACCCCCCACAACAGCCCTGACCCCCCCCCCCCCGCCTCTGACCCCCACTACTGCCGCTTATACCCATTACAGCCCCTAACCCCCACGTACTGCCTGTGATCACAATCAACAGCCCCTGACCCGCCCCTCACCCACCACTTCAGTTCCTGACCCTCCCCCCTTCAGCCGCTAACCTCCAGTACTGCCACTATCCTCCATTACAGCCCCTATGCCATAAATACAGCACCTATCTCTGGCAGCTGCCTTTAAACCCCCAATACAATTGGAGCTAGCCCTGATTCACGCTTCCCATCTTATGCTAAATGGAAATTAGTCTACTTTTTACATGTTTTTCCTACACCTCACACATTGCCACACATGACTCACAGTGGCCCAAACTTTTCACTCATGGCTACTCACACAGCTACACATACCACTCACATCTACCCACATGCAGCCACGTACATCACTTGGCTATAAACAGAGCCAACCTTGTACATTACGCACAGAAATCCACAACATACACCTGACACACACACAGCCACCCCACACATGACACACACCCACACCACACATCCACTCAACATTTTAATAAATATTCACATTACATAATATTAATTAAAAAAACCATAAGGAAATAATTTCCTGGTACCCATCCTATTGAAATGCACTGCACATCCCTATGTCCAGCACGTGGTGGCTTTACTGGAATCTGGGCAAATAAGCTGAGATCGCTGGGTCATACGGTTGCCTCAGGCGGCAAAAATCCTTCCACCGGCCCTGCATCTCTGTTAACAATTATAGGAGGCTGACTGGACTAAGACCATTTTGCAAACAACTCTTCAATTCCACATGCCATAAACAACCCTTTTTCTTACCCTAAATTTCACTCCTCCCAAAACCTACATAAACCCACTCAAAGCCTAAACTTTAAAAAAAGCTTTTTACCTTAATCCAAGGTTTAACACTACTTAAACAACAAAAATAAAAAAGCAGAGCTGTTGGCACACTGCCCAGAGAAAATATCTACAGGGGGTAGCGGGGCAACGCCTGGAGGGACGCCTGGAACTCACTTCCCTAATACAGGGGATAGCCCTAATACAATAACCACATATGAAAACAAAAAAGACCTGAAAAGTACTAAGACACTTCAGGAGGGGAGGACAGTAAATGTAAAAGCAACCTTTATTGATAAAATGGGTACAAGTTGACTTACTACACAAATCTCTAATTATATACAACAATACCCAAGGGAAGGAAGTCTTACCCAATATATACAAGGTAGCCTACAGGTAGGCACTAGATACCTCGGCACCGTAAGAAACCTACTAGTGCCTACCTGTAGGCTACCTTGTATATATTGGGTAAAACTTCCTTCCCTTGGGTATTACTGTATATAATTAGAGATTAGAGAAAGCAATGTATTTACTAAGAAATGACAAGTCCAGGAGTTGATCCCATGTAAAACAAAATAAAAAGAATAATTGGTAGTATTGGGATAGTGATCCCTCCAAATGTCAATAAGGCCACCGGAATCAAGTACTGTATTAAACACAGCTTTTCTTTTTAAACCAAAGCATGGGTTGTAATCCAGAATGACCAATAATGAGAAACCATCCATTGGATCTCATCAGCATGGTGTGGATTCTGGTCTAGAGGCTGAAGTCTTTAATGATTTATTGGAATTAAAATGTCAAAGGTCCTACTTTAGATATACAGATAATGAACAACAGTAAGTTTTGCAGTAATAAATTATGTGTGTATCTCTCACAATTGTTCAGAATTCAAAGTTGATTTGCAAAAATTAAACCAAAAAAGTTGAGTAGAAGTATTTCCAACACAGGTGTTTTGCTTATAGTAAGCTACTTATTGGTCAATTCTTCACAATTTACCTTTTAGTGCATAAACCCCTCGTTGTTCAGTGTATCAAACTGTGGCTATGAGAGGCTGGACCAGTGGTTCCCAAACTTTTTTGTTCAAGGAGCCCTTAATATTCCAATATTTTTCCAAGGCACCACAAGTCAAAAATGTTTTCTAGGTTGTATATATGTACAGCGCTGCGACATATACTGGGCCCCTAAACTTGGGAGTCGCACTAGTAGATTATTTAAAGAAACAATCCAGGCACAATAACCACTACATTACATTGTAGTGGTTATGGTGCCAGTAGTGCCCTCCCTGTCAGGGTCTTACATGAGTTGGGAGTCTGTAGCGCAGATATGTTGCTCACCCTTGCACAGGCCAAGGTGGTCAGGTAAGAATTCACCCGGCCTGTGGGTCTGTGCACGGGGGCTGTGCAGGATGAAGTACCAATACGCAGTACAGGCAAGGACTGAACCAGCAGGATTGTCGAAGGATAGCCGAGGTCAAAGGATGCCAGAGGACAGATGAAACAACAGGAACACTGGTACGAAACAGGATCACAAGATCAAAGACTTGACACTGAGCACCCCGGGGCGAGGCTGGGTTTAAATACCCTGCTGATGACTGATCAGGATCAGGATTCTTTTTAAGAACAGTTTGACAACTTACCTAAGGTCTGCCGGGATAGAAGCTGTAGTGTGTGTGTGTAGGGGGGAGGAGGGTGCATTGTGTTTGTGAAGGATGTAGTTTGTGTGTTAGGGGTGCAGTGTGTATGTGGGGCAGTTTGTGCATGAGGGGTACAGTGTGTGTGTGTGTGTGTGTGAAGGGTACAGTGTGTGTGTGTTTGAGGGGTACAGTGTGTGCATGGGCGTAATTGTGTGTATGGGGTAGTGTGTGTGTATGGGGAAGCTATTGTGTGGTGGGGTATGAGGGCAAATTAATAAATATATACTTTATTTATTTTTAAATTAGAAATAAAAATGATCTCCTCCTCCCTGCTTACATTTCCTGTAATCCCTGGTGGTCCGGTGGGGAAGCCCTGGTGGTCTCAGTGGTGAGAGTGAACTTTAGCAGCCTCCGTAGCTGCTAGAGTTAACTCTCGCGATATTCAGATCGTTGCCGTGGTAATCGCAGCAAAGCTCCGAGTTCTCGAGAGGAGAACCCGGCGGAGCTGTAGGTTGAAGCTCCCCCGGGTCCTCTCTCACTCCCAGGGCGCTGTGGCGGGCACACAGGGGAGCCGTGAGTTATTTTCGCAGTGCTATGATGATAGCACCGGGAAAATAACTTGCGGCTCCCCTGTGTGCCTGTCGCGGTGCCCTGGCACGCAGTTTGGGAACGCTGGGCTAGACTAAAGCACCCATAATTCTGTTCAAGTCTATGGAACATCTAGCAGGCTGCAGTTCAACATCCCTGCTTCAAGTTTTTTTAGCATGGATCTCTGTATGGGCTCAGTCTTTACGTCTGCTGTGATCATGTGTAGTAGTGTGAATGAAGATCAAGGTTTTTATGTTAATATGTAAGGGTTTGTGGGGAGCCCTAAAACTACTACTGCACCTTCAAATGAACACATGATTTGGGTTACTGTGAATTCTGTACCATCAGGGGGTTCCATAGACTTGAAATCAGGGGTTCCCGGGGGCGGGGCCTGGCTGCCAAACTGAAAGGCTGCATGCAGTGTGGGCTCTGTACAAAAGTTGACAATAATCGCCTAAAAACAGTATTTTGAAAGCAAACAAATAGTTAAATTTGCGCTGATACCTGCCTGCAAGCTACTCTGCTACAGCACAAGGGTTTCCAGGCGTCTGACAAGCAGATTGAGCCCACACTGCCACTGAGGCCTACCTCGAGGTGAGAGCCTGGGAGAAGCGGACGATCTCCCTGCTGCCTCTCTGACCAGAACAAGCTGACGTTATACGGGTCCCCGCTCCCCCCCTGCCGGTGGGGGTTATCCCGACACCATCACCACAGCCAAGCTTCATCCCTGACAAGCACATTGTCTTAAAGCAAAGACATAGAGGGGCACAATCTGCCTCAAAATGGCGGCTACTGCACCAGTTGCAGACACACTGAACTGACTGCAGACACTCGAGCAGCGCCTGGACGACCTATTCGAAAACTTCTGGCAGAGAATGCAGAACAAAGGGGCACAGACCCAGAGGGAGCGGCTACCCCCTACACGACCGCATTACTCCCTGCCAGAAAAAAGGCCTGGAGTGTCTGGCGGGAAGAAAAGACCGCACACGACGCCAGGGAAATGGAGACCAGCGAAGTCTGTGGAGAAGGCGGCCCATAAAATCCGAGGCTCGCATCTGCCTTCCTGGGCTGAGGGCCCGAAAGGGAAACACCCTGCTGCGTACCCCACATGCCCGGACGGGACCTTTCCATCACACAACCGCCCGGGACCTCGCTTGCGGTGCTGAAAGTGACCGGAGCGGTGGAAAGTGCATGAGGGCCCTTGAAAAGGCTTGGGGCCGGCGGAGTGGCCAAAATTGGATGCGGCCCCTAGACCAACCTGCTGGCAGCTTCCCGATCGTGGGCATAGGATGAACGCATAAACACACTCCTGGACAGCACCACAGCCTGCACACCGGGACTTACTAACAGGCAGCTCTAAACAGGCAGAAACATGTTGCCTCCTGAACGTTACCAGCAATGCCATAAATGTAAATTCTGCTTTTGTTTTACTAGAAAAGTATGATTTTTCTCTTAACATGCCTAGCTTGATGCAGATGCGCCCCAAAAGCCTAGTGGTTTACAACTTTTAAGCCTGCTACATATATGTCTTGCCAAACCTTGCAGAATATGTGGCCTTTAGCCATTGTGTATGTTTAGCCTGAAAAAAATTAATCGAAGAGTATGCTAGCTCTAAGACACGCTTTTCATGGTAGTACTCCTTTTTTTTATCAACCGATCTGTCTTATTTTCACCTCGTTTTTACCTAACTAGTACAGGCTATAACTTAAGACATAAATAACTAACCTGCATTTACTAACAAAAAAATGGTGCCATTCTTGCATGCCATAATACTGTATTACTGTTTTAGCTTGTACATGCTGTTGTGGCGATACAAGCTTGTTTGTGTTACTCACGCACTGCAAAAATAAAGATTGTCAAAAAAAATCAGGGGTTCCCAACACGTGGTACGCATTCCCCCAGGGGTACAATTCAGTGCCCAGGGGGTATGCAAAATGATCTAGGTAATGGCGGCCGCACGTGTTGGGTATCGGCCCGGACTGGCCCCTGCCGGCCCATGCAGAGCCAATGCTATCCGAGTGCAGACCCTGCTGTGTGCTTTCATGGGCCGGTGGGAAGATCGAAGACCTCCCTCACTGGCCCAGAGGCACTTCGATGCAGCCTGCAGGAGAGGGAAGGAAGGAAGGAAGGAGGAGCCGAAAGGCGGAGGTTCCTCCCACGAGCTCGGCAATTTGGAGCATTGTCACGGGTTACCACGGCAACACTACGAGGATCTCGCGGGAGGACTGAACTCTGCCTGCAGCCAGAGGAGCTGCAGGCAGAAGAGAGCTGCTCACCTCCACCGGGCAATGTCCACCAGGGCAATGTCCCCCTACCTGAGGAAAAGGTAAGAAGAGGGGACATCAACTTTATTTATGAATTAAAAAAAACAAAAAAAAAAACATATGCTTAATTACTCCTACCCCCACCCCCAATCTATAGGCCCACACAGCCCAACAATACCCTTCACGCACACACAGCAACCCTCACACACACACACACAGCACCCCTCACACACACACACACACACACACACAGCACCCCTCACACACAGCACATTGTCTGTCTGCATGTGTGTATCTGTGTGTCAGTGTGTATCTCTGTGCCAGTGTGTGTATCTCTGTGTATCTGCATGTGTGTGTCAGTGTGTATCTGTCTGTCAGGGTGTGTATCCTTAAGTGTGTCATTGTATGTATCTATGTGTCTGTGTATTTGCATGTGTGTCAGTGTGTATCTCTGTGTATTTGCATGCGTGTCAATTTGTGTATCTGTGTCTCAAGGTATGTATCTGTGTGTTAGGATAAGTATCTGTGCGTGAGGATGTGTGTCAGTGTCTGAATCTGTGTATCTGTATATGTGTCAGGGTATGTATGTGTCTGTGTATCTGCATGTTTGTCAGTATATGTATCTGTGTGTGTCTCTCTGTGTATCTGCATGTGTGTCAGGGTGTGTATCCTTAAGTGTGTCATTGTATGTATCTATGTGTCTTTGTATCTGCATGTGAGTCAGGGTATGTATCTGTGTGTGTGTCAGAGTCTGTGTGTCAGTGTGAGTATCTGTATCTGTGTGTCATTGTGTATATCTGTCTGTGTCTATATCTGTGTATCTGCATATGTTTTAGTGTATGTATTTTTGTGTCAGGGTATGTATCTGTGTACTTGTGTGGGTGTGTCAGTGTATGTAAAAGAGTGTGTATCTGCATATGTGTCAGGGTATGTATCTTTGTGTCAGGGTATGTACCTGTTTACTTGTATGTGTAGCAGTGCGCTTATCTGTGTGTCTGTGTATCTGCATGGGTGTCAGTGTTTTATTCTGTCTGTGTTTGTATCCGTGTATCTGTATGTAGATTTTTGTGTGTATGTGTATGTATGTCAGTGTTTTTATCTGTATTTTTGTGTATCATTGTATCTGTGTGTCTGTACAGCTGTACCTGTATGTATGTCAGTGTGTGTATCTGCATGTGTGTCCGTGTATGCATCTGTGTATCTGCAGGTGTGTGTGTGTGTGTGTGTGTGTATCTCCATCTATATGTGTGTCAGTGTTTGTTTATGTGTGTCTGCATGTGTGACAGTTTGTGTGTCTGGGGCAGAGGAGTAGCAGAGGGAGCCTTTGTCAGAGGAGAAGCAGGGAGAGCCTAGGGAAGAGAAAAAGGGAGTATGGAACAGAGAAAACGTATACATTTTAAATATATGCAACTATATTAATTACAAGCATTTTGTTACTGGGAGAGGTACAATTTATGAAAATGGGCTGCCAAGGGGTACTCAAGTGAAAAAATGTTGAATCAGTGGTCCCCAACCCAGTCCTCGTGGTCCACCAACAGTCCAGGTGTTGTCAGTATCTCCATTGGAATAAAACAGGGAAATACATAAATCTTGGATTGTTGGTGGTCCATGAGGACTGGGTTGGGGAACACTGATCTAAATTATATTTATGCTATTTACTTTGAAATGCTGCCACCTAGTGGCCAGGTTTCGATGTGTGAGGAAAGTCAATAGTCAGTTGCTTGACCTTTAACGATATGTGGATATCCAAGGTTTTTCAAAAGCCTATTCTGCTACCGTGGCATTAATAATTTATATATGTACATGCACGCACACGCAATATTAGATTGGTGGTATAAAAATGCTGTAAAGTAAGAATGCTTTCAAAATATAGAAATGTTAATTGTTTATTTGTATCAATTAACAAAAGGTAAAGTGAGTGTACAGAAGAAAAATCTAAATCAAATCTATATTTGATTATTTGCCTTCAAAACAGAATCCATTTTTCTAGGTACACTTGCACACAGTTTTGTAAGGAACTCTGCAGGTCAATTGTTCCAAACATCTTGGAGTATCAACATGAGTTCTGTGGATTTACTAGCTAGCTACTATGCCAATATAGAGTTTGTCTGGAGGGGCGTTTGTCCACTTGCTGATGCGTTGTAGGTTAACAGCCTGGTGGTACTTGGATAGATCAGGAAGTCCTAGGCAGCTCTGCTGTTTAGGTTATGTGACAATGGTATACTTAAATCTAGCAGTTCGATGTTGCCAGATATAATCCGTGAATGCTTCCTCGCTGCAGCGAAGGTCTGGGGGATAGAAATCTGTAGAATCTGCAGTAAAAATACCTTTTCTGAATTTTATAATGCAGTAAACTCATATAACCGCTACTAAGAAATAACAGTAAACTAAATCGTATGTTCTGACAGTTGAAAATATATAACAGAATGATTAGACAAGTGAAAGAACAGTTGATAATCAAGTAAGTGTAGATAGGCTTATCGATTTCCTGGTTTTGTTGCGAAATTGTTGCGAAATTTGTTGCGAAAAACAGAGATATGGATTTGATCAATATATATGTAAAAATAGTGGTTGATTAGCAGCTGGACAAGGCCCTTGTGAACCATCGCTAGGACCACAAGTGGGGCACACTCTACTTAGGATCTGGGTTTACTGCCTAAGAGCACTCTTCATGGCACAAAAAGACCTAAAAAGACTGAATGAGAGCCAATAGGGAATATTATTTTATACTTTGTGTTTCATTCGATTCTGAATGGCCATTCAGCAAATTCCACAGTTTACACTAAAACTATACATTTTATTATTGTAGGCCTAACCTCTACTTCCTGTTTGCTTACTTATTTTTCTCTTTTTAACTGAAACTGAAAGAAAGGAAACCAGTTAGATGTGTTATGTGTGGTCTAAATAATTTCATATGGTGTTTAAAGGCCGATTTCAACCCATTATTAAACATTTCTTAAGCCATGCTGAACCATGTAAACAATATGTTAACATATCTTATAGGTCCAGAAGAACACACAGAATGTAATGACTTACAGATTCGCTACTGGAAAGCTTCTAAGAGGGATTCTGCCGACAGTTGTTATTTCCTTGTTACTGAATAGGCTATTACAAACACAAGAGATTGTGCAAGAGGTTTTGAGTCAAGCAATACAGGAATCTGATAATCCTGACTTGTGAGACCATGGACATTTATTCATGACAACAACTTGGTTAGTTAAAGAAAAAAT
Organism: Pelobates fuscus; assembly: GCF_036172605.1. NCBI lineage: Eukaryota > Metazoa > Chordata > Amphibia > Anura > Pelobatidae > Pelobates > Pelobates fuscus. The sequence goes on from NC_086319.1 coordinate 296,983,956, forward strand.
TGGTCTGATCAGAGAAGCCACAGAATCATAAAGACACAGACTATATCGGACCCACCATGTTAAATGAGTTATCTTGCAACCACCACAGGTCATCCTTAATCTAATCTTCTTGGTGACATTTTTTTTTTTTTTATTCATTATTTTTGTTGTGCATAAGAGTACAATTATGCTGGCGATGCCACGATGACAATAGCTAAAAGTGCACATATTTTAGACTAAAGGTAACAAAAGTGACAAGCTAGGCAGTCATGTCTAACTGTTAGGGAAGTTAAGAGCTAAACTAAGTCATACAAGGCAGATCTTAAATAAAATACAAAGAACCAGCTAGACATTTATATTATAGATAAATATAAACACTAATTTGTGTCAAACATGTATACAAATAAGCTCTGTGTGGCGAAAATAACCTTGCCACTAGTTTTTGGAGGGGCCTGTTTGCCAGCCTCCTACCCTGTGACTATGGCCCCCTGCAATAGACCTGGCTAAAATACTTTAAACAGGCTCTGTTCGTGCAATTGGGACTATATGGTTTGTTTACCGAACAGCCGCATGAACCGGAGACCACCCTGGAGCTTAAGTTTCATTGATACATTGTTGCAATTTTCACCGCAGTGGTCTAAGTGTTCGTCTGGGTGGTCGCAATTCCTATGGACGACCACGAGGTGGTGGCCATCTTGTTCGCATGGACCAAAACCGCGAATAGACTTCAGGTTGACTTAGCCGTGAATGACCTGGAACTGTTTTCGGCATGAAAACTTCGCGGTTCCCAGTCGGTCAATGGGCCCTTAGCTGTGATTCTATGGAACTATTTTCAGCTATGGGACTATGCCTGCGGTCAGTCAAATGACTTCAAGGAAATTCCTGAATCCCTAAACTGATCTGGGTGATTTTTGGATATGTTGGTAACCCAGATCAGGGCTATCAGGGGATGTTGTGGGGTTTTATGTATTTTTAGGGTACTTTTGGGGTGTTTTACAAAAGTCCGTTTTTTCTGTGCTTGAAGATAATTGGATTAGAATTAGTACAGTTTCTGATCCAATTATCCCCCAGGAAGAGGGGAGAGATTGTGTGCTGTGTGTGTGAGTGTCGTGCCTTGTAACCTTATTGTTATTGGTCTGTGAAGTTGCAAATCAGTCCCCCATAAGGTCCATGTGGGCGTACCCCTTGCATAGGGATTGTCATATAGGTCCAAGTTTGGCTCCCATTAAACTGAGATTTGTTTACCCCTTTATGAAGTCTTGGTTCATGTTTGGGGGATTGGAGAACTAAATTCACTCTGGGGATTGCTATATCACAATCAGGGCCGGATTAACATAGGGGCTGATGGAGCTGCAGCTCCAGGCCCAGGCCCATGGAATAGGCCCATTGGTTTAAAAAAAAAAAAAAAAAATTTTTTTTTACTTTTTTTTTTTTTTACACACTACTCTTAGGGTTGCCAGGTATTTCTCATGTATTTCTTAGGGTTGCCAGGTATTTCTCATAAGTATTTCTCAGGTATTTGAGGCTGCCTAGCCGGTGCCGGTATTGCAGTAATACCGGCAATACAAATGTCTGTCTCAGTATAAACATAGATTATTCTGCAATACCAGCGCCGGCCAGTAGGGGTCTCTGTTTGTGTGGAGAGAGGCAGTGATAAGAAGTTACGGCATCTCCCTCCCTGCCTCTCTCTACTCACTGATCCGCGGTGGAGCAGCTCAGTCCAGACAGCAGCTCCGAGACATGGGGACGCTGAGACATTGGGACACTGGGGAACATGGGGACCCTGTGCATGGACGTCCGCAGGAATTTTTCCGATCGGGGGGGCGGGGGGGCATAATTGTAATGACATCCATGCTTGGCCCCTTTTTGACAGTGTCATGAAAGGGAAGGAGCATAGTCATTTTCACATAAAGCAAGGATGAATAGCGTTTTCACAACTACGGTGTCAGGAATATATGTTTGTATTCCTGACACTATAGTGTTGCTTTCATCAAATTACAGGAACATTCTTGTCACCATAACAACTTTATCTAAATGAAAATGCTGTGATGCAAGGAGGCCCCTGGGTGCTCTTTCTTTGAAGGGGTGAAACCGCTCTCAAATGGTTTACCCCCAAAGGCGTCCTTCAGCTCCAGATCTCCAGGTCGCTCAGTGGTATTCGACTTCTGAAACAGAGTGTCAGGAAGTGCAGATTGACGTTGGGCATGGGTGCCGCTGATTGGCTAGAGTGGTCAGCTGACACTCTAAGCCAATCGCTAGTTCCCGATTCATAAAAAGGTTTTACGTTTTTATGAATGGGGAGCTACTGATTGGCTTAGAGTGCTAGCTGACCCATCTAGCCAATCAGCGGCACCCCTACCCAGCAGCCCTCTGTGTTTCCTGACACTCAGTAAATAAAAGTGAACACATTAACACTGATATTGTTTGTTTTTACCTGGGGAGATGAGAAGGTCCAATGTTTCCCTGCCAGGCCCAGGTACCAACGCCTTATGATGTGGTGTCCAGAATCAAGTGCTCCAATCTCATTTTCTTCTCCTTCATTTGACACAGTCTTCTTTGTCTTCTGAGGCTCCTTCTGCTCCCTTACCTTTCTGCTTATTTTGCGCCCTTCTGCTCCTTTCTCTTTCTGATCCCTTTCTGCTCCTTGATGGCCCTTCCTGCTTCTTGCAGACCCTTCCTGCTTCTTACTGCCCTTCCTGCTTCTTTCTGCCCCTTCCAGCTTCTTGATCCTTTCTGTTCCTTCTGATTCTTCCTGCCCCTTCCTGCTCCTTGCAGACCCTTCCTGCTCCTTGCAGACCCTTCCTACTCCTTTCTGCCCCTTCTTTCTCCTTGCTGCCCCTTCCTACTCCTAGCAGACCCTTACTACTCCTTGCTGACACCTCCTGCCCCTTGCAGACCCTTTCTACTCCTTGCTGACCCCTCCGGCTCCTTGATGCCTCTTCCTACTCCATTCTGCCCCTTCCTGCTCCTTGCAGACCCTTCCTGCTCCTTGCAGACCCTTCCTGCTCCTTGCTGCCTCTTCCTACTCCTTGCTGCCTCTTCCTACTCCTTGCTGACCCCTCTTGCTCCTTGCAGACCCTTACTACTCCTTGGTGACCCCTCCTGCTCCTTGCAGACCGTCCCTACCCCTTCCTGCTGCCCTTTCCTATTCCTTGCTGACCCCTCCTGCCTCTTGCAGACACTTTCTACTCCTTGCTGACCCCTCCTGCCCCTTGCTGACCCCTCCTGCCCCTTGCTGACCCCTCCTGCCCCTTGCTGACCCCTCCTGCTCCTTGCTGCTCCTTCTACTTTACCCTCCTGCTCCTTGAAAACCTTTCGACCCCTTCCTGCTTCTTGCTACCCCTTTCTATTCCTTGCTGACCCCTCCTGCCCCTTGCAGAACCTTTCTGCTCCTTCTACTTTACCTTCCTCTTTGCGGTGTCCCCCACCCCCCATCCCTCACTTACCTGCTCTGTAGGCTGCCTCTGTGCTGCTACCCTGCGGTTTTAGTCATGAGAGAGAGGCAGGGATAAGCTGTAGCTTCCTGCCTTTCTCCATTCACAGCGCCACCTACTGGCCAGCGCTGGTATTGCACTGTATTCTCACACTAAAACGAAAAATAGCAGCACAAGCTGAAAAATCCAGGGGGGGAGAGGCCAAGTACCCCCGTTTATCCCCCCCATTCAGACGCCCATGACCCTGAGACACTAGGGACACAGTGGCCCCATGTCTCCCAGTGTCCCCATGTCTCTAAGTGTCCCCTAGTGTCCTAGTGACATCAGGACACTGGGAGACATGAGGACACAGACTCTAAGGGACACTGGGAGACATGGGGATACAAACACTAGGGGACACTGGGCGACATGGGGACACTGAGAGGCATGGAGACACAGGGAGACATGGGGACACTGGGCGACTTTGAGACATAGGAGACATGGCAGTGTCCCCATGTCTCCCAGCCAGTGTCCCTAGTATCTCAGTATCCCCATGTGTCCCTGGTGTCTCTCAGTGTCTGTAGTGTGCCAGTGTCCCTAGTGTCTCAGTGTTCCCTAGACTCCCAAAGTCCCCTAGTCTCCCAATGTCTCTGTGTCCCCATGTCTCCTAGTGTCTCAGTGTCCCCTAGTATAAAATAAAATATCTCAGGCACTCACTGTGATAGATTTAGGCAGGTTTATTGGACACCGCAACGTTTCGACCTGTACCCAGGTCTTTATCAAGTCTCCAATGTCCCCTATGTATCAGTGTCTCAGTGCCCCATGTCTCTCAGTGCTTATAGTGTCTCTGTGCTTGTAGTGTCTCTGTGCCCGTAGTGTCTCTGTGCCCGTAGTGTCGCAGTGTTCCCTAGTATAAAAGAAAAAATCTCAGGCACACTGATAGCTTTAAGCAGGTTTATTGGACACCGCAACATTTTGACCTGTACCCAGGTTTTTATCAAGTCTCCAGTGTCCCCTATATATCACAGTGTCTCAGTGCCCCATGTCTCCCTGTGTCCCCTCGTGTCTGTCACCCAGTGTCCCCAAGAGTCTCAGATTTCCCAGATCTCCCAGTGTTCCCTAGTATCTGTGTCCCCATGTCTCCCAGTGTCCCAATGTCTCTCAATGTCCCCTAGTGACATGGGGACACTGGGAGACATGAGGACACAAACACTAAGGGACTGGGAGACATAAGGACACAGACATTCCCCCTTTTTGTGTATGTTCGCCCTTTCGGACGTTCTGGTTATGTGATTTGTGTCAGTAGCCCACCCTTTTACCGCATCCATAGACTTCCTGCTTTACTGGACACTGCTGTTAGGGGGTATGGGTTTACTTGAAAGCATGAGATTAGTAAAGGGTATGTGTTTTCTCATAGTTGCATCCTATGAGTTTCCCTACAGCATCATCTCCATCAGATACATGACGCTTAGGAGGTAGGACTGTTTTAGTGTTTTTGGTCAATACGATTTTGTAATTAGGCCCACCATAATTATCAGCACCAGGCCCACTGGGCTCTTAATCCGGCCCTGATCACAATACTCCCCTGAGTATAATCACTAGCTCTTATAAGAGCTGTTGCTGATATGCTCTCTGGACTAGGAGAGGTCTACCCACTGGAAGCTGGGTGTGGGTGGGTCAAGGGTGGGTGGAGGACGGCGAGAACCCAACCAAGCTGCTGCAGTTTGTGGGGTCTACGGTGGTTATGGTGTTCCAGTACAGTGCTTATGGTACTTGCAAGTACTAGGAAGCAGCAATTGACGGAGGTACCCGGTCGGGGTGCCTGGCGGTCCGTCAAACTCTGGTTCCACGGGTTGTCTATGATGGAAAAAGAAAGAAAGAGAACAAAAGGCTAATCATGAGATAAAACATTAGATTAAACATATATCTGTATAGTGTAGTGCCCAAAAGGCTGATATTGTGGTCATAAAGTATCGGCATTCAGGAATCATTCAACACCACAGATAGGACTACTCAGCCAATGCCCGTGGATAGGCTACTGACATAGGATTTCAAGAGTCTACTGTGATGTGGAGTGGCACTCCAACAGTTCCAGGTGGGGATGCGATCGTGCTTTTTGCCTCTGTGAGTTCAGCAATGTCCAAATTCATGAATAGGACCCTGGGACAGCCTCAATGCCTACTGTAGGATGTGCTAAGAGGGAACTCTCCAACAGCACAGGCTGCACTTGAAGATTTGGCCTCCTCTGGAGTGCCATGCAGGGCCACGACGACGCGGCATAATGGAAGGTAAACTGCATGCCTGTGTTGGTTGCAGCCCCCACATTCTTCTCACCACCACCCAGCTTTGGCAGTTATGTACCAGTTCAATCTCCTCAATGTCTTGCGATGGCTGCTTGGGTGAATCCCTGCCATGTGGCGCCAGCCCACAGCCCAGATCCAGAAGACTCTGCCTTTTCTGATTGGAGGAGTGGTGAGTATGTGAGCGCTCAGTTTCGCCCAGAATTGGTCACTCAGCATTTCCAAGGCCTCAAGAAGCCGATCAACAAAAATGGCTGGTCTTGGGAAGGTCTGTGGAGCAGCAGGTCCCAGCACAATGGCCATCTTGGCCATCAGTAGGACTCAGTCTCTTGAGTAGCTGTTAATCACAATGCTGCTTGTAGTAGTAGGCCACAAGACCATGGATAACCCCCTGTATATACTCTATTGATATAAGTATACGATTATAAGAGCATTTCTGGGAAGCTCCCACCCTACCTGAGTAGAATGCTCACCCCGGCTGTTCCCACCTCTATAACCTCTGATCCAGTGCTAGCATGATATTTAGCATACTGCAATACAAAAATAAAGTGGCTCGATCCTCCTTTTCCTACAGAGCACTGCAATTATGGAATAACCTCAGGGACACAGTCAAATCTTCATTCAATCTAAAATCTTTTAAGAGATCTATGGCAATATAGCTCAGCACAGAATGCAACTGTCATGGTTGAATATATTTATTAAATTGTATTAAATTTATATATGTGTGACTGTGTGTGTATGTATGTATGTATGTATGTGTGTATATATATATATATATATATATATATATATTGTATTTTTTTATAATATTGTATCCTATTGTATCAATGCAATGTTTTGTTTACCCAGGACATACTTGAAAACGAGAGAAATCTCAATGCATCCATCCTGGTAAAATATATTTAATGAATAAAAAATAAATAAATATACAGCTTCCAAAGATATGTAAAGATATTGCCCATGCTTTCTAAGCACCAATTTCTTAAAAGAACACTCCAAACACTAGAAAACTCCTAACTACTACATCCCATTGTAATGGTCATAGTTCTAGGTGTGCCCTGTTGCGGCACTAGCGTAATTTATCAAACCATTTCAGAACATTTTGACAACATACCTGGGTGCTCCAACAGGAGAAACAGATGTCCCTATTTAGTTAAGAATGGCCAATCCATGACTACACTCATTGCCTGAGCAAAGCCCTGCTTAGATCAGTAGAAAGAACCAAATTCACCTCCAGTAGAATCCTGGGAGCAAGGTATGCGACCATGGGCGCGTTCTGTAATGGTTTGACCAATTACACAGGGAGACGCTCCTGGCACCATAACCACTACAGTGCTTGGATTGTTACTTTCATCTGCCGTTAAAACAGAAAAACAATTGAATCAGGAAAAATGTGTTTAAAAAAACATTGTCATTTAAACAGATAAGAAAGAATTACAAATTTGTAGATTTACACCAAAATATTGATTTTTGACATTTATAGCTATTCTCCATTGACAAAATCCTGAATTACCTCCTGATTGTGCTGGTAAAATTGTTATTAATCTTTCTTCTCTATGCAACAGTTTCCAATCAAGTCAATTAATTTTCAGCCTGTGTGATAGCTCTCTAATTTCTAGGATATTAAGTACTTAATATGTTGTGTCATTTCAAATCACATATTAAATTTGGCAAACTGCATTTTAATGAGGGTTTAGTGATGTGAGAATGGTATTGCCAGGCAAGATTTTTTTCGTCATCATTATTTTACACACACCCCATACAGTGTGACTGAACTTGAGTTATGGCCTGCATCAATTGCATGTTGTTAACCCTCTGCAGGCTTTAAATTGTCTGTAAATTACGGTGGCCAAAGTAGCTCTAGCAGGCAACTGGAAGAGTAAGCAGGTTCCTCAGATAGAAACTATTATCAACAAAATGGATGTAATTAGTGCATATGAGAAAATGTCTAGCAAGATGAGAGGTTGCCTAGAAAAATATGACCAGGAATGGGCATGTTGGGTAGCTACTTAGTGGCGAAAAGAAACTGGGACACTAAAAACTACAAACTTAAGGGACTGAGACGTTAGGTTGATGAGATGTTATTGCTGCTAGCTTGTGGAGTGAATCCAGGGAACCCCCCCCCCCCCCCCCATCCCTTCTCTTTTCTGTACCCCATTCCCCACCCAGTTAGAAAATTCAACAAAAAATGTTTCAATGTTATATGCATCACATTCGATGCCGCCTGTTAACACTCTGCCATTCTGTTTAGTCGCAGGGGAAAAGCCGATGTTACCCATAAATGATGTTTGTGCAGGTGTAATGTAAACCGTTTACCATGATATGTGTTGCAAATATTACTCAATATTACTCAATAAAAATGATAAATGAGAAAATTGTCTGTAAATTAATGCATATGCTTATAGTCACCTGAATTTCACATTTTTAGACACAATAACCGATTAAAAAAAAATTAATCAAAAAGAGCGCAAGAATTAGCTATAACATAGAAAACAATAAACAATAACTGTAAATGACAGTATGCAAATAAAATAGAATACAATTAATCAGCTGCTAAAACACATGCAAGACTTTCCCAAGTTTTGAACCGAAATTGTAAACCACAGTGTCAATGCTTAGTAAGTCCTCCCCTGTGAGATATTCACCAGAGTGTCACCAATCAAACTTTAAAAATCCAAGATCCTAAATGGGTATCAATGTAACTGCATAAACAGCAGCAATGATGCACGGTGAAATCTTTAAACTGTGTCCACTTTTATATTGTACACACGGTGTATGAAGAGTATACCTTGAAATTAAGGAAACAATAATATAGTGTAACACTGTAGATTTATTATACCCCTATAAAAAAAAACCAATAAGAAACTCTTACTAGATAAAATGATGGTGCTTATTTCTAAGCACCACTAAAACAGCAAAGGGTACACTTGAGCAAGCCAGACAGTCAAAAGCTTACCAGTTCCTGGGGGGCGGGGCCTGACCGCCATGCTGACCGGTCGCAGGCAACAGAGGCTCCTGCTGACCCCAACCTAAAATGGAAAAAACAACGGTCTCACCACAGACAATGGGGAGAAGAACCCCACCACTGAGCACGGGAACTGGCAGGCGTTGCCGCGGACCCCGAGATCGGGAGTTTCCGAGACCATATGGCACGAAACTTCGGAGCCCGCGGCCTACACGGGTGAACCGCGGGGCGGACGGCCGCTGCCCTGCCGGCAAGCCTGGAAGCCGAGCCAAGACCCGGTGAAGTGCCTCACAGGCCCCGTTCCCCCCCCCCTTGGGCCGGGGGGGTTATCCCGGTCCCCACTGGCAGGAGCCGACTCTCCGTAGGAGCTCAACAAACCGCACGTGGAGCCGGAACAAGTGTGCCCTGCCTGCAAGATGGCGGCCTCAAAGCCCACACCAGGCCCAACTACACTCACCACTCCCAGGCAGCACTGCGGATGGAAACATTCACCTCCGACCGGGGACTACACTGGAGGGCTCCCCCATCACTCTCCTGCAGCACACATGGACTGTCGACCGTCCGCACCCCAGGCTTGGACCTGGCCTCCACGACAGCCTTCCTGAGCCTTGAGCCCCTGAGGAAACCCCTCTCACTGCAGCCCAACACCTGTACCCGTTGCCGGCCATCCATGGAACCGGAACAGATGGTCGACTCATGTAGAGCCCAGGGCCAGCAGCGTGGTACATGCCAGATCCCTCCTCACAACGGAACTCTTTACAACCAGGTCGGAGGCAGGGAAACCACAGCTTTTTGTCTCCTGCAGCCCAGCAGGCAGGACCCGAAGAGCGGGAAGGGTCACCGGCTAAACCCCAGTGGAGTTTACTAGCCTGTATTCTCAGCTCACATGTTTAACTTTACGTTTTAAATGCTATAGACTATGTGCTATGTCTCTTGATATGTTCAACCCTTTACATGTTTCATCATGAGCAAAATCCTCAGCGAAGTATATTAGATTGTACTATTTACATCTCTAGCTGAAAATGCTTAACTTGCATCACTATACCCTATATGTTAGACAAGCAGAACAGGAGACACCTCTAAACAAACGACACTTAGATATGTTAATTCTTCTTACTACTTAAACCACTTAAAGAGAATCTTGTTTAGACTTGGCATGTATACACAATAGGCACACTAGCATAGAAATTTGCTCCGCTCTAAGCATACACTCAGAAGTGCACTCAAACGACTGAACAGCGACACCCAGCATGTTACCTAAGCTTGCTCTCTACCATGTTTATACTCAACTACTAATTAATTATAAAATTTGTGCTAGCTATCTCATGTACCTCTTTGTTCAACTGTCTATAATAAGTTGGAGGAATGCCTTTGGGGTACCTCGCAACCGTCTGTTAAAAGCTTCTGCACTACAAAAATAAAGAATTTAAAAAAAAAAAAAAAAAGCTTACCAGTTCCTTCGGAAGAGACCGCGTGCTCTGTGCACTTGAGCCGACCGTCTACGATCTACGTCCGTAGGAACGCCAAGGGTATCACTCGCTGGGAGGCCAAATTTTGTGTGTGGTCACCAGATGCTGGAATAAACAACCGGCACCATCAACGCATTTCGCCCTTCTGAAATGGGCTTTTTCAAGATAGGTGCTGCGGCCACTTCTGAGCAGTTATATACTGTGCTTTCAAAGCGGCATTAGTAATCTCTTAGAGAGACAAACCTGTGTTTAAATGTTCTGCCTTGGAACACTTGTAACATTTCCGCATACAATATGTTTATAGAGCAGAATAACTCTATACATAAGATACAGTTGCAAGAAAAAGTATGTGAACTCTTTGGAATGATATGGATTTCTGCACAAATTGGTCATAAAACGTGATCTGGCCATCATCTAAGTCACAACAATAGACAATCACAGTCTGCTTAAACTAATAACACACAAAGAATGAAATGTTGCCATGTTTTTATTGAACACACCATGTAAACATTCACAGTGCAGGTGGAAAAAGTATGTGAACCCCTAGACTAATGACATCTCCAAGAGCTAATTGGAGTGAGATGTCAGCAAACTGGAGTCCAATCAATGAGATGAGATTGGAGGTGTTGGTTACAGCTGTCCTGCCCTATAAAAAACACACACCAGTTCTGGGTTTGCTTTTCACAAGAAGCATTGGCTGATGTGAATGATGCCTCGCACAAAAGAGCTCTCAGAAGACCTACAATTAAGAATTGTTGACTTGTATAAAGCTGGAAAGGGTTATAAAAGTATCTCCAAAAGCCTTGCTGTTCATCAATCCATGGTAAGACAAATTGTCTATAAATGGAGAAAGTTCGGCACTGCTGCTACTCTCCCTAGGAGTGGCCGTCCTGTAAAGATGACTGCAAGAGCACAGCGCAGACTGCTCAATGAGGTGAAGAAGAATCCTAGAGTGTCCGCTAAAGACTTACAAAAGTCACTGGCAAATGGTAACATCTCTGTTAGCGAATCTACAATATGTAAAACACTAAACAAGAATGGATTTCATGGGAGGATACCACAGAGGAAGCCACTGCTGTCCAAACAAAACATTGCTGCATGTTTACAGTTTGCACAAGAGCACCTGGATGTTCCACAGCAGTACTGGCAAAATATTCTGTGGACAGATGAAATCAAAGTTGATTTGTTTGGAAGAAACACACAACACTATGTGTAGCGAAAAAGAGTCACAGCACACCAACATCAAAACCTCATCCTAACTGAAGTATGGTGGTAGGGGCATCATGGTTTGGGGCTGCTTTGGCATCATCAAAGGAAAAATGAATTCCCAAGTTTATCAAGACATTTTGCAGGAGAACTTAAGGCCATCTGTCTACCAGCTGAAGCTCAACAGAAGATGGGTGTTGCAACAGGACAATGACCCAAAGCATAGAAGTAAATCAATAACAGAATGGCTTAAACAGAAGAAAATACGCCTTCTGAAGTGGCCCAGTCAGAGTCCTGTCCTCAACCCGATTGAGATGCTGTGGCATGACCTCAAGAAAGCGATTCACACCAGACATCCCAAGAATATTGATGAACTGAAACAGTTCTGTAAAGAGGAATGGTCAAGAATTACTCCTGACTGTTGTGCACGTCTGATATGCAACTACAGGAAACGTTTGGTTGAAGTTATTGCTGTCAAAGGAGGTTCAACCAGTTATTAAATCCAAGGGTTCACATACTTTTTCCACCTGCACTGTGAATGTTTACATGGTGTGTTCAATAAAAACATGGCAACATTTCATTCTTTGTGTGTTATTAGTTTAAGCAGACTGTGATTGTCTATTGTTGTCACTTAGATGGTGATCAGATCACATTTTATGACCAATTTGTGCAGAAATCCATATCCTCCTAAAGGGTTCACATACTTTTTCTTGCAACTGTATATACAATATACAAAATATACATAACGAAAACTGTGTGCATAATATAATAAATATAAACATCGGACAAAATGGAACAAAGTGAAATGGAATAAACACAAAATGTCCAAAATAGTGATTCAAGTTATTTCAATGATTGGAATGATTTCCTTTGGACGTTGTATTCTATTAGTGCTTTTAACTAAAGCAGATACCAATCTTGTTTATTTTGGTATATATATCAAAATCAGGCTAACTATAATGGATAGTTAAATCATATATATTTTTGCAGGTTATCTTGTAATACCTTTCTTTGAGGTTATGTGTTTATTTCTCAATATGCATAAAACTGGATAATGAAGCTAAATAACTTCTTCTATACATTGCATTAATGTGATTGATAAATGGTTTTCTCGGGACCTCCCGTACTTAAGAGCAAGTATCCGAGTCTAGCAGAAAACGATGATACCTTCCTCTAAGAAAATACAGTACTTTGTAATAAGTAATATGCTCCCCCTTCTTAATGGGGGGATATATTGGACCAATGCAAAATATCATTAATGTTAATTATTACCTACCAGGGATAGATCTGGTTAGGAACAGGAGGATTTGCCTAAATAGTATTTTTTCTTATGTTTTTTTCTGTATACTCAAAACATTCTTATTTAATTGCATATGGCACCCCCTCTTGGTCTTGATTTGCACAGAGTGGAAGAGTTAATGATAATAATCATATTTAGCATAACTGAGAAGATCCGAAAGGGGAGGTGCATTTAGATACACTATGTAACTTTACAGAATCATATAGTGATGCTGGACCAAAGTTACTAATCAAAAACCAAAACAAAGTTATGATAGAAAAAAATAGGACATGTTACCGATTGTTAACCCATTCTAGTGCATGTGGGTTTTTATATGAATGTTGAATCCACACTCTGTGTGTTTGGGTACTGTAATTAAATACCAGAGGGCATAGGGCATTATTTAATGTTTCCAATGGCACCTTATTCTTGGTTTTATTTTTATTTATTTTTTACAAGAGTATGGACCCATACACACACAGACTGACCCACACATATACACAGACTGACCCATACACATAGTCAGACTGACCTCCTCCTCTCTTCCCCCGAATAGACTTTAGGTTGACTTAGTCGCGAATGACCTGGAACTATTTTCGGCATTAAAACTTTGCGGTTCCCAATCGGTCCTCCATCGGCACTTAGCTGCGATTCTATGGAACTATTTTCAGCTATGGGACTATGCCTGCGATCAGTCAAATAAATGACTTCCAGGAAATTCCTGAACTGATCTGGGCGATTTTTGGATATGTTGCTCACCCAGATCAGGGCTATCAGGGGATGTTGTGGGGTTTTATGTATTTTTAGGGTACTTTTGGGGTGTTTTACAAAAGTATGGTTTTCTGTGCTTGGAGATAATTGGATTAGAATTAGTACAGTTACTGATCCAATTATCTCCCAGGCAGAGGGAAGAGATTGTGTGCTGTGTGTGGGAATGTTGTTCCTTGTAACCTTTTTCTTATTGGTCTGTGAAGTTGCAAATAATTCTCCCACAAGGTCCATGTGGGCGTACCCCTTGCATAGGGATTGTCATATAAGGCCAAGTGTGGCTCCCATTAAACTGAGATTCTTTTACCCCTTTATGAAGTCTTGGCAGCGATTGGCGGAGGTACCCGGTCTGTGGAGCAGCAGGTCCCAGCACAAGGGCCCACACACAGACTGACCCATACACATAGTCAGACTGACTCCCTCCCTCCCCACACACAGACTGAACCACACACACTGACTCACACTTACCAGCAGCTGCCTGGATGCCTCTGTGCAGAGCTGAGCTTCCTCTCCCTGTCTCTCCCCTGCGCTGTTCTCTGTGACCCAGGAGGAAGTCCTTCCAGCACAGTGCCCCCTCTGGGTTTTTTGTTTTTTTTATTGAGGTAGGTGAATGAAGTATATGTTTATGCTTGTACGGTATGACAATGCAATAGAGACAACGGTACAATTATACGGCAAGCAATGATTTTAAACTGACCTCGTTTTATATGGTTTTAAAAGAAGAAGATAGACTAAAGGAAACGAAGGGAAATTATGCTGATTTGCTTAGGTATCTGACCCACCATACTGTGGGACGTTTGCTTTACATAATAAACTTTTAAATATTTAACAAAAATATTCTGCTATTTCTGCTTTGGGACATTATTGCTCTCTAACTATGCTGGTAGTAGCAATGGGTATTGTAACGTAGGGAGAATCCAGGAGTTATCCTGTCCGTTTTGCTTGCCAGGTGTCTGCGTACGCTGTGTCTATAATTGTCAAAGCAGGCCCCTTACCTATGGGGTCACGGGGGATAGAGGTTCTGAAATATATGAGAGCTGTATCTCTCTCGTTGCAGTTTAGTGTGTTTGCTGTATCGAATAATAATGGCACTTGAATGGGATTTCTGTAGCCTTTGGGGTTATATCAGCACAGTAATGGCACTTAGCAACTTGTTATAAACAGACTATAAACTGAAACTAAAAATACTGGTATTTAAACTGCCATTAAACTAGCAGGATAGAACATATGTATGAATTTCCTGTCGACTAGGTTCGTTGCCTAGGTTGCTGCCATCGGTCTCTTCCATGGACCGAAAGGGATAGTCCTTGCAGGGTCCCAGGCATGCTGCACAATAGGGCACTCCGGGGTCCTTGTATCGTTCGGGAGGCCTAGAGCTTGTAGAAAGGAGTCTGATATTGAGAGAGTTTCGTGGTGGTGCAGTTTTGCACAACCAACTAAGGTCTTGGTAGTGTCCAGTGGTAATCCACTGCAGCCTCTCGCAAGCAGCGGGTTATCGGACCCAGCGTTCTTCTCCATTGCAGGGTGGTCCTGGAAAAGGTGAGTTTGGAGGACTCGAAGTCAAGCAGACTTTCACTGCCATGAGGACATGCTTTTTGTCTGTTAGGGATTGGCATCGAACTATCACATCTCGGGATGCCAGAGGTGGTGCCCCTCAAGGTTTATTGATGCAAAAGAGTGCCTCCAGCATTATCTTTTTCGCCTGGGAGTGTGGTAGCAAAGTGTCCAGAAGGCATCTGATATAGTGTGGTAGCTCAGCCGGGCTAATCGAGTCTGGGACGCCCGTGATTTTGATGTTTGCTCTGCGGCTTCGGTCCTCCGCAATGTCTAGCTTTGTGAGTAGGATTAGGCATGTGCATGGGGAAAATTTCAGTTCGGGTCGGCATTCCGAAATTTGGTACTTTGGCACCTTGGTACTTCGGCAACTTCAGCACTTCGACACTTCGGAATTTTGGCTCTTCGACATTTCGGGGCTTCAGCACTTCGGGACTTCTCTTGCAGCCAAATTTACTAATACTAAGCAAAAATTACTCAGTATTAGTAAATTTTGCTCACTGTTTAAAAAATAAATAAAAAAGGATCCCCACTCCCGAGCCGCGCGAGTGGGGGCTTTTAAACTAAAGGGGGGACCTATTGACCCCCCTGGCACCCACCCCTGAGCAGCGGGTGGGGGCCCTAAATTATAGGGGGCCCTATTGTCCTCCCCCCTGGCCCCCACCCCTGAGCGGTGGGTGGGGCCCCTAAATTAGAATAAGGGGGGACCTAATGTCCTCCCCCCTGACCCCACCCCTGAGCGGTGGGTGGGGGCCCTAAATACCAATAGGGGGGACCTAATGTCCTCCCCCCTGGTCCCCACCCCTGAGCGGTGGGTGGGGGCCCTAAATACCAATAAGGGGGGGACCTAATGTCCCCCCCCCCTGGCACCCACCCCTGGGCGGCGGATGGGGACCCTAAATAAAAATGTAACCCCCCCAAGGTGACTAGGGGTCCCCAAACCCCTTATTCTAATTTTGGGCCCCCACCCACCGTTCATGGGTGGGGGCCAGCAAGAGGACAATAGGTCCACCCCCTCATTATTTTACTTTAGGGCCCCCACCCGCCGCTCAACTTCGGAAATTCGGTAATTTCGGCACTTCGGCAATTCAGCTATTCGGACATTCGGACAAGTACCCAAATGTCCGTATTGCCCGAATTTCCCGAAATACGTCCAAATTCACATTTGAACCGAAACGAATTGCACATGTCCAAGTAGGATGGCATGGGAGGACTGTAGTTGTAGGAACATCTCTTGAGTCCCTTCACCTCTTGTTGGACATCTAGGATTTCCTCCTCTGATACTTGGCCTCTGGTGGTTACCGCCTGTACCTCTGTCCTCACTAGATCCACGTCTGCAGCTGACATTTGTTTTAATTCTAGCAGGAGGTAGCAGATGTCCAGTTTGGTGGGTGGAGTCAGTGCTGGGTCTGTTGACACCTCAGGAACCTGCTCCGAGCAGGTGGAGTTGGTGTCCTGGTCCGGCACAGCCGCCATCTTGTGGGCCGACTGGTGCTGGAGCGTTGCACCGATGTCAAGGGTATCTTTGCCTGCACCTGCTAGCACTCTCTGGGATTTCCGTCCCATTTCAGCAGGAGCTGCTGGTCTTCCAGATGCAGTCGGTATGGGTTAATCGACGCGGCAGGCAAAATGGTCCCGCAGGCTGCGTGTGCTGAGAAGGCCTCGGTTCTGTGGTGAGCCTTCCTGCCCATTTGTGGGAATAAGAAGGGCATCAGTCGGTAGCCAGCACCGCCAGGATTTCGGGGCAATGGGTCTGTCTGGTTTAAATTGCTCCAAAGGCTGTGAGTGTAGTCTATTGATAATTGTTGCACTATAGAATATTGCTATTTAAAGGAACACTATAGTGCCAGGAAAACAAACTCGTTTTCCAGGCACTGTAGAGTTATTAGGTTCCCCCCTCCCTCGGAGCCCCCCTCCCGCTGGGCTTAAGGGGTTAAAACTCCTTCATCCACTTACCTTAATCCAGCACCAGGCTCCGTCGGCACTGGTGACCTCTCCTCCCTCTGCCGAAGTCAGCTCCCTAGTGGAGCCGAATGCGCATACTGCCCATAGGAATGCATTACAGCGGTGAAGAAGCAGTGGCTGTGCCTGCGCCAGTGAAAGGAAATACCAGGGTTGCAAAGGTGGCAACTGTAACCAGGCCCTGGAGTTCCAAATGTAACAGCTAGCAGGCACATAACTTTACTCGCAATTCGCCTGCTGCTGCCCTTGACGCAGTACAACCAGGCCCCTGGTGGTCTGCTGGTGTATTTGACAATCTGCACCTCCTGTTGATACACTATCATATCATCTCCCTCACAGCTCCAGTGCTCAGTTACTGAGTCAGAGTGCAGCCAAGGGGATTTCCAGCCTGCACTCTTACTCAACATTCAGTGATGGAAACACAAGAGAGAAGACATTAGAGTGCAGTAGTAGGCAGGGCTGCCATCAGAAATGTTGGGGCTCCTAACACAGCTCAAGGTCGGGGCCCCCCGGTGCCTGCACCCGAGTCCGCCCAAAGTGCTGCCCCCACAAAGTGCTGCCCCGACAAAGTGCTGCGGTGTGTGTTTAACGGATGCAGTGTGTATAGTGGATGTAGATTGTACATTTGTGTAATGTACGAGGTGTATATTAGATGCAGAGTGTGTGTTTGTGTAGTGGATGTAGTGTGTGTTTATAGTGAATGCAGAGTGTGTGTGTGTGTGTTTGTGTAGTGGATGTAATGTTTGTGTGTATTAAATGCGATGTGTATAGTGAATGCAGTGTGTGTGTGTGTAGTGGATGTAGTGAATGCAGAGTGTGTGTAGTGGATGTAGTGAATAGTGTGTGTGTGTGTGTGTGTGTGTAGAGTGTGTCTTTGTGTAGTCGATGTAGTGTGTGTGTATAGTGAATGCAGAGTGTGTCTTTGTGTAGTCGATGTAGTGTGTGTGTATAGTGACTACATAGTGTGTGTTTGTGTAAGTATTTAATGTGTGTATAGTGACTGCAGACTGTGTTTGTGTAGTGGATGTAGTGTGTAGTGACTGCAGAGTGTGTCTCTTTGTGTGTGTTTGTGTAAGGATGTAGTGTGTGTGTAGTGGATGTAGTGTTTAGGGAATACAGTGTGTGGATGTAGTGTGTGTGTGTATAGTGAATGCAGAGTGTGTCTTTGTGTAGTCGATGTAGTGTGTGTATAGTGACTACATAGTATGTGTTTGTGTAAGTATTTAATGTGTGTATAGTGACTGCAGACTCTGTGTGTGTAGTGGATGTAGTGTGTGTAGTGACTGCAGAGTGTGTTTGTTTAATGACTGCAGAGTGTGTGTTTGTGTAAGGATGTAGTGTGTGTAGTGACTGCAGAGTATGTGTTTGTGTAAGGATGTAGTGTGTAGTGACTGCAGAGTGTGTGTTTGTGTAAGGATGTAGTGTGTGTAGGGACTGCAGAGTATGTGTTTGTGTAAGGATGTAGTGTGTAGTGACTGCAGAGTGTGTGTTTGTGTAAGGATGTAGTGTGTAGTGACTGCAGAGTGTATGTTTGTGTAAGGATGTAGTGTGTGTAAATGTTAGTGAATAGTGTGTGTAAATGTTACTGTATACATATGTGCATGCAATCACCGATATTACACAAAAACACACCCCTGCATTCAAACGCCAGAACTGTACACAAAAACAGCCCTGCATTTTTAAAACCAACACTACAAACACACCCCTGCATTCACATACAAACATTACAAACACACCCCTGCATTCTTACACTGATACTACATTAAAAAACTTTCATTCAGAAACCAACATACACAAACACCTGCGTTTAAATGCCCAAACTACAAAGAGACCACCTTCATTCAAACACCAGCATTATACACAAATACACAAAGATTCACACAAATCTACTCCATACAAAAACACACCAACATTCACATATACTGCATAAAAATAGTACCCTGCAAGGACGGGTAAATAGTTGATCCACAACTGGCGAATCAAGGGATACAGAGAACAGTGATTCTGTCAGTGGGTGTGGGTGTGTGTGTGTTATTGAGTGTGTTTCAAATAAATGAAAGTGTGTATCTGTCATTGAGAGTGTGTGTTAGTTTGTCTGTCAG
This sequence comes from Pelobates fuscus, assembly GCF_036172605.1. Lineage (NCBI taxonomy): Eukaryota > Metazoa > Chordata > Amphibia > Anura > Pelobatidae > Pelobates > Pelobates fuscus. The sequence continues at coordinate 297,002,953 of NC_086319.1, forward strand.
TGAGTGGGTGTGTCTGTCAGTGAGTGTGTGAGTTTGTCAGTGAGAGTGTGTGTCTGATTACAAAATGGGGTGGGGTTTATAGATGGACAGGTAGAGTTGTTGCCATAGAAACATACATGTGTTGAGTAAATTTGTACTTTAAATTTGTACTTTAGTAAGATGGTAAAGTAAAACATGTTTACTAACCCTGGTCTGTATATATAAGTGTCAGGATCGGGACAGGGATCCAACACGCAGAGTACAAAGAGTAGCAGATACGTATACCGGACCTTAGAATGGCCGGACTTAACGTAATACTACGTATAGAATGGTCAGGGACAAGCCGAGGTCGAGGGAACGAGAAGACAGGTAAGCGAGAGACAAGCCGGGTCAAGGATAACAGAGAAGACAGGTAAGTAATAACAAAGCCGGGTCAGAACCAAAAGACAAGAGAATACAAGAGCACTGTGTGACTAGGCTGGCTAGAACCACGACAGGGCAATGAGCAAATGCTGAGAGCTCCCTTAAATACCCTGGTTCTAGAGACTAATCACGCCTCCGCCGAGACCTGATTCGTGTCCGGGATTTGACTGACAGGTCGGGCTAGAATAGCGTCATGACGTCGACTATTGAGCGTCACGTTACAAAAAGGCATAGTTCTCTCGCGAGGAACGGGAGAATCATGCTGTCTGGATGGAAAAACGTCTAAGTCTCTACCCATCTCAGGGGTAGAGACTACAGGTACCCTGACAGTACCCCCCCTCTCAGAAACGCCCACCGGGCGGAAGGAACCGGGACGAGATGGAAAGCGGGAATGAAAAGCCCTGCGAAGACGAGGAGCATGGACATCCTCCTGTGGTACCCAGGTCCTCTCTTCTGGACCATATCCCTTCCAGTCAACCAGGTATTGGATTTTCCCCCGGGAGATTCGAGAATCGATGATGGAGTTGATTTCGTACTCCTCCTGACCCTCAACCTGAACAGAGTGAGGAGAGGAGACCCTGGAGGAGAATCTGTTACAGATCAGGGGTTTTAGCAAGGAAACATGAAAGGAATTAGGAATACGTAAGGCAGAGGGGAGCGCTAGGCGATACGCAACAGGATTAATTCGATTCAGGATCCTATAGGGTCCAATGTAGTGAGGAGCGAATTTCATAGACGGTACTTTCAAACGAATGTTTCTAGTACTCAACCATACCCTATCACCAGGGACAAAACTAGGAGCCGGCCTTCTGCGTTTGTCAGCGTGTTTTTTATACAGTATAGAATTATGTAGGAGAATTTGTCGAGTCTGATCCCACAACTTCTTCAGATTGGCAACATGAGTATCAACCGACGGTACCCCCTGGGAAGAAGGAACCGAGGGAAGAATGGAAGGATGAAAACCATAATTCATGAAAAAGGGGCTAGAGCGAGTTGAATCGCAAACAAGATTATTGTGTGCGAACTCTGCCCAAGGAATCAGACCGACCCAATCGTCCTGGTGTTCAGAAACAAAACAACGCAGATATTGTTCAATCTTTTGATTGGTACGTTCAGCGGCTCCGTTAGACTGAGGGTGATAAGCAGAATAAAAATTCAATTTAATGCCTAGTTGAGAACAGAATGATCTCCAGAAACGTGAAACAAACTGGGAACCTCTATCAGAAGTAATCTCGGAAGGTATCCCATGTAAGCGAAAGATCTCTTTAGCAAAAATCTCCGCTAATTCAGGTGAAGTCGGAAGTTTAGGTAAAGGCACGAAATGAGCCATCTTGGTAAACCTATCCACCACTGTGAGAATAACAGTGTGCTTTTTCGAAACAGGCAAATCCACAATAAAATCCATCGCCAAACAGGACCAAGGTTTTTCTGGAACTTCCAGGGGATGTAAGAGACCACAAGCGAATGAGGTAGTTTAGTCTTAGTACAGACCTCACAGGCTCCGATAAAATCCTTAATATCCCTCCGTAAAGAAGGCCACCAGAAATCCTTAGAGATCAAGGAATATGTTTTGCGAACGCCCGGATGACCAGCCACCTTACTCTCGTGAAGACACTGTAAGAGCTCCAGTTGGAGTTCAGGAGGAACGAAGTGTCTAGACGCAGGAGTCAGTCTAGGTGCCAGATGCTGCAAGCTCCTGATCTGATCAAGAAGCGGAGAATGGATTTTGAGAGTTGTGTTAGCGATGATATTACACTTAGGTACTATAGAGGATAAAACCGGCTCAGATATGGCAGAAGGTTCATGTTGGCGAGACAAGGCATCAGCTTTAGAATTCTTAGAACCAGGCCTATATGTGAGTATGTAATTGAAGTGAGTGAGGAATATAGACCAACGGGCCTGTCTCGATGATAATCGTTTAGCCTCCCCAATATAGGATAAGTTTTTATGATCCGTCAAAATGGTAACAGGATGCAAAGTCCCCTCCAATAGATGTCTCCACTCCTTTAAAGCCATGATAACCGCTAGGAGTTCCCTGTCCCCAATGTCATATCTGCTCTCAGTACCCGATAATTTTTTGGAAAAATACCCACATGGATGTAATGGTTTATCCACACCCAACCTTTGGGACAGGATGGAACCTATACCCGTCTCAGAAGCGTCAACTTCGAGTAGGAAAGGCAGAGTAGTATCAGGGTGAACTAAAATTGGTGCGGAAGCAAACAGCTCCTTGAGAGTCTTAAAAGCCAGAAGTACTTCAGTAGACCAATTCTTAGTGTCAGCCCCTTGTCTGGTCATATTGGTGATAGGAGCAATACTAGAGGAGTAACCCTTAATGAAACGTCTGTAATAATTAGAGAAACCAATAAATCTCTGAATGGCCTTGAGACCCTTAGGTAAAGGCCAATCTAAAATGGATTGGAGTTTCTCCGGATCCATTTCAAACCCCTCTCCAGAAATCACGTAACCAAGAAAGGTAGTCTGGGATTGGTCAAAGCTACATTTCTCTAATTTGCAGTACAAGCCATGTTGAAGAAGTTTGTGCAAAACCCTTCTGACCTGTCCGTGGTGAGTCTCAACATCCCTGGAATGTATAAGTATATCATCGAGGTATACAATAACACAGTCATGTTGAAACTCCCTAAGAACTTCATTAATTAGATCCTGAAATACCGCCGGGGCATTACAGAGACCAAAAGGCATTACAGTATACTCATAGTGCCCATAACGAGTATTGAACGCAGTCTTCCACTCGTGTCCCTGCTGAATTCTCACCAAGTTATAAGCACCTCTGAGGTCTAACTTAGTGAAAATCTTGGAACCCTTTAATCGATCAAAAAGCTCGGTGATCAAGGGGATCGGATAGGCATTTCTAATGGTTATCTTGTTCAAACCTCGGTAGTCAATGCAAGGTCTTAAAGAACCATCCTTCTTTTTAACAAAAAAAATCCAGCCCCAGCAGGGGAGGAGGATCTCCTAATGAACCCTTTGTCTAGGTTTTCACGAATATATTCCTCTAAGACTAAGTTCTCATTCGTAGACAAAGGGTATACATGGCCCCTGGGAGGCATAGTACCAGGAAGTAAATTAATTTTGCAATCAAAAGGCCTGTGTGGTGGTAAGGTATCAGCCTTTCCTTTGTCAAATACCGCCTTTAAATCTAGATACAAGAACGGTATCTGTACTTTAGTAGAGTCGGTAGAGTTATTAAGTGTGTTAACAATACAAAGGGGTGACACTCTCTTTAAACATCTCTCTTGACAACCCTGACCCCACGAGACTATTTCCCCTGATTTCCAATCTATAATGGGGTTATGTCTCTTCAGCCAGGAGTATCCCAGGACTATGGGAACAGAAGGAGATGAAATGAGTAGTAGAGATATCTCCTCCTTGTGTAGAATACCAGTAGTTAAGTTAAGAGGTGTGGTCTCCCGGAAAATCACAGGCTCAACTAAAGGTCTACCATCTATGGCCTCAACAGCTAAAGGTGTCTTCCTTAACTGGGATGGGATAGCGTGTTTGGTGAGAAAAACTTGGTCGATAAAGCTCTCAGCAGCTCCGGAGTCTATCAATGCCACAGTCTCTAAAGTTCCCTTCTCCCAAGTTAAAGAGACGGGTAATAGAAGCCTGTGTTCTTTGTAGTTATGAGTAGAGGACAAAATAGAAACACCCAAGGCCTGTCCTCTAGAGAAACTTAGGTGCGAGCGTTTCCCGGGCGATTGGGACAATTCAAACGTAAGTGACCTCTGACTCCACAATACATACACAGTCCCTCCCTTCTCCTGTACTGTCTCTCCTCTTCTGAGAGGCGAGTAAGACCTATCTGCATAGGCTCTGGAAACTGTGGAGTTTTGGTTTCAGGACTTTGAAATGAAGGAGCTAGTCTAAAGGAAGGTCTACTGGTTCTATCTCGAGTGTTCTGCCTCTCTCTTAGACGTTCGTCAATGCGAGAGATAAAGGAAATTAAGTCCTCCAAATTCTCGGGAAGCTCTCTCGTCGCTACCTCATCAAGTATTACATCGGATAATCCGTTTAAAAATACGTCTATATAAGCCTGTTTATTCCACTTAACCTCTGCCGCCAAAGACCTGAACTCTAGTGCGTAATCCACAAGTGTTCGGTTCTCTTGTCTAAGGCGCAACAGTAATCTAGCTGCATTGACCTTTCTGCAAGGGGGGTCAAAAGTTCTTCTAAAAGCAGCTACAAAGGCATTATAGTTATAGACTAATGGATTATCATTCTCCCACAACGGATTAGCCCATCTCAGAGCCTTCTCAATGAGTAAGGTGATAATAAATCCCACCTTTGCCCTATCAGTAGGGTAGGAACGGGGTTGTAGCTCGAAATGGATACTGATCTGGTTCAAAAAGCCACGACACCTTTCAGGAGAACCAGCATAACGTACAGGTGGGGTAACTCGGGAAGAAGCACCTACAGTGGCTACCTCTAGCCCTGAACTCACAGGAGGAATTAGAAGTATTACGCATCTCCTCAGGTGGATTATTAGGACGTGATAGTAACGCCTGTAGTGCTAGTGCCATCTGATCCATTCTATGATCCATGGCGTCAAACCTAGGATCAGGAGAACCAAGCTGACAGTTTGTACCTGCAGGATCCATTGGCCCTGTCGTAATGTCAGGATCGGGACAGGGATCCAACACGCAGAGTACAAAGAGTAGCAGATACGTATACCGGACCTTAGAATGGCCGGACTTAACGTAATACTACGTATAGAATGGTCAGGGACAAGCCGAGGTCGAGGGAACGAGAAGACAGGTAAGCGAGAGACAAGCCGGGTCAAGGATAACAGAGAAGACAGGTAAGTAATAACAAAGCCGGGTCAGAACCAAAAGACAAGAGAATACAAGAGCACTGTATGACTAGGCTGGCTAGAACCACGACAGGGCAATGAGCAAATGCTGAGAGCTCCCTTAAATACCCTGGTTCTAGAGACTAATCACGCCTCCGCCGAGACCTGATTCGTGTCCGGGATTTGACTGACAGGTCGGGCTAGAATAGCGCCATGACGTCGACTATTGAGCGTCACGTTACAAAAAGGCATAGTTCTCTCGCGGCCGGCGTTTACATGCGCGAGGGGACCGCGAGGAACGGGAGAATCATGCCGTCTGGATGGAAAAACGTCTAAGTCTCTACCCGTCTCAGGGGTAGAGACTACAGGTACCCTGACAATAAGTGTCTAAGGTCATGTCCCAAGACCAAAACAAGAGATAGAGCTCAGTCTGGATATAGGAGAAGTTGGTAAAAGTGGGAAATGCTGTGGGTGAAGTGCGAGGTCAAGCTCGCCAAAGTCTTGAAAGGGATTGGTTACCTTACAAGATTATGATGGGAAGTGAGGACCCTCAGTTAGAAAATGAGCTGTGAGACATGGAATCACTCCAGAAATTTGAGGAGACCCTGATCCTGCCATGCATCCAGTATGCACATTGAGCTGGGGTTAGCAAATGTATGACCTTTTCCTTGGTGGATCATGCAAATGGCATCAAAGGAATGGGGACAAATCAAATCCCAGATCCATGTTACCATAGAGGGGGGGCAAATGGGAGAGGAAAGATGACATGCCCTCTTTATATTTGAGACAATTCAGATTCCAAAGAGTTGCATGTATGAATGAATGTTTGATATATGTCTCAGGACCATCTCTGAAAAGATCCAGGGAAGGGAGGACAGAGCAGCTGTCCTTCTGATTGGTCCATATTTGCCAAGAAATATTGAAAGTCCAGTCAAGGATTCTTATTGAGATGTTCGATGTGATAGTAATGCTTTATGTCCAGTAGTCCCAATCCTTCCTGGGTCTTCGGAAAGGGTAAAATTTGATCATTGCTGAGTGTATAGAACAAAACAAGTTAGGCAGTATTTGTAGTGCCATAAACAAGTGAAGCAGGCTCGGGAGGGCATTCATCTTTAGTAATCCAGCCTAGCCAAGTCAAACTGAAAATTCCAACAAAGTTGCAATACTGCGCTCAGGAGAACTTGAGGAAAAAATATTTTCTGGAGAACAAACTTACTTCTAGTTCAGATTTATTAAATACTTGGAACAAGGCATGCCCACCATGACAAGGAGCAGTGGTAAAGTAAATGTAGACACATCCCTGCTCCAGTAACAAAAAGAGAAAGGGGGGCAGGGGGTGGGCTACAACTAAATAAAACTGGGAACTGAACGTGTTTCACGTCACTACTGGTTGCTTTCTCAATATAAAACAAAAGAGCCCAACACCACTTTTACAAAGGCTGGAGGGAAAGAAAAACCCCTCCCAGTTTAACCCCTTAAGGACCAAACTTCGGGAATAAAAGGGAATCATGACATGTCACACATGTCATGTGTCCTTAAGGGGTTAATAGAATTAAGATGTTTAACACACTTTGTGTGCTGCTTTTCCATTTGCTAGTCACTTCTCCATTTGGTGGCCTAAAGGAACACTGCAGGTGCTATAACAAATTAATCTTACTGTTATAGTTATATAGTTGTTATAGTGCCATAAATATGTTCCCTTTGCCCTATCCTTCACTTCAGAATACCACGACGAGACTGCCGTTGGTGCTGGAGTAAAGACAAGTAAATGCTTTGGATACTTTCCATATATTTTGGAATGTAAAAGGGTCTCCACCAACCCCAAAATATATAAAATATTTATGAAATGCTCCTGAAGATTATGTTGGAATTTAAAGGATCACTATAGGGTCAGGAACACAATCATGTATTCCTGACCCTATATTGTTAAAACCACCATCTAGCCCCCCTGGGCCCCTCATGCCTCCATAAATATAGCAAAATATTATTGTATTCAAGCCTGAACCTGTAGATCTACATGCTGTTTGTCTGAGAAAAACAAGCTGTCTGCTGACATCATCAGAAGTGATGATCTGATCCACTCACAATGCTTCCCCATTGGCTGAGACTGACAAGGAGGCAGATCAGGGGCAGAGCCAGCATGATTCAAACACAGCCTTGGCCAATCAGCATCTCCTCATAGAGATGAATTGAATCAATTAATCTCTATGAGGAAAGTTCAGTGTCTGCATGCAGAGGGAGGAGATACTGAATGTTTGGATGCATTTTAGGCAGCCATGACCCAGGAAGGATCTCTAACAGCAATCAGGAGTGGCCAGTGAATTTATCACTAGGCTGTAATGTAAACACTGCATTTTCTCTGAAAAGACAGTGTTTACAGCAAAAAGCCTGAAGGGAATGATTCTACTCACCAGAACAAATTCAATAAGCTGTAGTTGTTCTGGTGACTAGTGTCCCTTTAACACCTTAAGGACCAAACTTCTGGAATAAAAGGGAATCATGACATGTCACACATGTCATGTGTCCTTAAGGGGTTAAGCAAGTGTGAGAGTACAACACTGACATCAGGTCCCGGCAGATTCTGTGCAGGGAGCTGAGGAGAACTCACAGTAGAAATTGGCAACAGCTGCAAAGGAAAACTACCTTCCCCTGGACCCCTGGGCCACCATACAGCAAGCGGAGCAGTCGCAATCTAGGGTCTTTGTAAAATATGCAAAGGCCCCAGGACATGAAAGTGTCACTTTAAAGGACCACTAAAGTCACCCAGACCACTTCATCTGATCATTTATTGCAGAAATGTTTACCATGAAGGGCCAAACACACCTCTGGTGGTTGTCATACTGACAGACAGTAGAAGCTCTTCTGCTGCACAGAGTAAAAATCAGTCATGTGAACATGCAGCTCATAGGATAGCACTGTATTCCATGTGTTCCTATGAGAAACATTGGAAGCATGCGTGGCTCTTGCCACGTATGTGCCTTAGGTCCCTCATAGAGGTGCATTGGATTGGACTGTCGCTGGTCGAAGTCACGTCTCCTCAATGATGTCGCTGCAGGTGAAGAAACCAGCAGCACCAAGGGAGTTTGGGCTCTGAAAAATGGTAAGTTAAATGTTTATTTGTAATATTTCTATGGAGGTGCTAAATTAGATAGGGACACTGACACTATAGTGTTAGGAACACAAGTTTGTATTCCAAATGTTATAGTGTTTCATTAACTAATAGCTGGCATTCCAAATGTTTCCAATAGAACCACTAGATGTCACCAGTGTGCCAGATATGATATGTACTTCAGGAACATTGTACACTGGAACTCATTCACTAAATTTGGAATACCAGGTACACAGATTAATGAACAGTGCACACTCAAGACAAGTACAGTTTAAAATGTTACAAGACTACTTTAAATCACCTATCTTAGCAAACAAATACAGTGGAACCTTGGAACTCGAGCAGTGCCTTACACGAACAATTCGGTAGTCGAACAAAAAATAAGAGAAGAAAAAGTCTCGGTACACAAACGATTCTCGATAACTGAAAAAATCATGCAACAAACATGTTCAATTATAAAGCTATGTCTCATTTTAGAAACATTTGAAATGTCAGAAGAACAGTTACCTATCCCCATCTAATCAATAATATTTCTTCTTTTCTCCACTTACACCATCAGCTTCTATCATTACAGGTAAAGTGAAGTTACATTTTCTTTTCATTTACTGTACATTGTGTTTATTAATTTCTTTTACATATGGTTTTATGCATGTAAGGCATTATTAAACTGTAACATTTGTATTAAAATGCTGTAATTTGGTGGGGGGCCTGACTGCCAAGATGGCCGGACGCACATGCGAAACGCTCTGGTGGCAGCGAGCACAATTACAGCCCTAACGACAACCTTAAGAGCCAGACACAGCAAACCAGATAGAGGGGACTAACCTGCAACCGAAGCGGCACTAACCGGTGCTCGAATCTTGAGGCTGCGCCCGCAAAAACCGGGGCCTAGCAGCGTGGCCTAATACGCAACGAGACAAACGGAGGGACCGCGGGAGAGACAGACGCTCTCCTGGGACCTCACCAGGCTACGATCACGGCATGAGTCCCCGTTCCCCCCCCTATGGACCGGCGGGGTCATCCTGGTCCCCATCAAACCAGGGCAACAGACACCGCAGGCCCCGGCTATACCTTGTAGCCTGAACGACACGGCCAGTGGGCTGCACAAGATGGCGTCTGCGGCTCAATGGCAGGAGCCCACGCCAACCCAACAAGACAGCCAAAGCACTCACCTAGAGGAGCAGTACACCGAGCGACTGGACAGGATCTTTCAAAAGTTCTGGGAGCGCTTGGAGCAATGCTGCAGGCAGAAGCAGCCTGACCTGGTGGAAACAATGAGGGACGAGGTGCGGAGCGGGGATAGACCTCCAACAGGTAATCCCCACAGAGATGCTGTCGCTGACCACAACGCACACCTTCCTGGGCCGAAGGCCCCCCGGAGAAAACCTCCATGGCACCAGCCACACCGCCGGAAGCCCAACTGTCGCAGGCGACGGCGAAACACCCAAGCTCTCCAAGGCGCCCAACAGAGGGTAGACCCGGCCTCAACTACGAGACACCGTGTCTGTGGCCCGCAGGTGCTGGCCTTCATACCGGCCTGGGGCTGGAGTGCTCCCTCCTTATACCAACAACCTACCGAACTCCTGCCAACTCGACCAGCTCGAGATACCAGCCTCCCGGACGGCTTTGTCCAGGGGCTTCCGTATCCAAAATTGCATAAATTTAAGGAGGTGTTCTGGTGGGGTCCACTCCCCGGAGCGGGGATGTCTGATGTTCCTGGGCTCGAACATCCTCTGACCTGTAGTATCCAGGAAAACCTTCTGTTCCTGAGTAGTGAACGTCCCTGCATCCTCCTTATTCTGGGGAACAGACATCTGCGAAGGCCAGTTTGTTTGCAAACCACAAAAGCCATGTACAGGGATAGGCGCGAACGGGAAAAAAACCTGAACGCCCCGTTCTTGTCTATCTGTACGATTCAACAGAATTTTCCTGCCCGCACGCATTAAAAATCAATGTGGAAGGCATGGGAAACACGAGGAAAGTGGCGAACGTAGCCACAGGGGAGGGTGGGTTTAGGCGCCTCATGGAAGAGAGAGCCTGGGTAGAGAAGGGACAGAAAGCCCATAAGCAAAGAGAGATACACAGCCCCACGAGAAATGTAGGGATAAAGGGTAGCCCCCTATCACCCCCATCGGAACGGAGATATAATAGTCCCATACAGTAGATACAGTTTAAAACATAAACAGTGAACCAATACTCTGACCTGACTTGTGATGGAGCAGCAAAGAAAGAGGACGTGAATTGGATATGCTTTCCCTTATATACACTCTGACTGTGTTCTGATTGGTTCTTTATTTCAACTGTTTTTTCTTTGCTGCTATGGAGTTAGTAAAGAAAGTTAATGCAAAATATGAAGTCTCATGTCATGTGGTAAAATTGAGCAGTGAGACTGCAGGGGCATGATCTATACACCAAAATTGCTGAGTTAACCTAAATATATTTTGGTGACTATAGTGTCCCTTTAAAATCCAAGGCTATTTTTCACAGGACAATAGTCATTTTGTATAAAAAAACAAAACAAAAAAACCTCACTCCACCAATTCCCGAGGAATATCCCAAGGGCCATAGAGAGCAACCAAGTGCAAAGCTAACCTAGACAGACACCCTTCCCTCTACCCCCCCCCCCCCCCCCCCATCCCTCACCTCTTTCCCGGACTGGACGACAGACATACCCCCAACGACCGACTCGGACAGACCCTTGAGAGGGACTCACTGACAAGTAAACACAAGACGTTGGACTTGAGAGGCCATGTAGGGCACGGTGAACGTAAGACCTGAGGTCACCTGTACAACGCAAATCACCTGACTACCTAGACCGACTCCAGACGCGCTCGAGTCTCCTGCTGACACTAGGGTACAAAAGGCAAACATATCCCCAGCCTAATCCTCACCCACGACAAACAATTGAACGGAAAGACGTTAGCTTACCGGGCCCTCGCCTAAACAACCTTGAGGTTAGCATGGGGCAGAAATTTGAGCAAACATGAGTACCTTCTACCCTAGAAGTGTTCCCAGCTAGGGCGGCTCAGCGAGGAGCCCGGTAATATTCAGTTCAAAGGGCACACAGATGGTGTAGAAAAACTAGCTAGCATCAGGGGTATATGGGGAGATAAAGCACGACAAACTAAGAATACTCATAGCAGTATAAACCCACACTAATGTGACTCTGAGCTGTCTTACAGAAGAAAACAAATGGTAGAAGTCTCAGACTGAGACCTGGTGGTACCACTCAGGTGGAGAGATTCACTCAGACTACTACCACCGCTGCACTACACACTTCTCAGTCTATACGAATTGTTGAAACCGATTGAATTACTATGTTTATTTTGCCAACTGAACTGACGAGCAATTAGTATGTAACCAATTATTGACTTAGAGTTGAGAAGTACAATTGTACATATGTTTACTGACTTCACTGTTCTGTACCTTGCTACTTACCATATGTGTAAAAAACTATTTGGAAAAATAAAGATTGTCTAAAAAAAAAAAAAAAACCTCACATTTTGTTTGTAATAATTTGTACGCAACTATATTTCATATATCCCCAGGACCTGTGTCAAGTGCAAAGATGTAAACTTAGAAAAACAAGTATGGACAGACTGTAGTGAACTTGATCTTCACCAGCAAGGAGACTCAAAATGACCCTTCAAATACATTTAAGTCTTCCACTAATTCACTTGCACTGTACTTCTAAACATTTATGAATATCTTGCATCAGTAATAGAGAGAAATGACCAGAAACTCTGAATTTAAGTAATAAAATAATAAAAACATAGCCATATATATAATATTCTGCTAAATAATTATTGTTTCGAAAAAATTGGTCTTATGGTCAATTGAGTCCCTACAGAAGGAACTCGTTAAACTTATTAAGTAAATAGCAGCAGTGGAACGGGAATTAGAAGCTGTAACAGCACAAACAGATTTAGAAACTCTCAAAAAACTAATTGAGGAGAAGTTGAAAGAATATCAGAAACTAACAGAGTATAAAAAGAAAAAATTCCAAGAGACACAGGGGACTATCAGAAAGATCAGGTATATACCTGGTACTATAGAAAAGACAACAGACAGTATAGACCCAACAGAGACGTACAAAGACAAAGATGGCGCTCAGATACGGAAGGGGATACATCCTCCTCCTCTGCTTCCTCATTATCAGGGACAACTTTTTTTTAGGGATGAGCACACAACAAGAAAAACAATCAGGAGGGGCATTCACAACAAAGGGATAAATGGAAAAGAAGAAAGGGAGACCACCCCAGTCCAGATGCCGTCCCTGATATACAACATCTCAGGTAGGCAATTGACACAAGACAAGGAAGATACTCTAAATAAGGGACTTTATTTGTCCCGACTCCAAAAGTACAGTGGTATAAATATGATGATAGCCTGTATAAATTCTTTCGTCAGTTAAAATTACGTTCCTTCTTTTCGACAGATATTTCCAACTCCAACACAGTAGTCAGAAAATCTTTTCCAGTGAGGGAGACCAATTTTATGGCCCTTTCGCCACAGGTAGTTTATCAGGAGGAAAGAAACACAGAAGCCACAGTGCCTCATTCTTCCCAGGCTGATTTGGACATTGTCCTTTCGCTTGACACAGGTCTGAAACCTAAGAGTACTTTTACTCCCAAAATGTCAATGCATCTATAGACATATATTTACCAATTTGGTGAAAAAGATGTTAATAAATTAAGGAAGAAATATAACCATACACATAGAGGCAATAGACAAACCGTCAATTTCACCAAACAGGACTGGTTGAACATCAATAATTTTAAAAAAGATCGGTCGATTATGATCAAACCAGCCGATAAGAGGTGTATTGGTCATTGTGGACCGTACATATTATGTCAAAGAAATAGGCACACGATTAAGAGATGACACAAGCTATTTCCTCATTGCACAAGATCCGACACATAGACTCAAACATATATTGGAGACACTTAACAAGTGGGCATTATCCAGGGGCATCATCTCAGAAGGAGAGTAGAGATATATGAACATAAACATCAAGGATTCCAGTATTTTATACTCTCCCCAAAATTCATAAAAATCCCCTTTTTCCTCCGGGCAGGCCAATTGTAAGTGGAACAGGTTCCATATTACAATAATCAGCAGAAATTTTAGATAAATTCCTCATTAAATATGTTCCTTTACAAGAAACGTATATTAAGGACACAACAACTTTCCTTAAATTATTAGAGCACATCCAAGTACCAGAAGGGGAATTTTGGTTAGTAACTTTGGACGTCCAATCGCTGTATACCTCGATAGACCATGAGAGAGGGCAGGACACTGTAGATTGGACTCTAAATAGGGACCCTAGCTTGACACTACAAAGCGATACTAGGAAGTACATTGGTGAACTATTCAAATTTATCTTAACGGAAAATTATTTTCTGTTTGGAGATAAATATTATAAACAGAGCAAGGGTACAGCTATGGGCTCAAATGTTGCCCCGCATACACTAATATCTACATGAATCGCATGGAAGAGACATGCATTTATAATCATCCTCTCTACACCAAATGTTTGGTGTGGAAACGTTACATCGATTACGTATTTGTGTGTTAGGGCGGCAGTAGGGCCCAGCTACAAGAATTCTTTGATTTATTGAATGAGCAAGATCCCAATATTAAATTTACAATGTATGGTGACAGGTTGACGGTCCCATTTTTGGATGTTCAGGTACACAGATTAAATGACCTACTGCATAGCGACTTGTATACAAAGCCTACAGATCGGAACAATTTACTCACTTGTGAAAGTTATCACCCTTTGCATTTAAAGAATGGCCTACCATATAGTCAGTTGTTAAGGGTTAAAAGAATAATATCCCAGGAAGACAAAGTAATTACAGGATTAGATTTTATGTAACATTTATCCCTCACACATTATTCAAACACAGAGAGAATGGGTTCAAAATTTGACACGTCAAGAAACTCTGCATGGTCTTAGGAAGGATAATAAGACTGGGAGAATTGCCTTTGTCTCTCCTTATACTCCACTGAATAGAGATATCCGTAGAATTATAATGAAACATTGGCAACTTTTTGAGAGGAATACACAGTTGCCCTCTAAATTCCAGAATCCACCACTATTTTTACATCAAAGAGCCCCCAATTTAAAGGATCTCCTAGTCAAAACAGATATTGGCAGTTCAAAGAGACAAACTATTTTTTTCTCTGAACCAAAGAAAGGCACTTTTCCCTGCTTAGGTTGCTCACTTTTCAGCAGTGTAATCAAGGGAGAACATTTTGTTTATCCCCTTTCCGGTAAAAAGATTTCTGTTAATGGCTTTTACACATGTAACTCTGACTTTGTTGTGTACACCCTAAAATGTCCTTGTGGATATGTATATGTGGGGGAGACCATCAGACCAGTTAAAGAGCGCATAGGGGAACACAAAAGGAGTATCAGGGCAGCTTTACAACGAGGAGTATGTGAGGCCACTGTGCCTAGACACTTCAAGTCTCATGGCCATGGGGTCAATCAATTGAGGTTTCAGGTTATCGATAGAATCCCACCCTTGCGGAGAGGGGGAGATAGACAGAAACTCCTGTTACAGAGAGAAACAAAATGGATCAGTATCCTAGAGACTCTGTCACCCTCTGGACTCAACGAGGATTATGATTTGAAACATTTCTTATAATAATGATTCCCCTTTTTTTTTTATATATAAACTGGTATATTCCCTGAAACATAAATGGCCGATGTACACTGATTTATACCTTGTGCTCCCTACAGTGTTTCCGTTAGACCAAGATTGGTCCGAATCTCTTTTATGGCAACAACTTGACCTACAAAGGGCCGCTACCTGGCATGCATCAGACAGGGTCCCTTGCATTAGATATCTTGGGATATTTTGGGTGACTACACGACAGGTAAGGCAGATGTATAATTACTTTGTTTCAAAGAATTCTCCTCTTTTTTTCTTCTTCCTTTTTCCCTTTTACTAAAAAAAATGTTTGTTTTTAAATCTCATTTTTTCAGTTACATGTGAGCAACCAGGTATTATACTAATTTTGATATGATATGTAATATGCTAGAAGCATGATATTTATGTGCATTTCCTTACACGATGATTAATGATACGGTGCATCTTCGGTCTAAGACATTGACTTAGGTGCAATTCCCCTTTATAGATGACTTTCATGTCCCCCCTTTTTTATGGGTATTATTACTTCAAGTAATGTGGATTGTAGTATATTTGTCTTGTGAATTTATTAATAAGAGGCACACTGATCTCTAGTTATGAATTTAGCTGGTGATCCTATATCTAATAAGGTATTTTTACTATGAACAATTGCTACCCACTATTCATTCTATTATGCCTATTTTACCTCATACTTTAATATGCAGGGTTTTCTCTTAATCTGGACACATTAAGTCCATATCTTTATGAAGTGCATTGTCTCTTTATTACCCTTGATATGCTGCTGTTATTAAGGTTTAACAATAAGACATAGAGTCTCCTATGGTAAAATTGCAGACATATGACATTGTCTTGTGTTATAGGTAGTTTTTGTGCAATACAGTTGTTTTTAATGATGTCACTACATATGATGTGATGACGCACGATTACATCATCACGCCAACAAGGAAGTAAGTTGATGGGCAGGCCATGCCGTAAGGCACATTGGCTGCCGCCAGTATTTGATATAAAAGTTCAGTAATCTCACTCCTCAATTTAGGCCATTGAAGGGGCATTTTCATCCCGAGCGCGCAGCCCACGAGACACGTGCAACAGGACACCGGATCAGATGGGGATTACTTTCAATGACTGTTCATCGGATAAAGTGACACTTTTGAACCATTTTCCTATTGTTCTATTGGACATTTACCTATAAGTGATTTCAATTTACAGTCCATACCTACAACCTCCATCAGCTGTGGTGAGATCCAACCAATTTCATATTACAAGCAGTGCATTTTTGCAGTGTTTTGAACTTTTCAGTTTTCCCTTTTTTTTCTTTTTTATCTTTTTTCATTTTTTTTCATTTTGCCTTTTTTTACAGATATATCTGTTTTAACAGATTATCAATTAATGGTGGATCCACCAGTGTAAACATGAACTTTCAAGCTTTATTGATATTACGCTTATGGACTGTAGATAGTTGTAAATAATTCATGTGTACATATTGTGAAATGTTGTTGTATTCACTATATATAAATTCCGAGGGATCATCAGTCTGTATATTTGGCAAGAGTGTTCCTTTTTTCTATTTTGGTGTATTTAGTGTATAATAAATACATTTTTGCAGATTGATACATTGATTCTTTAAATATTTGAGTGCGGTATTAATGAATTTTTTTGTATATATAAATTGAGGTCCTTATGGGGAATACCTCCAATACCTGCACTATGCCGTAATTGAGTGCCAACACAATACATATTGATTATTGAATAATTACTGTTTACTTACCTGGTCATTTGTCCCTGAGAAGACATAACTATGAAAACACCAAGACCATTAGGCAACAGTTGAGGGAGGGAACCTAGAGTTTGTTTTTTAACAATCTGTCTCCCATTACTCCATATTTGTGGTGACATTGGAATTGTTACAGAAATTGCACAGTCATCAAAATATCAGGTATGCCTGAGGCTTTCCCTTCACTGGCTTACTTACATAAAACCAACCTATTGTCTTTTTCTCGCCTGTGATGTATACATTGTTCAACTCAACCTTAACATCTCTGTGCTAGAGGGATTTTGCTTACCTTGCAGCTCATCAACCCCTGTTCAACATATCGCACACATCTGGAAAGTGATGCCAATGGATTCCCATGAGAATACATAAATATCTCATATACTTCCACACTCTCTCTTTTGCTCTTTGGACTTTGTGGCACATATATAATTTGCAGAATGCTAAACTTTTTTTTTTTGTACTATCACTACTATGACTGGTTATTCGATTGATAAACGATGACACACAAAGAGGCACATGCTCCTTCTATCATGCTTATCATTTGTGGAATCCAATAAAAACATTCCATATTTGAGTACCTTACCTTGTAGTCGCCAGACTCATGGCTTGCAACCTAGTACATTATATATTTTCTTTTCCAAACATACGTTTGAGTTTTGACTGTTCTTTTCAATGTATTGGATGAGGGTTGACCATTTAAACACAGGTTACTCCCAAGAAACATAAAAAGGTTGAATTCACATATTGCTCTTCTTCAGGATTATAGAGCTGCTTCAGGACTAATTTGCTTACCAACCATGCATTGACAACCTGCCTAGTCTACATGTGTGCACTCTAAAAAGAATGTTGTAACCAAAAGCCAGACCGTGAATTGCTAACTGATAATAACTAGGAGATGGAAGCCAATATTTTCTAATCTTAGTTGCTGAAATGACTTGGAGAATGATAAAGAAGTTGCTCTGGAAATTAGAAGTGATAAATAGACAATGTACATTGAGACAGGACTGTATCCTGAAACGTTAGTACCTCTAGGACTTCACTTCTCCATTAAATGCTTTATTAGCATCAGCATTAATCACTTTGCTCCTGAGTTTTTCTTTTGCACTTCAATGTTATTCACCAAAATGAAAATTACTGGGAATTCAAAGTGAATTTCAAAGTTTAATACAAAAAGCTCATAGAATGGATGAATGCTAGTTGGCTTAAAGTGAACCCGGACAATACAGAGTTAATCTTGATGAGGGGACTCTGGGCAACAAAAATATCCCATGATCACCCAACTGGCCCGGAGCTTGGACACTCTGAACTCATCAGTTCATCAAAGGTACTAAATCTCGGAGTGCTGATTGACTCTGGATTACCATTTAAACCACAGATTTCCTCTGTAATAAAATCTGCCTACTTTCATCTAAAAAACATAGCCAAGATACAACACTTAATTCCACCGGATGATATGCCAACATTAATCCATGCATTAATCCATGCATTTGTATCGTCTCGGCTAGATTACTGCAATGTACTTTTACTTGGGCCTCCCAGAAAAGGAACTCCATCGCCTTCAGCCTTTACAAAATGCAGCAGCCAGACTACTGACCAATCAAACTTGCTCCTACCACACAACACCTGTTCTCCACTCCCTGCATTGGCTTCCAATTAAATGGCGAACATATTTTAAAATTAGCCTGCTAACCTTCAAAGCCTTAAATAATCATGGCCCACAGTACCTGAAAGAGCTTCTGACACCCTACATTCCATCCTGTTCACTTCGGTCAGCCAGCAAATCCCTCCTCTCAGTGCCAAGAATAAAGACAGACTCAGGCTCCAGGGCATTCAGCCACGCTGCCCCTACCTTCTGGAACTCTACTGTGTGCAATCAGAGAGGCACCATCCTTAGAGTTTTAAAAATAAAATTAAAAAAGCGCCATAAAAATCGCAAAATAGTATTAGATTATTATATAAAATAGCTGATTTCGAAAAGTTCTCCAAATCAATTGTGTTCAATCAAGCTATTTTGGCCTTAAGCTTGAAAGCCACTTTGAATTCCCAGCAATTCACACTTTAGTGAATAGTCCTTCTAGTTACTTCTGATTATTGGTTTCCATCTCCCTACTTTCTACCAAATATTGGGTTAAATTGCAATTTATTGTTCAGGTATTATTGACACGTTTACAGTTGCCGATGAGCTCTTAGAAATCTTGCTGCAATTAAAGTCTTACTGTTCCAGTAGTTTTTGACAACACTGTAGCCATTATTGAACTGGTAAAAAACTGTCCCATTACTTACATTAAACACTCAAGTTTCAGTGATGGCAATCCATTTAAAGATGAATTGTTGACCCTTAATGGAAACATTGAACATTTTTTAATTCAACATCTAAATGTCAATTAGCCAGCACCAAGACATATTTCTAATTATTAGTTCATAAATAAAGCGAGCACCTCCCATGTCAATGTCAAGTAATAATTCCCCATTAAACACTTTACCAATTAAAGGACAAATAGCATAGCCATAGCAAAGCATAACCAATATATGAAATGTCTAGATTTACGCTGTGAAGACAGAAACACACTGCAATGTCCATATGAAAAATAATAGCTTGATTACACACTTGTCACCTATTAGTAAAACCAGTGCACTTGGCTCTCTATAAAAGCCTGTGAGGCACCACTTTTTCATTAACCTCACAATATTGGCCTTTCAATGTAACACTGCAAGATTAACAGGTAATTCACAAGTTATTCCTGGCTTCAACTCAATAACATTTTCCGACTTCAGGGGCATTATCGGCAGTGAAATGGTCGAAAGAGTTTGGATTGCAATCACTTTGAAAACTCTTTTATGATTCCAGCCATAAATCAAACAATATTGAATGGCTATAGGATATGTGACAATCCCTTGTATTGTTATTACTTATTTTATAAAACTTTCTAAAAATTAAATTACAAAAAATAAATATTAATCCAATATTGGATAGTTACCGCAGATGGAATATAATAAACCAAAATGTATAAACTCCTGTACAGAATCTAAATACATTTTGGTAGCTGTGAAAAGGAAATGGACAAGCATTGAAAGATTTTATTTTTAGGAAAGCCCAGATGGTATGTTGGCTATATAAGTCCCTTACATCCACTATGCAGTACAGTTTCTGTCCTATAGATGTGTATGCTAAACAGGTGTCACTTAAATGCCAAATAGGAGGAGATATGGGAGGCACAGAACAAATGTATTTATATAAGTCTTCAGAAAACAATGTTACAAAACTATGATGCTTTGGTATAACATATTGCATCGGTTAAGGTGAAGTACCTATGGATTCGTATGGCCACAAAAGTTCACATTTGGGGGTAGTGCTGAAAAAACACTGTATTTTGGCAAACATTGTATTTCATGTGAAAATTAGTGCTGATTTTCAGTTTTCAAACCTAGAATAATGACTGGTTGATGTCTGCAGTTAAAGTAGCCCACTACCTCAAAGTGCACTATGGAAGCATACGTTTTTAAAAAGCAGACAGCCCAGTAAATGATAACCTGCGTATTTTGACAATTTTCACTTACCCATTTTGACAACAGCCCTCCCCACCCCTATGAGCAGGACTCCTTTATTTTCTTTTTTTATTTTGCTATATCTTAATTGGGTCAGTTTAGCAGCTAATAAAAACATGCATTCCACAAAAGTAGACAGTCACAGAGTTCACTTATTTCTATGCCCAACTGAGTAGTAAGCTTTCTGCCCAACTGAGTCTTTTATACATCATCTGTGAGGAAAAATATACTAAAGTAATCTGTATGCAAGATGTTCAAAATCAAAGAAAGACGGCAATTCTTGTTGAGCTTCACAATTTTTGATTCAATCAATTTGGGAAATCATAGTGTTAAATTATATTTGTTATGCCAATTAATTAACTTTGTTTTGAGCCCTGGCCCCACACCCTTTTTCATTAAAAAAACAACACTAAATAACTCTTTACATTCCTTTCTTCCAGTGCCTAAATTCAGTCATTGCATCCACCTAACACATCTTCAACTTCTTGTCCAATCAAATGCTTTTCACAGTGAATCATAAAACCAAATTGATAGAATGCTCGATTTTGTGCACACAGTGTCTTCTATTGTAGAAAAAGAAGAAAAAAAAATACATTTTTGAATTCAGCTATTTAAAGGAGTTTGTGACGAGCCTGATGGCATTTTTTTCTGGATATTTATTTTCACAAATGCCATCAGAATGCAAAAAGACCATATTTGTTTACATACAGTATGTACAGTTACTGGCTGGGGAAGAAAAAAAAATCATTCTCTGCTTAGAGTGGTTTCCTTGGACTGCAAATCTAAATGAATGGTTAATGGAACATTAGCAGTGAAAGAGATGGTACATCAGATCCAAGTTTATTCTATTTAAATTTTTCCAATGAATCACCTGAAGTAGAAAGGGACCATATGCAGCATGGTTGATTTATTCAAGAACAAAATTCACTTATACAGTTTTTTTTTTCTCTCTCAGAACAAAATGAGTTTTTGTTTTGTACACAAGTGGATTTCTCCTTTAAAGTGCTGTTATTACATCATCTGATATACAAAAAGATGATAAAATCAAACAGATATAGAAAATAATGCAAATAACTTAAAAAAATACTGTTTTAATAAGAATCACAGTACATATATACCCATTGCACGTAGCCACTCTCCCACAGGTAACCCCAAATATTGCCCCTTTCAGTGTCAGAAGAAAACCCTCTCTGCTACTGATGAGGTTATGTGGAGACATACGGAATAAGAATTAAATTGTAAAACAATGAATACATTGGACTTTTTTGCAAGAGTTGTTTTTTTATATATATATATTTATATATATTTATATTATATATATGTGTCGGTTATTCACAAAGCCTTATAATACACGACTGATCTGTGGATCATTCTTGGCTCAGATTCCTCAGTGCTCAGACATCCTGATGCTTCCTATACAATATTTACAAGTTCTCCAGGGTCTTGGGGGAATCTCCCCGGCGGGTCCCACTTTCGCTCTTGTTTCCTAAGCGTCAGGGAATGGCTTGGTTTGATGCTGAGAGTCTTGCCCATCTTCATCAGGGTGCTGGAGGGTACATCAGCTTCCGTGGAGCCCAGATGTAGCTCAAGGGGGCAGGAGTGGAGCTCTGAAGGAACAGCTCACGGTGCAGGGTCTTGGTGTCAGCATCTTACAAGAGAAATGATGGAGAGCGTCATGGGCTTCTGAAGGAGAATAGAGACCAGCAATGTATTACTGAGCCTCTATGCTGCCCTCCTAGGTCAAAGCATAAGCACAGCCTACTTAACATTATTAAAACGTGTTACAGACCAAAATAAATATTGTATAGATATTACTGTGTGACTGTGGTATATGCCTTTCTATGTCTGTTACTGCTGACCTTTCCCAATCGAGTCTAAATGACTGGCTAAGCCCAATGTTAAATGTAGTCTACAAGGGCTGGAAAGACAAAGAACTGTCACTATTGATGTAGGTGTATACACCACAACCCACTAATAACTTTCTGTAAATAATCACATCATTGGCCATCAGCTGGAATATGTGGTTATATCAATAAGCATTATAGTGGACCATTCATTTTAGAAACAGCCTTCCTGCTGTAAGGATTAGCATGTGTGCATCCATTTTTTTATTTTTATTTGCAGTGTAAGAGAAGATAAGATTTTGGTATGTATTAAATACTGTACTTCTTTGGGTACTTTTTTTTTTTTGACAGGGAAAAACTAAGTAGGACACACATACACACACACTCTCTCTCTCTCTCTAAAAACATTTATCTATATAATGACTTTGTAATAGAATGTTCTGCTTAATGAATGTCGAGAGCACAAGACGACGCAGGACTCCATCCTAATCATAAAGGAGAGAAGCAGACCCCTAATATCCATGTAGTCCCTAACCTTCTGCACTTCAGATAAGGAATATGCGAGGAGAGCCAAGGATATCACCTGGTTTAAAGGTGCCTCACTAATTAAATGTGATAGCTCATATTCTGCTCATTAGAAGAGGGGTCCAGGAAGGAGCTTTAACCCTTGCACTGCTGCCCATGGTGTACAGCAATGTAAGGATATACACATCATTATTTTACTTAATAAAATACAGTATTTAATAATATATACAGTATACACACTCCCTTCAGCATATAACACAGTATACACACTCCCGCCAGTCTCCTCAGTATATACACTGTATACACATTCTCTCCAGTCTCCTCAGTATGTGCACAATATACACACTCTCTTGTCTCATCAGTATGTGTTCAATATACACACTCCCTCCAGTCCCCTCAGTATATACACACTCTCGCCTGTCTCCTCAGTAAATACACAGTATACAGACTCCCTCCAGTATATACACTCCCTCCAGTCTCTCCAGTAGATACACAGTATACAGACACCCTCCAGTATATACACAGTATACAGACTCCCTCCAGTATATACACAGTATACACCCTCCAGTATATACACAGTATACAGACTCCCTCCAGTCTCTCCAGTATATACACAGTATTCACACTCCCTCCAGTCTCCTCAGCATATACACAGTATACACAATCCCTCCAGTCTCCTCAGCATATACACAGTATGCACACACTTCCTCTAGTCTCCTCAGTATGTGCACCCCTTCCAGTATCCCCTATATTGTACACTACCTGCACTCACCTTAGTGTCTCCTACACTGTATATGCACGCCCTCCAGTCTCCTCAGCATATACACAGTATACACACTCCCTCCAGTCTCCTCAGTATATACACAGTATACACACTCCCTCCAGTCTCCTCAGTATGTGCACCCCTTCCAGTATCCCCTATATTGTACACTACCTCCACTCACCTTAGTATCTCCTACACTGTATATGCACGCCCTCCAGTCTCCTCAGCATATACACAGTATACACAGTTCCTCTAGTCTCCTCAGTATGTGCACCCCTTCCAGTATCCCCTATATTGTACACTACCTGCACTCACCTTAGTGTCTCCTACACTGTATATGCATGCCCTCCAGTCTCCTCAGCATATACACAGTATAAACACTCCCTCCAGTCTCCTCAGTATATACACAGTATACACACTCCCTCCAGTCTCCTCAGTATATACACAGTATACACACTCCCTCCAGTCTCCTCAGTATGTGCACCCCTTCCAGTATCCCCTATATTGTACACTACCTCCACTCACCTTAGTATCTCCTACACTGTATATGCACGCCCTCCAGTCTCCTCAGCATATACACTGTATACACACTTCCTCTAGTCTCCTCAGTATGTGCACCCCTTCCAGTATCCCCTATATTGTACACTACCTGCACTCACCTTAGTGTCTCCTACACTGTATATGCACGCCCTCCAGTCTCCTCAGCATATACACAGTATACACCCTCCCTCCAGTCTCCTCAGTATATACACAGTATACACACTCCCTCCAGTCTCCTCAGTATATACACAGTATACACACTCCCTCCAGTCTCCTCAGTATATACACAATATACACACTCCCTCCAGTCTCCTCAGTATGTGCACCCCTTCCAGTATCCCCTATATTGTACACTACCTCCACTCACCTTAGTATCTCCTACACTGTATATGCACGCCCTCCAGTCTCCTCAGCATATACACTGTATACATACTTCCTCTAGTCTCCTCAGTATGTGCACCCCTTCCAGTATCCCCTATATTGTACACTACCTGCACTCACCTTAGTGTCTCCTACACTGTATATGCACGCCCTCCAGTCTCCTCAGCATATACACAGTATACACCCTCCCTCCAGTCTCCTCAGTATATACACAGTATACACCCTCCCTCCAGTCTCCTCAGTATATACACTCCCTCCAGTCTCCTCAGTATATACACAGTATACACACTCCCTCCAGTCTCCTCAGTATATACACAGTATACACACTCCCTCCAGTCTCCTCAGTATATACACAGTATACACACTCCCTCCAGTCTCCTCAGCATATACACAGTATACACCCTCCCTCCAGTCTCCTCAGCATATACACAGTATACACCCTCCCTCCAGTCTCCTCAGTATATACACAGTATACACACTCCCTCCAGTCTCCTCAGTATGTGCACCCCTTCCAGTATCCCCTATATTGTACACTACCTCCACTCACCTTAGTATCTCCTACACTGTATATGCACGCCCTCCAGTCTCCTCAGCATATACACTGTATACATACTTCCTCTAGTCTCCTCAGTATGTGCACCCCTTCCAGTATCCCCTATATTGTACACTACCTGCACTCACCTTAGTGTCTCCTACACTGTATATGCACGCCCTCCAGTCTCCTCAGCATATACACAGTATACACCCTCCCTCCAGTCTCCTCAGTATATACACAGTATACACACTCCCTCCAGTCTCCTCAGTATATACACAGTATACACACTCCCTCCAGTCTCCTCAGTATATACACAGTATACACCCTCCCTCCAGTCTCCTCAGTATATACACAGTATACACACTCCCTCCAGTCTCCTCAGTATATACACAGTATACACACTCCCTCCAGTCTCCTCAGTATATACACAGTATACACACTCCCTCCAGTCTCCTCAGTATATACACAGTATACACACTCCCTCCAGTCTCCTCAGTATATACACAGTATACACACTCCCTCCAGTCTCCTCAGTATATACACAGTATACACACTCCCTCCAGTCTCCTCAGTATGTGCACCCCTTCCAGTATCCCCTATATTGTACACTACCTCCACTCACCTTAGTATCTCCTACACTGTATATGCACGCCCTCCAGTCTCCTCAGCATATACACTGTATACATACTTCCTCTAGTCTCCTCAGTATGTGCACCCCTTCCAGTATCCCCTATATTGTACACTACCTGCACTCACCTTAGTGTCTCCTACACTGTATATGCACGCCCTCCAGTCTCCTCAGTATATACACAGTATACACATTCCCTCCAGTCTCCTCAGTATATACACAGTATACACACTCCCTCCAGTCTCCTCAATATATACACAGTATACACACTCCCTCCAGTCTCCTCAGCATATACACAGTATACACCCTCCCTCCAGTCTCCTCAGTATATACACAGTATACACACTCCCTCCAGTCTCCTCAGTATATACACAGTATACACACTCCCTCAAGTCTCCTCAGTATACACACTCCCTCCAGTCTCCTCAGTATATACACTCCCTCCAGTCTCCTCAGTATATACACAGTATACACACTCCCTCCAGTCTCCTCAGTATATACACAGTATACACCCTCCCTCCAGTCTCCTCAGTATATACACAGTATACACCCTCCCTCCAGTCTCCTCAGTATATACACAGTATACACACTCCCTCCAGTCTCCTCAGTATATACACAGTATACACACTCCCTCCAGTCTCCTCAGTATATACACTCCCTCCAGTCTCCTCAGTATATACACAGTATACACACTCCCTCCAGTCTCCTCAGTATATACACAGTATACACCCTCCCTCCAGTCTCCTCAGTATATACACAGTATACACCCTCCCTCCAGTCTCCTCAGTATATACACAGTATACACACTCCCTCCAGTCTCCTCAGTATATACACAGTATACACACTCCCTCCAGTCTCCTCAGTATATACACAGTATACACACTCCCTCCAGTCTCCTCAGTATATACACAGTATACACACTCCCTCCAGTCTCCTCAGCATATACACAGTATACACACTCCCTCCAGTCTCCTCAGTATATACACAGTATACACACTCCCTCCAGGCTCCTCAGCATATACACAGTATACACACTCCCTCCAGGCTCCTCAGCATATACACAGTATACACACTCCCTCCAGGCTCCTCAGTATGTGCACCCCTTCCAGTATCCCCTATATTGTACACTACCTCCACTCACCTTAGTATCTCCTACACTGTATATGCACGCCCTCCAGTCTCCGCAGTAAATATACCACCCAGCTTTCTAGATACAGCATATTGTTACTGTAATCTTACTATAGATGTTTTTTTTCCCTTTCTGCTATCTCCCTTGCTTTGTGACACACTTTCTGTTGTCTCCTTTGCTAATACCTTTTAATTTCTGCTGGATGGCATAGCGTGCTTTCCTCTCTTGATCCAGTTCATTACACAGGGTGTCTGGGGAGAGAAAGGAGATGTTAGCTTCTCATGCTCAATGACAGACTCTTCTTTAGCTACTCAACCCTTTCCCTTCCACAGAGAACACACCACTCTGCATGTTATATGGCTACAATCTGCTCCGAAAACACTGCAGTCTGTTCTACGTACTTTAACCATGCCTCTGGTACACAATATACTTTACACTCTCATGACCAATTTGGCACATAGTTCACAGAAGGTCTAATCTGGTAGTAATAAGTTTAATATACAAAAAACAAACAGTCGTTTTAGTGCAGTGGAAGCTACCCTTTAACATCATACCTTTACCGTGATGTTCAACTAGCTATTCAGTAATAAATGTAGATAAAGCACAGAAAATGCATGGGTACACAGGTGCTCATTAACACGGCTGTTCTTTCTAACTTCCTTACAGGCCCATATATAGAGATGGGGTTAAGTGTTCTCTTCCACTAGCAAATGCAGAGCAGTTTGTTAGACGTGAGTTACAGTAAAGACGCTGCTTGGGATTTTGCGCTGCGAGGCAGATGGATACGAGTAGAATTAAACACAATCGGAGGCATTAACACGCAGGTAATTTTACGCCTCGGTTTTTAATTTAGAAACCCATGCAAATTAGCGTGCAGAGGAGTTCAATCACTGTTTGGTAATGGTGCCTGCAAGGCCTGAGCTGGGCTTGTTTGCTATTTTCAGGCTAATCAGAGGATATTAAATAAGAAAAAATAATTGTTAAATTACCTTGCATTTAAACCTAGGCGACTGTGCTGATTGTAAACACTGTCAGATGATGGCAGTGGGTCCCTCTACAGCAGCAGTGGAGAACTGCTTACCTCTTACTATCTGCAGCTGCTGCACCATCTCTTCTCTATATGCTAGCTCTCTCTTCATCTGGTCCTGGAAGTTATCTACGACGAAACAAGACAGTTTAGAACAGAAACACTCCTTCACCAGCAGCAAGACAAGAAGAGAGAAAAAGTATGAAGATTAATTGTCAGCCATTATTATTAATTACACTGAAGTTGAGAGGCACTATTCAATAAACTGATAGATACAGTTCAATTTAACAGACAATATGTAATCATCGGGGCCAATGCACTGGAAGAAGGAAACAACATGGCTCCATTAGTTCATTAATTGTTTAGATGTAAGGTAAGAATGAGGAGTCACTAATGAAAGTAAAACCACACTCAAGCTGGTGTCCAGTATCAAAAGTGGTGAAACCTTTTAATAACTATTGCTACAAAAATAATATAAAAAGGTATAGTGTGGGACCATACAAAGAAAGGCTGAGAGAACATTGACACAAAAAGTGATGATATCTAATAGGTTGGTAACACGCAGGGGCCATGTGAGAGGCATTGGGATAGTATAAAGATTAACTAGACAAAAATAAAACATGAAAAATAAAAGGATAGATCGGCTGAAGAAATGATATGGTGCAGTAAGAAAAGCATGTAAACCATATAAACCCACTAACAAAGTCGCACTGTCTAATGCACTTCTTTTTAGGTTTTGTTTTCAATAGTGGGCAGACCTATGAAATAGGTTCTCTATTCATTCTTGTGCTTCATTGTGTTTTCTAAATTAAATATCCCAAACCTCATTGAGTTACATCTGTGTAACAATCTCCATATAGTAATGACACAGGCAGGTTATGGAATAGCTTTGGCTGATCTAAAAGCTGACAGAGCATTATGGTATTATTCACAGAGCTCGTCATTGCCAAGGTTGGCTTTCACCGAGTTTAAGATCCCCTAAAAGTCTGTAATGTGGTTCCATGGAGTCGTGCTCTATTCAGCATGTTATAAAATAATATAGTATATTATGTGTAGCAATCCTGTGTACATTTTACAAAAAAAGGAGAGGGTTGCTGGGTTATGCATATAACACTAGTCAAACACAGTGTGATTATTACCTTTCAGGCTCTGAAATTCCCGCTCCAGTTTTTTCCTCAAATCCATCTGCTCCACTAACAGTTTCTGTAGCTCATCTGTAAGAAGACGATTGGTCAGTGATATACTCAGATTTGCAGATACAAGGTGTGATTGTGCCCAGTGTCTCCAATAGTAGGAGATATAAGGCTGGCTCAGTGCAGTCACTTATTTGAAGAAGCAGCAAATCACTATTGACTGTACAATAAAGTCAAGGTACCTTGCTGAGTGTTAGATCACGTTGTGATATGTATGTTAAATGCTTTATGATGATTTGGGGAGTGATTTTAATAACTCTGCTGCACGTTTATACAAAGAAGAATGGCTCACGTGTCATTATACATCACAATCCTACCCCTTGCTGAAACAGGAACATAGTTATTAAGCTGGGAGCTGAGTTATATGGGGTTGATTTATCAATGTGTAAAATCTAATTGAATCACTTGATAACTAGACTCCACAGAATATGACAGGTCCCTGAGGTCTGGGGATTAGTTTTCTTTGAATAGCGGAGTTTCCTATACTTGATTAAAACTCTACCACTAGGTATAGGAACAGGGTTAAACAGGAATCTCATGGAGGCTCAGAGCAGATAACTGTCAGTACCAATTAAATCATTTATGACCCAGGGCTCAGACTCCCAAAATGTTATACCTGAAATGAAACAGCATCACAACAGCTGTACTTTTAATTATAATTATCTTTATTTATAAAGCACCAGCATATTCCATGGCGCTGTACAATGGGTATGTTAAGGAAAGGTACTATACATAATTAGACAACCTGGTACAAAAGGAGAAAGCTAATTAGCTTCAATATCTAAAGCAGAGAAAGCTATACTAATTTGTTTACATGGACATCACTTCTACCAGACACATTTCACTTGGATATACATCCACAACTTGTTACACGTACACCGGAGTTTATTTTACTTCATTCCATTAATTTGCAACAGATGCACATGAATATCATACATAAATGCACTAACTGCATACAGACTATAACTTCCATCATTTCACAAAACCATAGAGAGGCAATTTTGCATAGAGAATGTTTATTCAGAATCAAAGAGCTTTGGCCAGTTTTGTTTTAGAGTGTTTACTGAGAATTTTAAGATAAGGTGATCAGCTTTCATCATTCAACCATTCATCACACACGGCTTATCAAAATGTGCAGTGTTCAATACAAAAAAAAATCTCTACATAGGTTTGCCTTTCTCTACTTCTGTCTGCTGAGGACATCACTTACAAGTCTGGTACTTCTTTTGTTACATGCGCCTTACTTCCATTATCTCACAATTACACCTACATCTGTAACAGTCTCTCGCACCAGTTCTGAATAATCCCTAAAACAAGCCTACAAAATGTTTTCTAGAAACTAGAAGTGACATACAAAAGTTAAGAACCAGGCAAATAATTCATTAAGAGACACAAACACCTTATTAGCCATTCTCTGTCACTCACACATATCTAACCAGACTAGCAAATCTGTAACTCACATTCACACACCAGACTTGTTATACTTTCTCTCAATCACACACATATAATTATGAACGCAAACTGAACTCTCTTCACCACAATTGTTTTCTGGAAGCTCTTTGTCCTTCTTTTGACACCTTTTTTTTTAGGTTCAAATCAGATGTCTCCAGCTTTCCACACTACTACTCTTACGTTTTATTAACCAACGTGAATTTAAAAGTAGTTCAAAGAAAACTGTGATTATTTTTCCAAGTGCTAAAACTTTTTTTCTTTGAATTACTTTTGGATCCTTGGAACTTTACTCACAGAACAGGTACCAAAAATCTTGGAGCTTTAATATTGCCCATCCTATGTACTTAGTTTTTGTGAATTTAAAGTAGGACAGTGGGACCTGGTCCCCATTCCATTACCGTGAGCTTCCCCTTTGTTAGCTGTTCACATAAATGTTTTCACTGCCCAAGCAGATCTTCACTCACAAGAGAAATGATGGTGAAGCAACAAAATGTCCACTATTCTTGTCATCAAACAGGAGACCTGAATGTAGACGTTTAATGTCCAGCTGGGAAGGACATCCCGGGCATCAACTCAACTTAAAGGGTTACTTCAAGCTCCATGATCACTTCACTGATTTGAAGTGGTCATGGTGCCTGGAGTCTGTAAGTGCAGTGTTTTGCTTTGAAATGCTGCACATACAGAGATTTACCCTTTCACTGCAGAAGGTTTATTCAAGAAACTCGAACTTGCAGCAAATTAAAATTAAATTAAAATCAAAATAATCACAGATAAGAATGTTTCTAAAACACAAAACATAAATACGTAGTTGAGGAGGCAAGATGATGGTCTATAGACAATTTTGGTTATAGGGGAGCCTGTGTGTAAGTGCTACTTTAACAACTAGGATATGCAAAATTGTTACATTTTATATCAATTAATATCATGGGCAGTGGCAAAGTTTTAAGATAGCGATGTGCCAGACTCCTCCCCCAGAATGTTACTCCTCCCTGCACAATACAGATATACTTATACAATAAAGAGATCTGAGCATAATACAGAGATGCTCATACAACAGTGGAGGCTTGTCCACAGGGGCACTTGAGCGGTGGCCACCAGTTTTTATGTGGGAAAAACATTAATTTGCATTAGTTTACAAGCACAAGTTATTTTTCTGGAGGGGAAGGTGTTAAGCCCAAAAAATAAGGGGAAATAATTGTGTTTCTTTACTTCTATAATAGGTTTCAGTTCTGCAGGGCACCTTTCCCTTCATTGGTAGCTGTTTGGCATGTTAAAAGGCAAAAAAATGAGTCGGATTTGAAATCTGCCCTGTTTCAGCAGGTTTTGCACATGCCTAGTGTCCTTTAAGAAGGAATTTCACTTGAGTTGCTATTTGGACAGAGCAGATCCCCATCAGTGAAGGCCTACAATTAGCCTTGCTATTGAGTGACCATCATTGGCTCATACCACCAGTGGTTCATGGAAGTAAGAGAGAGAGCACAGCAGCAACAGCTTCTGGCCCCTGCCAAATG
Organism: Pelobates fuscus; assembly: GCF_036172605.1. Taxonomy (NCBI): domain Eukaryota; kingdom Metazoa; phylum Chordata; class Amphibia; order Anura; family Pelobatidae; genus Pelobates; species Pelobates fuscus. The sequence continues at coordinate 297,034,784 of NC_086319.1, forward strand.
TAAGTGTATAATATGATCTTTTTCTCTCTCCCAATAACCCTAGTGACTACCTGAGAGCCAATTAAGCAAGAGCATTTGGTCTAATATATAATTAATATAAATAAAGGTAGGGAAACACATAGAGGACAAAGGGAGCGGCACAGCTCCTACTGCATATACCCACCATCTTCTTTAATATATAAATAATTATATATTGGAGTAAATTCCCTTCCTTGATCAGAGCTCAGGCAATCACTGGGGCTATTACGGGACAGAAAAAGATAATATTACTGTGCACACTTACATTTGGCAGTGGCCAGGGTCTGTTGCTGTGCTCTCTCTGTGTTACTTCCAAGATAGTTTCTTACTTCTCTCTCCTGTGGGCAATGTAATCCCACCCCCGGTGTGATAAGCCATTGAATAAAGAGGTCAATAGCATGACTCCACTCATAGGATGCTGGCTCTGCTGCCCGAATGATAACTCAATGGAAATTTCTGAAATTCCACCTTAAAGGAGACTAAGCGTGTGCAAAACGCCTGCTGAAACAGAGCCGATTTCAAAGCAGACCCATTTTTTGACATGCCTTGGTGCTCTCAAGTAAGTTGAGGACCTGAATTTTATTGCAGAATTAAAGAGACATTATTTTTTCCCCAATTTTTTTGCCTTACCACCCTCCCCTCCAGAAATGAATCTTAGTGTTTCTAAACTACTGAAAATAAAATTTTCCACACATTAAAACTGGAAGGGCATAGCCCCAAGTGCCCTTGTGGACGAGCCTCCACTGGTCATGTGCAAAATTTTATAAATAATAAAGTAATATAAACATATGCAGAAACACCCAACTACACAATGATAAGTAAACACAATGAAAAGCCTACAGATTGTCTATCTCACTCACATGTCAACAAAAATACATGTTAAAACAGTTTTATGAATAAAAAAATAAGTATCTCATTAAAAAACGAATCACTCACACAATACAGTTGCCCACTGAACTAGGATATTGTAAAAGAAATACAGCAAAAATACACACACAAAAAAAACACACAATTCTCAGTTTAGCTCCTTTATAAATTAACTCATTATTTGACAATAAACTAATTTCTAGATGAGTTTGTAAGGGTAACGAATATTTTCTAGTTGCTCTCTAATACGATAGTGGCAGTCCGCAACTAGATTTACAAATCCATGAGCCTCTTATTCTGTGGACAGCTACAACGCGACAACTTTACAGATGTGTTTTTGTGAAAAGATACAGCCTTTACAGTCATGTTTAATCAATTACTGCCAGCATGTCTTGAATGTCAAATGTGTAAAGGTTTAGATACTGTTACACATAACAGAGTTTTTGTCTCACATACACTTGTGAGACAGTTGAAAGACACTTTACATGTGCAATATTCCAACTCATCTGCGGACTCTCCCAAAACCAACATGAGAAGGAAGAAAAATAGGGAAGGATGAGGATCCTGCTACTCACTGGAGCTGGGAAACAGGGGTCCTACACCCACCTTTTGCCATGTTCTCAATGTCTTTTTCTACAAACTGGGTCCCAGTGACATCAATCGGGCTGTCTTCCTCTCCTGTGTATAAACAGCATATACAGTGAGATTGAGTATTACTTCAAGGAAACCTATAACCTAATTCCCTCCTTTTGCTTATTACACAATAGCAAGTTTACATTATGGCAGAGAATATAGCAGGATAGTTAAATACCAGAGTCCCATTTATTACAGGTTACAAATCCCAAAAATCTTTGCCAGTATTGTGCTGCCCTTGGCAGCTGATGTCTGTTAACAGCTGGATAAACAGCATTTAACAATCCTGGAAGTATTGTTGATCAGGTCTTAGAATTTCAAGTACTAGCCAGGCCTTGAAAGTTACTCGCCACTGCAAGGGATTCACACTACACTCATTAGGGCTAAATTTTCACTATCCAGGGCGATTGCAAATTTTAAGCCCTATTATAGTCTAAAATTCTCATTAATCTTTTACATCCATTTGTTGTATTTTTGGCTATTGACATATTATAGGGGTTGTAGCGAGTTAAGGAATAAAGCCATATATTTCAAGATTGGGAACGAACAAAGCCATCAGTCTCTGAGAGCGAGCCGATTTTAGCCAATGATATTACAATTACGCTAGCTATTACACAGTGTTCTGAACAGACTCAGTTTAACTCTATGACATCCCTTTCCTGATATGCATCTGACTTATTATCTAAACCGTCATTGTCAAAGAAAAGAGTGAAAATAAGATGAAGCAGTATGTCTCAAACTATTGATCAACCTCCCTCCTGCAAACTCAAGAAATAATTTAGCTGGTTGTTGTATTACCATTTGTGGTTTTATAATTTAAATGAAAAGAAGCAAGCAAGCAGTTTAACAGAAAATGGGAGGCAAGGGGCCCAAACACTGCTTGCACTATCTTAAAGAGAAACTCGTAAGAGGTGTATTTTAGTTTTAAGTGGTGGCTCCCTATCAGACTATTTGCCTTGACTGAGATATAAACATTTTCTCAAGCATTTAAAGAATTCTAAGGAGTTAATTGTCTTTTCTAAGGTTCTGTAAAATGCTAAACGTGACGTGGTACACATTACATATGCACAACAAGAAATTTACAAATCTCAAGCTAGGACCCAGCTTTATTAAAAGAAAAGTATGCAAAAACAAAGAGAGATACATTTCAATGAAAGGACATTCTTTAAACAATTGAGACAGTTATATAAATATTTATTTGGTGAATGCTGGAGGGGACAAGCCTTTTTACTGCTGATTTAAATCTCCGTCTCTAGATTCTGAATAAAAAGTGCCAAAGATGTATTATTAATATGGACATTAACCAGGAAGATGGGGTAATGTGTGCATTTTATAGGGCTGTGAAGTAGAACACAAGCAGCCTATTTATTAGACAAGTGGGAACCAGCTATTTTGGATCAGTGAAAGGTATGTCACGGAGAAAACAAGATTAGTATGACAAACTGCATCGGGCCAGAGATAACACCTACCTCTGTCAGTGTGTAAGGGGCTTGTGTGGGATATATGACTCCTTTGGTCTTGGAATGGTTTTCTGCTTTCCACATCCTCGGTAGTCGAGTGACTGTCTTCTGAGTCTTGCTCTTAAAAAGCAATAAACCAGTTTTTAAAGCTATGTAAGCACCGACTCTACAATGGACAAGCATATAATAAGTGTTCACAGTAATATTTCTCCCTGGAAGGAAGGGGGTTAAGCTGCCATCGTTAAACCAAACTGTGATAGTATAGGGGTGGATACAGCTTTGTACAGGGTGATCAGAGAGGATGAAGGGTTTTAAATCGTGGGCTCTATTGTCAACCTAATATCACAGCTCTGTATTATCTGTGTCAAAGGGTGGAGCAAAGCAAGGCCGGTTCTTTCGTGCAATCTGTGACCTTGCAGGTCAATTAGACTCAAAGTAGGTTAATAAAGCCCAAAATGGTTACAGTCCAGTGGCAGCAAAATGTTGCAAAGTAATCAGCCTCCCAGAGACAAGTCAGTGTAACGCACAAGTCACAAAATATGTCAGGGCCACAGGGGCAGGCTGTGCTGTGTGATAAACTCTTCCGATATGGATTAGGAGAAAACATAGAGAGCTTTTCCATGAGCAGGTGCAAAGTCCCAATCTCAGTTCTTACCATTTGGGTCCAGGTTGCAGAGATATGAATTTGGAAGACTCTGGTGTGAGGAGTTACCCTTCATGGTCTGAGTAACGTCTGTCACTTGCTTTGTATAAACCTGCAAGACATACAAATATGTTACAGGGGTGGCGACAGGCTTCACAGTAATATTTATTTTCAGGTATACGGATACAATTAAGGTACCCCTAGCAATATAATATAGATGATTTTAAAACAGGTTACGTTTCGGAAAACAGATCATCAGGACAGGCCTAAACAATACTGAGTTGTCACCTAAACCGACTCTAGATTATAGGACATGGGGTACAGGTGTTGGATATATTTTTTTAATTGAATGCTGTAAATAGAATCTTTGTTTAAATGTATCTAATCTGTTATATTTGTGGAACAAGAATAAAAATATGCAACAGTTACAAAAAGTTACTGATAAAGCTAAAAATACTGTTAGCTTGGCAAATATGTTTATATTAAAGGTAGATTAATTAATATACGAGCAGGCATTATTAATCTATCAAGTCCTTTTTACTTTATTTTTGATGAGAGCACCAGATGTATACATTTATATATTTATTTATTTTCAAAGAGGGGGTAATTTGTTAGGCAGGGATTACTAAATTGTATTATTCACACTAATGCAATTTAGGTATATGTCTACATGAAGCAATATTGTATCACCTTTAGCAGCCCCAAGGCTCATTTACAAAAACTATTTTGTATTGACTGGTCACTGAAGAAATGTGGACCTAACAGACACAATAAATAATTCTAAAACAAATTTACTTCCATATATAATATTACTAAACTGATTTGGTTTCATTCACTACTACATGGAAGTATTATAGTAACTGAACTAGCTTTGGGAATTTAACTTATAATTGATTCTAGTTGGACATAAATATTATATATATATATCTCTCATTCATAAAATAAATAAAATAAAAACTTTAAAAAAATTTAAGCATCACACGAGTAGTAATAAAAAAATAAATGCAATTAATTTTACACAGTCTTCACCAATATTATGTACTAAATCCAATGATTATCTGTATTATGGGTAAAATAGTGTGACAATTTCCAAACATTTTCTAAATTGTCAGAAACAATTCCCATGTGGGTTGTTTCACCTTAAGCTGCAAAACTCTCTTTTTGCAAAATCATTTTGCCCACAGTACCTCTACGAAGCAATGGAAATCTACTTGACTTCCTAGAAAGCTTTAGAGTCCTCTGCCTGGCTGTGACTATTCATGTTCACATTTCGACCCCAAGTCATTCTAACAAAAGTGCTATCATTCACAGTTAGTACATTACACCAATGGTACCAGTGATATAAAGGACAATACTTTAATTTGACCCAGTTCTCTTCAATTCAATACAACTCTTCTGAGGTTTACTTGATTTACCATCAACCAAACGGAACCTTCACTGGTCCAAATAGACCCCTGCTATTTTCAATGCTGTAGTGAGATTTAATTGAAAATAGCTACAGTCAAATTGCAACTGAATGGACGTGAACAGCAGCCAACAGCCCTAATAGTAAATGAAAATATCGAGTTGGATGGTAAGCAGGGCCTGCATTAATGTCAGGGTGCCTCAAGGTTATGGGTGCAAATCCCCTGGTCAGAATCAAAGGAATTGGATCTAACAAAATGATTCAGCAGCAATTCGACGGATTGTGAATTACAGAAGTAGCTAATTTTTATAGAGATTTAGCTTTTTTTCAACAGCAAACTAAAAGGCAGCAGAACAAAAGTGCAAATACGGCTAAAATAACCAGAGAGGCTTCAAAGAGCAAACTTTTGGCAGACACAGACCTCACCGTTTGTAGCATTCATTACCATTGGAAAATGGACAAGAACATGAGCCATTTAGTAGGTGTGAATTAAATATGCCCTTAACTAATGTTGATATTCAGTATTTACCAAGCATAATTTATCACATGAATATAATCTGACTGTGCTTTATAATTAATACATGTCATGTTTCTCTTGTATTGCTGGGATATTATATTTTGAGCAAACCACCTAGTCTCAACAAAGTGTGCTGTACAAAGCTGCTAGTTATTTGGGAAAATATATAGTATGTGATGATTTTAGGATTTGGAGAATGTTCAGAGCAGAACTGCACTGGTCATTAGTTTTAAAATATATCTATCATTCGGCATTATTAGACGTATTAGAAACTCAGGTTGATGAACCCATACAAATATGGAACATATGGAGAGTCATAGCTACGTATTGTTAAGAATTGTCATGAAGCCATCTGATATTAAACATAGCCGTTTATTTGAGCTGATTCTTTATTCAAATGTTGGTATTTAAAATTAATATAAATCAAGGATCAATGTAGATTTAAATACACCTCATTTATCTTTTAAAAATAAATTAAAACAATTTATAATAGGGCCCCCTCTTGTCCTTCGCCAAAATGTACCTTTGTAGATGATCATGCAGATGCTTTTCTTAGGATGTGGTGAATTATACCAAATTTTCTAGAAGACAAGTATTTTTTTATATATAATTATTGGTGCTTTAGTGAAAATTACCCCCATTATACTGGGCCTAATACAAGCAATCTCTTCAAAGGCCAGGCCTAGCACACTACAGTTTTAGAGCATGAAAGGGTTTCCTCTAATCAGGATAATTAACTCTATGTTAATGTGCTTACATTGAACCTTACAGGTGTTCCCTGTAAGCATAGGGAGAAATTCAGAACAAAGGCTGTTTTAAATGTCCTGGTCCAACTGTTTGGGCCCAGAGTAAATGTTATTGTCTGTAATTATCTGATCTTTGGAAGTGAGCAAATGCACTCAAATTTAATACAAAACACTATGATAATAAATTCTGTAAATATTCATATGATATTCTTTGTAACCAACTGTACACAATCATACATTTGGACAGACTGGCAAACAAAGAATCTATTTTATACTGTGAGATCCTACAACTATCCACTGCATTAACAAAATGGCAATTACAGCTCACTGTATTATCAGAGATTAATCCAGTTGTCTGTCACACATGGATTTCCTAACTCAATGTAGTAGAATCCAAAATTTGAATTATATAAATATTATTATTGGCATTTTTTATAGCGCCAACTAATTATGCAGCGCTTCACAATATTATAATGGGGGAAATAGTACAATAAATGAGACCACTACAAATCTGTAAAGAACCAACAGGCTGTGAGGACCCTGCTTGCATGAGCTAAATACAACTGCAATATATATATTTAGCCCTGGCAACATTGTCTTGTTTAGAGAGGGATTCATATATGCAAGTAAAAATAAAATTGACAAATAAAAAAAAAATTCTAAAAGAAAAATTACTGCATAACAGAATGCATAACAAGATAAACTGCATCTCAAAGACTAAATTGCAGCTATCATAGGGGTCAAATAAATAATAGGGTGCAGGTCAGGTTAGGCAGCACTGGCACATACAGTAACTGAGAGGCTAAAATGTATGTAAGGTGAGGAGTTCAGTCGCTTTGATCGCTGTACCATTGCTTAGTATGGACTACATAAACAATCTAGCCAGTTTATTTTACACATGTTCCAAGGTTCCCTAAGGTACATGTAAGTGATCTGAAGGCATAACTGCTCCCGCATTAAGAATAGGTTGGCAAACCCGGAGGATGACTTTACATACCAAGACACATATTCAGATGACCAGAACCAAGGAGCCTAGTTACGCCCTGCTCTTTATATTATTGAAAAAATGCCCTGTACTGATATACCTCTCCATTGCCTTATTAAATGCCTATGCATATGATTGTATTGCCAAATGTGATTTCTTGTCTGGCTAAAATAAAGAATAATAAAAAAAAATAATTATAGAAATGTAAATTATACATTTATTAGTGCGTCCCAGGGACCAGCTGATAGCCTTCAATAGGCATTTCAATTGGCAAATACAAGCACCACAATCACACACCTTCTTCCCTATTCTACAGCAGATGTTAAAGGTCATGTAAAGTTGTTATTTTTATTTTTTTAAATCTTATGTACAGTACTGTAAATGAACCAGTGAGAATGTGGACGCTAACTGAGGCACTACAGATGATTCTTAGCTGAATTTCCTATGGTGCTCAGCCAGGAGGCAACATTTCCCAGGATGCTTAGCTAACCAAGCATGCTCACTTTGTCACCAGAGAGATTTGTGAAGAAGTAAGTGCTTCACATATATCTGTGGTGACTAGGTTAGTACAAACAAAACTTGTGAACACAACCCCAGTGAAAATAGTGACAATATAAAACAAAACGGAACTTCCCTGTGTTAGGTGAAGTATCCAGAAAAGGTCCCCAAAGACTTCCTCTTGTCTATAGGGGATAATCTGCTAAATACAGATCAAATGGAAAAACATAGCGTTTAACTGTGTGAGAGTAAATAAAGATGTATAATATATTACCACTGGTGATATGCTAATTGTTTTTAACTTATATGTAAGTTATTAGATTTCTTTTTTACTTTACTCTGGAACTACACTTTATTCCTTCATATATTTTCTTTTTTGAGTAAATATTCCAATTCATTGATGGGAGTATGAAGATGAACATAGAATATATTGAAGAAAAGGATTTCATTCGAAGCTGTTTTACATCTTACAATTTGTGAGTGGCCAATTGTATATTATACATCTTTATTTACTCTCACACAGTTAAACGCTATGTTTTTTCAATTTGATCTGTATTTAGCAAGTAGCAGATTATCCCCTATTCTAGTTGTGACTAGGTTAGTCACAGTTGCCCTAAAACGTACAGAACAGTAAAGTTCAAAATATTTAGTGCAAGCTGTACAGACCAATATAAACTTCCAGTTCTAATATCACAGTGCAGAATGTGTATTCACACTACAAATATGCTTAATATTAAAATTTGACATGTGATCTGAACAGACTGAGGAATGTATTCCACAAATATGCTAGAAGTAGCTGTCCTTTTAATAATACTGGTTATCCAGTCATTTACCAGAGGCTAATCATTTTTTACTTTGGCCCAAACTGATTAAAAAATCTCTCCCTAGAGGTTACAGATGGCCAAACCAATATACCTGACTGATTCTGCAGCAAATGTGGTTCTTCTCTGTATATGTGTAAAATAAAAATGTATGAGGTGGAGACAAGTGTTCACAGTGCAAACATTCAACGTCCTAGCAATGCAAGCAAGAATTATAACTAAATCATACATTTGAACAAGTGAGGGTTTTAGAATTATATGATTTACTAGGCAGATCTCTTTCAATCCAATTTGTCCCTCTAGTGGCTACACTAAACTAGTATTTGTAATAATTGTGGGAGCTATTATATTAACCATGCACTATAGGTTAATGTGTGAAATATTGCACCCCTTGCTATTTGCTAAAGAGGTTCACTACTTATGATAGTTAGCACATTGCTATTTTAATGTGTATTTTTAACATTTTGAAGAAATTTTAAATTATAGATAAAAAATTATGAAAAAGCAATGGAGGTGTTGTGGAAGTGAAACCAACCATTGATTTTACATACTGCTTAAGAATTACTGTGTCAGCCCTCACTTGCCCTTAAAATGGTAATACATAATAAAAACGGATCCCCTCTATGAAGGCAATGATTGGACTTAGACCACTGCAGCATGTACTTCCCTAAAGCTACCTGGGGGGCATGAGTTAAGCCCCCTCCCAAAAAATGCCCTGACAAGACATCAAGCTGTATCAAATCAGATAACAAAAGGCATGATTTAGATAGTATTAAACCCTGATAGCAGATATTAACATAGCTATACATAAAATAATGGTGAGTTCATCCTTTCACTGTATTTGGGAAACAGAAAACCTGCTATCATTGCACATGTTATATACTGGCTGAACACACAATTGCTGTAGATATATTAGGAAAGAAATCTTATTTGATTAATTAAAACATGCCTTTCCTCCTGCTGTTTTCATATTACTCCAGGAAGTAATCAGGAGTTCTATACCACATTATATTTCCCAAATGTTTCATTTACCCCACTATCTGATTAAAGAAGTATTGGAAGTTGTTTCATAGTGATCATATGTTAATAAGTATATAAAATACATGTATGAGCTTAGTTTCTGTTTACAGTGTGCTACTGGAAGTCACTTCCTCCACCTCAAAACAAACTTACACCTTTTTACATTTTTTCCGCTCACATTTTTCACTAAACCTATAAATGTTAGTAATTTGACAACTTGCAGGGTTAATTCTCTAAACTTTGAATTTAGAATTGTGCATTGTAGGGAGCAATAGCTGAGTTGGAGATATATTTTCATTTTTAAATTAACTGTTTTATCCTATTTTGGAATTTTCTGGTTATTTCTCTACAATTTATTTATTTTATTTTTTTTAATAGCGGAGTTAGTGATGTATTTGTTTTTTTTCCAGCTAAGCCAAGCTAGCCTAAATTTTCACTTTTAGAGTTATTTGCTAAAATTTAAATTGTTAGGAATTCATATTCGATATCAAATTTTAGGTCACAACGACTAAATTGGAAAAGGAAATCACCTCACCTTTGCTTTAATTATGTAATTTTAACCTAAAAAATTAAATTCACTATTAATACCCACCAATTCACACTTAATATCTCTGTTTATTATTTATCCCTGTGTGATATCGCAATGTATCGCCTGTGCACATAAATATGTCAATTTTTACAACCATAGCCACTGATATACCAGAGGGACTATTATTATGTTTAAATGTTTACATTTGAGTACATAATAAGGTTTTTGTTGGTGGGGGCATACCGAATACATCACAAAAATAAACATTATTAGCATTATAGAGCAACATATTATTAGCACTCATTTTCTAAACTGATTCCTAATTATTTTTTAATGAGTAAACTATTATTTAGCAGTGTTTATAGTTGTTTTGTGGTTGAATGACCCCTCTGTGTGATCCCTGACTATCTCCACTTCGCCCTGCGTGTTTTGTTCTTAGTAAATATTCCTCCTCTTCCTCACTCAGTCCCACCTCCCTCTCACCTCATATCCGCCCGGGCTGGCCGGACTGGTCCCCGGGCTCTGCTCCCTCCTGTCCTCGGATCCCGGGGATGAGGCCGTACTGGAGCTCGGTGCTGCTGCCGCCAGGCCCCCGGCCGGCCCGCTCTCCCCCCCGTCCTCCTCCTCCGGGAAGCGGCCTGACTCCACGTCCACCTCGGGCTCGGTGTCCTGTCCGGGGGAGGCGGAGCGGTAGCTGGAGGTGTCGCTGAGCAGGTCCGGGGAGCTGTACCCGGGCGGGCGGGCTCCGTACACCTCGCGGCTGCCGTACAGCTTGGCCAGACTCTCCGCCGCCTTGACCACCGGCCGGAAGGCCGAGATGTAGCGGAGCTTCCTGGGGGTGAGCGGCTCCCCGGGCCGGCCCTCGTCCTCTCCGGGCCTGTCCTCCTCGGGGGCCCGGCCCTGCTCCTCCGCGCTGTCCCCGCCGGGCTCGGCCTCCTCGCTGTCCCCGGCCTTGGCTGCGGCCTGGCTGAGCCCGGGGTAGGAGGGCACCGGCAGAGCCCCCGCCGCCGGCCAGAACACCGGGAAGGGCGGGTACACCGAGTCCTTGGAGGCCGGGGCGGTGGGCCAGAACAGCCCGGCCGCCGCCGCCGCCTTGCCCGCCTCGCCCAGCCCGTCGTCCTTCTTGGCGCACAGCCCGAAGGCCGGGAAGCCGTACGGCGGCGGGGGGAAGAGCGGCGGCGCCATCTTGTGCAGCACCCCGGAGAAGCCCTTACTGGGGACCGGGATGAGCGGGAAGCTGCGGGCGGCCTGGGCCCCGGGCTCCTCCTCGGCTCCCCCCGCTCCGCGCAGGCTCTTGGCCGGGGGTGGCGGGGGCTGGGCGGCCAGGTGCGGGCGGGAGGAGGCCGGGGACGGGAAGGCCCGCTTGCGGGTGCCGCCGTTGAACATGGCCTTGACGTCCTCCCAGGAGTGGGCCAGATCCTCAGAGGCCGCCGGGTCGCTGAGCCGCAGGTGCCGCCTCCAGCTGTTGAAGTTGGCGGCGTCGGGCTGGGTGTACTTGGAGTCCGGCGTGCGGTGCGAGTGGAAGATGAACTTGTTGGGGGAGAAGTAGAGGCCGCAGTAGCCGCACTTGATGCACTTGGCCCGGGAGCTGTTGTAGCGGGCCGGAATGAAGCTTCCCCGGCAGCCCCAGGCGCACTCGTGCACCACGTCAAAGGCGAAGTTCTCGGGCAGCTTGGGCGGCCGGTGCTCCCCCAGGAAGGACTTGCACAGCCGCTCGGCCTCCCGCTTGGTGATCATGCCGCAGCGGCGGGACGAGATGGGCATGGCCCCCGCCCGGCGCAGGATCTCCAGCTGGACCGGGGTGCACTGCACGCAGGTGATGCCCAGGGCCACACGCCGGTTGTGGATCTCGTTGTAGCTGTAGCTCTTGAGCAGCGTGTTGGAGATCTGGGCCAGACACAGCCGCTCCTGGCCGTCTATCACCAGGGACACGATGGGCACCCCGTACAGGGAGGTCTCTCCAACCTGGTTGGGCTTCAGGGAGCCGGAGAAAGACTGGCCGTCCTGGGGGGATTGGTGCTGGTTGGAGGTCGGAGGGGAACTGGGTTCCCTTTGGGTGCTGATCCCATCCATGATGAGTCCTCTGTAAAGGAAGAGAACGGTTGAAATTAGGCGAATGCACACAATAAATGATATTAAAACACACACATATAGACTGTGAATATAATTGTTTGATTTCTAAGCATCATGCTGTCAAATCACTACAAATAGAACTATCTTTAAAGATGCTGTCAGGGTTTCCATGGTAACAGGTACACCTTTAGAACGTTGCCCCAAAAGGTGCTCATGCAGACATAATGTGAACGTTCTAATCTACACTGTACAGAGATGATTGCTCATTAGAAAGTCGGTAAAGTAGCATTAATTAGGGGAGGTAAAACTATATACATTAAGTGTTCGCATGTACAATCAAGCAAGGCTTGTTTACTGGGGCATTTGTAAATAATAAATACAGTTCTAGAGAGAGAAATTGCTGCACAATGTACACAATAATCCCGAATGTACACTGGGAAATAATATAAAATGAGACATTGCAATATATAAACAGTTGGAGTAATGTGGTAATATTGCCAGTCACAGGAGCAGTGAAAGTGGTGATATTAAAGAATTATTTACAGTACTGAAGCATTCCTGATGTAGAGAATGGTAAAACTCTACCGTATAATGATATGGTGCCATTTTCAGTAAGAAACCATGATTTTCAGTGACTACGAAATATAATGTGAATCTAAATTTACATCTATCCAATTTACTTAAAATTACGATATTCATAGCTTTATTTTCTATTCATTGTAGTGATGAAGCGGTTAAATTTTGGGATAGCTCTGGCACCATGTGTAAATAAACTGACATGTATGACAGTTGGAAAGAGTTGAATAACTAGAGATGAGAGGATGGTGACTCTTGGTTCTACTACACGTATGTTGTCTTAAACAGAGCTATCTGGGATTGTATACAATTAGAGCAATTAATCCATTCAGTATCGGAAGTATCACCATAGAAAATGTAAGGTCATTCACTAAAATTAGAATTCAAGCCAAACTGAAAGCATAACTGAGTTAGAATTTATATCCATTTCGGCTATTTTAACTTTTCCATTTGAAATTACTTTGAATTCTCATTTTATTAATTAACCCTGATAGAGCGAATGTTATTTTTCCACCGTTTCAGATTGAGATCAGGAGAGTGTATTCACTATTAATGATTTTTGCTAAACTGAAATCTGAATTGCAAAATTTAGTCCAAAATCGCTGTTACAAAAAAAATAAAATAAAAAAAATAACATAAATTTGATCATTCTTCTTCTCCAATTATTTTGACCTAAATTTCGCAATTTGTATTTTCGTTCAGAATTCAGTGGTTAGTGAACAAGACCTTAGGTCATAGAGTAACTTTCTCCTCCATTTCCACCAACATGTCAGTCTTCCAGCCCATAGGATGTCCTAAGCTCTCTGACCCAATTGTCACCTCTTACTCCTACTGATCAGACTTCACCCTGTGTGATCCCATCCTTCAATCCTTCCTTTACAAACATGGTAAACTCACTTCTTCCTTGCAGACACCAGAGCCTGGAGAAAAGACTGAACTATGAATGGCACATCCTGCTTAACCCCAAGCCCGCCTAATATATGTGCCATGACTCTGTGCAGGTGAACGCACTTTAACATGAGCATAGATTGTAAGCTCTGGGGATCAGGGCTCAAAATGTCAATGATATAGATTTGTAAACACATTAGGTTCGCCTGCCACCGTTAAAATGCAGATCCCCAAAGTGCATAGCTGCAGGAATTATAAATAAATTATGATAGAGGATGCTAAAGAAATGTTTAAAAAATGAATAAGATACTTATGGGGCACATAGGAATAAACCGCTCATCAAAATACAAAGAGAAAAAAACGAGTAAGGTTATCAGTGGCAATGCTTCGGGAATCAGTGGATATGTATCATTGTCTACTTCATTTTCGGATTAATAGCGAAATGGTAAAATTCGAATTAATTTATTTCTCAGTAGATTTAAATGTCAGACGTCTGAAACACACATTTTTAATATAATATATATACACTAACACACATTGTGATATTAAGTACTATAATAGTGTTATTGTATGCATGAAAGATGTGTATCTATATATATCAAGTAAAGCATTAAAAGTGTGTTTTAGAGGTACAACATGTATATTTGATGAAAAATAAATGTCTTGTGTGTTATTTGTCAATGCATTAAAAAGAGTGTGAAAATACGATATAGAAAGCAGAATAAAATCCATTGCAGAATCTACTGCCAAAAAAATGGGAAATGTGATCTGCTGATCGCTTTATTATTTTTAGATCGACAACTTTTTTTTTGTCTGGATCAATTAATTGACATCACTCTGTGTGCTGCTAATCCCTGACTTTATTGTTGAATAACACAATAAATAGAGTTTATAGTTTTTTGCATAGTTGATGAATTACCAGGAATGATAATAAATGCAGTGTTTTACTAGTTATTGGGGACGGTAAGTGGGATCTGGTAAGGTGGGTTGATATATAGAAAGCACATGGCAGTAAGCGCCAGATCCCAAGCTTAGACAGAGGAGAGACGGTTCCCATTAAATACAGCAGGCTGGAGACCCAAATATTACCCTTATTACAATTACACACCCACAGAGTGGCAGATGGGCAGGTAGTGTCATTGGGTTATTGTACCTCCCTCTGCCTGGGGCTATAGGTGAATGATGGTTAGCTCTCCATCCCACCAAACTCTGTATTACAGAAAATATTGGGGATATATTCCTATTATTAAATGACCTGTATTACAGACTATGATACGTGTATCTTCCTATTATTAAATGACCTGTATTACAGACTGTGATACGTGTATCTTCCTATTATTAAATGACCTCTATTACAGACTATGTTAAGGGTATCTTCCTATTATTAAATGACCTGTATTACAGACTATGATACGTGTATCTTCCTATTATTAAATGACCTGTATTACAGACTATGTTAGGGGTATATTCATATTATTAAATGACCTGTATTACAGACTATGTTAGGGGTATATTCCTATTATTAAATGCCTTGTATTACAGAAGATGTCAGGGATATATATTCCTTCTGTTATGGGTCCTTTATAACAGAATGCACTGCTATTATTTAAAAAAAAAAAAAAAAAAAGTGGGATTACTACTATCTAAACCTGGGCATAGTGCTTGCTCACAGCACAGATTAATATCTGCTCGAAACACCAGCCTAGATCCAAATCATCATCTAATAAATGGTTCAGGATCTAGAGTCCTGTACTAGACCCAAGCTATTTGTATTGTCTGGAAACTTGCAGAGGCTCAGAAACTTACACCTGATACACTTGTACAGCTTCTGTCTAGACACCAGCTCCAGTCTTGATACTGTATACTGTCCTGATACCTGAAATCACTTCTTGTAGCCACAATTCCTCTCCAGAACCCAGTGCTTCTAGTAATCTGATTCACTTTTCCTCCGTATTTAATACCTTCTGTTCAATTACTAGGCCAACTAGGTTTAACTTCTCCTGGTCAGGGTTTAGCTCAGTTCGTTTACTGCCCAGGTCTGTTCTAGAGCTGTCATCTGCCCAGGTAGCTGATCTATTATTTCACCTTTTCCTGCCCAGCTATTTAGCTAGTTCTCCAACATTGAGAAGTGCAGCCAGCTAGGTTAGTTATACCTTAGATGATAAGCCCCTCTTTACAGATCCTAGCTCAATAACTTACCATTTTTCTTGTACGTTTGCCAAACTCAATTAGTATCACCTGTATGGCTCTAGAGCCAGGTAAATACAGGCAGATATAATATATAATGCTAGATCACAGGTTGTCCTGTACGGTCCCTAATCACACCTTAGTCATGGTATTCATTTTAGCTAATGCCAATCCTTAGCATCAGCCCTGAACTGTCAGAGCCAAACACAAGCCCTGATATCCTTTGCTGTCCAGACATTGTCTATAAGCTCCCGGCTGTTTATTTACTCAGCCCAGCTCCAAACAAATCACAATTGCTCTCAGTTGTCATGTTCAGTCATACATATAATTCACACGTGTATCGTGGCTATACAGTGTTACACAAACACCATTCACACAACAGATGTAATATCAGAAATGTCATTCCCAGGAATGAATGAATTCACGAAACACACACGTGCAATAAAAATACTATTATTATCTACATCTCTTTACACCATCATTTATTCAAATCAAATATTCGTAAAATCTATTTTGCCTCGTCCTAGAATCCTAATTAATTCGTTCATTATATTTCCTTCTTTTCATTTTTTATATGTTGCATATTAATATATAACCATTTAATCAAACATTATCTCCGTTTCCCATTAATTAGAATGACACCCAATCCGAATTG
This sequence comes from Pelobates fuscus, assembly GCF_036172605.1. Taxonomy (NCBI): domain Eukaryota; kingdom Metazoa; phylum Chordata; class Amphibia; order Anura; family Pelobatidae; genus Pelobates; species Pelobates fuscus. The sequence continues at coordinate 297,051,305 of NC_086319.1, forward strand.
TAGATTATTAAGAACCGAAATTAAAAAAAATGTAGGCTTCGACTCTAGCTAATTTGGAGAACATTTCTCAATCAGTTATTTTAGTCTAAATTTTACAATTTGTTTTTAATTCGCTACAATTCGGAGTTCAACGAGGAAAACTCCACAGTCGAAAAAAAAAAAAAGAGAGAACATATCTCGGTCCTTATTTGTGTTAGAAAATAAAATGCTATAGTCTACAAAGATAGAAATAGATTTGTTTATTTTCTTATATGTTTGTTGGTTATTAAATAGAACGTTCTGTTATTGTTTCTCCACCAACGTGTTACTATATTAACTCTAGGTTTTAATCCTTTTTGTGGTTGTTTTTGTGCCATTCCAAATCCAGATATTCGTCCTTTTAAAGACTTCACAAGGGATAATCTCAGAGCAGATTAGTTTATTTAACTCTACCAATTGTAAAAGACGAACGCAGGCGGTACGGGAGAGATTCCACTAAATAAAGGAGCTTATCTTAAAGGGATCACATAATGAAGGAGATTTCATTGTAATTACATAGAATAAGATGAGTGTGCATGGACTTCTCTAGGAGGGAATAAAAGTGTATCCTGCATCCAACCAAGGTCTTGCTTAATAGTTAACACGATCTCGAGAAAATTCTAAATTAAAAGTAGTTTAAGAACTGCATGATCAAAAGAAAAATTAGACTACATAACCCTAATACACATCAATGCATTGATACAGTGTAACAGTTAGCCTTGAATGTTAGTTTTAAATACAATCTAGCAATGTATTCAATAATAGCAATGCTGCCAAATGCTTAGAGAACAGTCTCTTACCCTAGTGTGATGTTGCAGGATCCTCTGTACCCCACTTTAAACGATATATCTTCCAATTTCCCCCCCAAAAAAACGATTTTATGGCTGCAGAAGCCAGGACATGGAGGCTGGAGAAGGGGTGCCCTCTACATACGCTGGGTACCCGGCAGAGTAGGTGATATGCCCGCACGGAGAGACCTGAGGATGCAGCTGATCCGAAGACACACAAGGATCCAGTGACAGCTAAAATAATAGGGAGGGGACTCCACTTAGCACTGACAGATTTGCATTAACCCCTTGCCTCCTGGACTCTGCACCTACACCCCAGCTAGCTTCAAGGTGGGTTCCTTCAGAGGCAAGAGACTGACAAACAGGAAATCTGAGAGGTAAGTGGGAGATTATTCACCTGTGAGTGTTTATCAGATACCCCCCTCCTCCTCCTCCCTAAGGGTAGGGGGTGGTGGCTGCACCCTCTGTTGTAGGAGTGAATGTAATGTACTCACTGTGCAGGACCCTTTAAGTCTGCTGTGTGCGAAAAGTGTAATCATGAAGATGATAATTATTACTAATTAATTGCTGGATAAACATAAGAGGATTCGATCCACTTGCCCAGATCTCTCAGCTAGTTTATGAAAGAGGAGAATTAGTGCTTCTATATTTAAGGGAGGTTGAAGGGCAGCCTGGGGCATGTCACTTAAAATGACAAACTGGAAAAAGGGCAAAAATGATTAACACACACTAACATACATACATACAGTCACTGCAACACACACTGCTACCAAAACCAAACAGAAATGCCAGTGTTTCCTGGAGTTTGATGGAGTTTAAAATGTTATTTAAGAAACAAATACACTCACAGGCCATAAGAAATAACTCATAAATTAAAGCAAGCTCTCACTCCAATATCATGTTTTATTATACATATTGACTGCCCACTCACTCACACTCACACTCACCGCAAGACTTATTTTAGCATCTGAGTAAGTTTAATGCAGTAACGAGCCTTTATATTCCCAGGGCCACTCACACTAACACTAACCTGTCATTCTCACTTTTGATCTCTTTCAGGTCCTTTTCATTTAACATATCAAATCCCTTAAATTCACACAATTGTCAGCAAACATTATGTGATCCCAAGAGCTGACACTCATCACCTCAATCTGATATGGGTTATGTATTTGCTAAAACCTTTCAAAACGTGTAATTAAAGTAAAACTCGAATCAGATTCAACGAAACTTTATTTCTTGTTTGTTTTTGATAATTTTGAGAAATTACAATTTATTTATTTTTTACATTTTTGTCTTTACCATCAATTATTAATATATGTATGTACATTTGATGTATATATCCGTTTAAATTGCCTATTCTTAAATACAGCACTTTGATCAACACAGCACATTCCACAATAGTCAGTTTTAATATCTAATATAGCCCAAATATACCTAAAATCCGAGTATTTGTTTATTTTAAAAAAAACAATCTCTTGGCGTAATTTCTACCAATTCCCTGATATAAGCTGTGCAGTCTAACACTTATTGAATAATGTCTAAAACACGGTGTGCGGCTGAAAATACAGAATAAATGCAATCACTTCTAAATGTATTAATAAAAAGCTGGGTCCACCACATAACATTTATTTCCTGCACACAAAGCACAATATTCCCCCAAATCCCAGAGTATACTGAGGTCCAGCCTGGTGTTTTCACAAACCTGCACCCCAGGCGTTTTATAAAACATTGTGGCATTAAGAGCTCTTAATGGACACGTTAATTAAACTGTAATTAATCATACTGTCCGGACTAAATTTGAACAATTACACTAATCAAACAGAAGTTAATATCGGTCAGATCATAGCCCGAGGCTCTCACTTCTGTTTCCCCAGCATATCCAAACACCATGCCTCAATTTTATATACACACATAAATATATATTTACACACTATCCGTGGTATTGTTTTGTTTTATAATATATTTTTTGTGCTTATCAAATAGTATATTTACTAGATATATATACACACACACACAAAACACACACACAAAAAAAATCTAATAAAAACATTAGATAATATGGGACCAGGTTACTTCATTACCAAATCTCCATTAAACATTCTATCATTGGAAGACTTTAAATGTATTATTCTAGTGTTACAGACAGAATGGGAGGGGAAACTATTCTTAGGGGGAAAAGTTTTTTCTGAAAACATGTAATTATCAGAAGAAATTGGAGTATTCTGTCACTAATGGATGAAGCCATACATCTCAGCACATGCTGCTTATTTATCCTATGACTTCATCATAATGTTCTTATTGCATCACCCACTGTCAGTAATTCGAGGTATATCTAAAAATCTCATGGAAGGTTTCTATATAATGATATCATGTTAATTGTGTGCTGTTACCTTTATATGACTGTCTGTAATGTTGTTTAATTGTCTCCATACATTTCAATGAATGCTCTACAATGCCTTATCATTATTTTTGGCAGCTGGGGCATGGGGCAGGGGTAGAATGATTTAGAGCCCCCATTCTCCATAGGGTGAGTGGGGGTGGGGGCTAGGCTCTGGGGGCCATGTCCTCTCCCCAGACTGTCACAGATCTCCAGCCCTAGATGTAACATTTATATACAGAGCCGGAATAATTGGAACTTGATCCAGATCTTGGAGTCGAGTTACAGAGCAGCCGCCCGGCGTC